>NC_138601.1:5676494-5829341 GCF_964289735.1 Phaethon aethereus
CCCCTGGACGCAGCGCTTGTATGAACAGGGGCTCCTTCAGCCCTGGCGCTCGCTGGACTCTGCAAGCCCCCGCTTTTCTCTCTGCTTCCACGCTGGCGCTCGTGCTCTAGCTGCGAGCCGGCTGCCCCGGTGGGATGGGGCTGGTTCAGACTCCAGCACCGTCCCTGCAGGCTGCATGGATGCAGATGGCTTGAGCCACTTGGCTCTGTACCAAAGACAATATAGACATGGATGAGGTCTTTTCACGTGCTCAGTAGAAGACTCCAGAGGAGACATACCAAGCAGATGGTGTCATACTCTTTGGGGTGAAATGTTCAGGCTAGTTGGCAGGGCGAGAGGGGACCGTGTCTGAAGCGAGAGGGGGTCCAGCCGCCGCGGTGGTGGAGCGGGTCCCTCGGGAGCTCGGAACAGGCTGCGGTTGTTTGGCGTGACCAGCGGATTGGCTCTAGGACACAGCAGCTTTCCCGCTGCAGATAAGAGCTGGAGAAAGGGACATCTGCCTGGGGGCTTCTCGGCTCGGTGCAAGTCCATCCCTCGGTCTAAAGTGTCCCGCCTGTCCCCGAGCCCTCTCCGAAGGACAGCGTAGCCACGGCTTCACCGGGGGCCGGCTGTACGCAGCAGCAAGCGCCGGCTGCTTCAAAAACCTTTCAGGTTAAAGCCCACTTTGTTTGCACGCCCCTCTCCAGCGCACGCGTCGCCCCGTCCAGATGGTGATAAGGGCTTTGCTCTGGTTTGCGTTTGCCATTAAGGACACCTGCATCGTCTGTCAGGTTCCAGCCCGGATGAGGCCGAGCAGGCAGCCCTGCGCCCAAAGTGGTTTTTCGAGGGCTCTCTTCCAGCCCAGCCAGCCCGTCAGAGCTGGCGGCTCACGCTGCTGTTATTTACCGTTGCCCTTGGTATATGCTGTGCTGTGCGGTTTCCTAAACCCACATAAGTAAAAATAATCAAGTGCCTGTGATCAAAACAGCCTTGAGGCAGGGAGCTGAATGGGTCCCCAGTGCCTCTCCTTTGTGCATTTAGTCTGAGAAATGGAGTTGTCATAAAGGCTGTGGATGTCACCTTTGCAGGAAGGGGTGAAGTAGCAATAATCTTAACAGTAACTTTGCAGCAGCAGGGCTGAAACTGCAATTCAGAGCTGTCATCTCTTCTCCCATTTTCCAGACGGGAAAGCAGAGGCACAGAGAGGAGGAATTTGCCCAGGAGCCAGGTCTCCTGCGCTTTGGTCTTCCCTCCCCTCTGCCCAGAAAAGGGACCCCGGCTCTGTGGTACCCACCAGCGGGAAGCGTGGCTCCTGGGTGTCCCACGCGGCTCCAATCCTGCAGGGAAGCTTCTTGGCACCGTGGGGTGCAGAGACAGCCCAGGAGCTCATAAGCTTGCGCAGCGGCCAGCCCTCCCGGTCTTCACAGCGGCGCGTCGGGCACAGCCCGGCTGCGGCTGGGACTCTCCGTGCCCGCCCCCCCCCACCCCCCGTGTGGGGCAGCGAGGGCAGGCGGAGCCTTTCCTTTAGCTCCGTGGGTTTTGGGTGAGCATCCTCGGCACAGAAAACCCCCTCCCACCCCGCTGCCGCCTGCCTCGGGACACCAGACCCGGGGCATCGCGGCGGCGGGAGCTGCGGAGGGCAGACGGGGGTAGATGGGTGGGAGCAGCAGCGCTACAGGGAAAGGGGTTTTTTGCTGGTGAGCCCTTTGGCGAGGTTGTGCTCGGAGGGAGGGTCTGGTTTGGGCTCAGCCAAATCCACACGGCCCCATTTATCCCTTCCCTCCCTGGTGTCCGCGGTGGAGCCGCTCTGCCTGGACGGGCTCCCCCCTCGCAGCTCCCTGCCGCAAACCCACCGCTCAAACTGGGGTAACGTCTGGCCTGGTGGAGGGCGGGAAGTTTTCTGCGAGTTTTTTTAATCGATATTTCAGAATTTATCGGAATTTGAAGATATTGGTTTGCGCTACCAATGGTTAAAAAGTAGGAAAATGGAAAACTCTTAGTTAACAATTACCATTTTAACTTTGAAAGTCGTCAGTATCCTGCCCAGCAGCGCCGATCGGTGACCGCGCTCCAAATTACGTGTGACATCGCAGCTGAAGGGTAAAGTGCAGAAAACCCCTCCAGGGCCCTGTTTGTATTTTTTAATTTAAGCAGCAAATGCAAAGTTTTAGCACCTGCCTGGGCTGCAGGGAGCCTCTGCTGACGGCCATCCGTGGCTGCCGCCTCTGCAGAACAGCTTAACCAAATCACGGGGGGGTGGAAGATGGAAGCGTGGGGTGTTGCGGCGTCGCAAAGCGGGGAGGATGCAGAGGTCCGTCCCTGCTCAGGGCAGCCCCTGCCCACAGCCCGGCTTCCACAGGGATTTAAGCACGTCCTCAGAGTCACGAGGGCTCCGCGTGGCAGAGCCGGTCTCGAGTGGGCCAAAGGGGCCTGTGGAAGAGGGGTGAGCACAAAAAGAGAGTGGGGAAAGTGACGGTGAGTTGCAAATACAAGAGCATAAACATGTAAGCAGATATTTGTATGGTTGTTCTCTTTTTTCCCTAAGAAAATGTTTTTATTTGAAAACTACATGGCTGGATTTGTAGCCGGGAATGTTCGGACTTTCTTACATCTTTGTACAAGGGCCGTGTGTCGGCATCTTCCGCGCTCGCTGCAGGAGGCTGGCGGGGAGGACGCGCTCCGTTTTAATTACTTCCTAAGGGCAAAAGCCAACTCAGGTGCTAAGGGCAGCAGGGTGGCTCAGAAAACTACTCCGGTTTACCGTTCTTCTGTCTTCAGCAGGAAAGGAAGTCAGCGAGCCTCATTTTGTCTCCGTTGTGTGTAACACAAGCAATGTCTTTGTATCATTAATGTATTTGTATGACTGAGAAATTGCCACCGTCCTTGTTCTTTTTATTAAAGAAATGTTTGCAAAAAAAAAAAAAAAGTAGGCTAAAAAGATCTGCTTCCGTGTCTGCTCGTTTTCTCGGTGTTTCTGGACCGGCGCGACGCTCGGCAGTGTTCCGTGTGCCGCGGAGGAGCGAGGTTACTCGAGCTCAGCAGCTCCCAAACGACTTGCAGACCACCGGTAATCTGGAAGGCCCAACCCACGGCCCGCAGCTGGGCTGCGGAGCAATATTAAACGGAGAATTTACAACCTCCTCAGCTAAAAATGTGCAGAGGTGAACGTTGGGATGTCTCCATGCAACGCTGCAAGCTGAGGCGCGGAACCTGGGGCTCGAGGTTTGGGAGTCGCTGCCCGGAGGGGAGTTTTCTACCCCTGCCCTGGGGACGGCAGCGCTGGGGAAGAGCCCTCGGGCCCCCCCTGAGGGGGGCACCTCAGAAAGGAAAATAAAACGGCCTTGGCTTGGACGTCAGGCTTAACACGGCGACGCCTGGCTCAGACCCTCGCTCCCATTGCACCGGCGAGCTGGGATGGTGGGAGCTGACCGTGGGCATCCCCACGCGGGACGCGCAGCGGCCGTGGGCTGTGACCGCCGGCCGGGTGGGATCCTGCCCGTGGGGCCGGCTCGCCGCGGAGCGCTCCCCCTCCGGCGTGCGGCCATCTGCAGAGCTAAATCATTTCAGCTGTCAGAAAAGCTCATTTTTCCCAGTAGTGAAATGTTCAAAAAAAGAAACCGGGGGGTAGGGGGAACTCCAAACCTTTGATGCTTAAAAGATGAATTTCCCGGGAAGCGGCGGAGGAGCCCGCATTTGGCGAGCAAGGGGACGCCCCCCGCTCCCCGCGCGCAGCTCCGGGGTGGGGGGGGCCGGGGCAAACCCCCCAAACCCCGCCGGGGAGGGGCGAGATGGGGGGAGCGGCACCAAAGGGCGGCACCCAGAGCCCGCTTTGGTCGGGGGGGTGGAAGGGACCGGCACCGGGCGCTCCGGGGGAGCCGGTGCAAGGGGCCGGGGGGGAGCCGCAAGGATCCGTGCAAGGAGGAACCTTTCTGCAGCGAGCAGCCGAGCTCCCGCCGAGCCCGCCGGCCCCGGCTCTTCCGGCGGGGCCGGGAGGAGGAGCCGGTCCCGGGGAAGGTGACCCGGCGGCGGGCGGTGCGCCGGGCCATGGTGCTGCTGAGGCCGGCCGCACTCGTGACACTGATGAGAGCCGCAGGGGGCGGCGGGCGGCGGGCGGGGCTGTGTCCCCGCCAGCGCCGGGACCTCCCGGGGGTTTTGCACATCCCTTCGCTCTCCGCCACCCCCCAGGCACGGGGGTGCGCGGCCCCCCCGCGGCCGGCGATCGCCGCCAAGCAGCCGTTCCCGGTGGAGCTGAAGGCGGGGAAGAAATACGCCTGGTGCGCCTGCGGGCACAGCCGGCGCCAGGTCGGGCCGGGGACCGGGGGGCTGCGGGCCCCCCGCCGCCAGGGGGGACCAGGGGACCCCCCCGCTCCAGGGGAGGGCTTTGGGGGGGGGTGAAAGAGGTGCCGTCGCCCTCCCGGGTGCTCCCGCAGCACCCCCATTCCCGAGGGATGCGCTGGGCCGCGGACGGGGTGGGCAGAGCACAGGCGGGGGGTGGCGGAGGGGTCGCGGTCCCCCCGCTTTGTGCCCAGAGCGGGGGACAAACGGCGCGGCCCCCGGGCCAGCCAGGCCCCCCCAACACCCCCCCTTTACACCGCCCTCCCTTTGCTTCGCAGCCCTTCTGCGACGGCACCCACAAAACAGCCGCCCCGGGGCTCTCGCCGCTGCGCTTCACCCCTGAGGAGGACGAGACGGCCTTGCTGTGCGGGTGCAAACGCACCCGCTCCCCCCCGTACTGCGACGGCACCCACAAGGAGGAGGCGGTGCAGAGCGCCCAGCTCCCCGCGCAGCCCTGACACCCCGCAGCGACCTTCGGGCCTCTGGGGTATGGGAGGGAGTGGGGAGGAGATGCTCAGCTCCTACCCCAATTAGCCTAATTACCGAGCCCCGAGGGCTGCCACCAGCTGTAGAAAACCAGCCTCACCCCACCGTGGGGGCAGCGATTTTGCCTTCTGCCCCACTGGGGCCCTGCCAGGGATAACGAAGGCTCAGCGGCGGCTGGGGAGAAAAATAATCCGCTGGATAATGGGATTTTCGGGAGTGGTTTTGCGCTGCCGGAGCTGCGGGTGCCCGTCGGGCTGCGGGACGGAGGGACCCGGGCGGCTGCGTCTGTACAGGCGGGCGGCGGGAATGACGGTCTGCAGCATTTATTACATTTACAAAGCTGTATAGTCATACAAATGTGTAACCAATAACAATGTATGAATATCAGAATATATTACAAGACATTAAAACGTCGTACAGGATGCAAACATACAGAGCAATTTGGTTTGTACCATATAGGAAAAAACAGAAAACAAAACACCCCTCCCAAGAGCCCCACACAAACCCCAGACCGAGGCACTTCAGCTGCCTCCCTCAGTCCATTTTGGCCTATTTACAAGGAGAAAAGGGGTGTCGAAGTCGAGACAAACGGAGCCCCCCCGACACGCTTTGAGCCCCTCGTCCAGCCCCAGCCCGGGGATGGGGAAGAGAGAAACAAAAGGGGCCCCGTGGGGACCCTGCCCCAGCCCGGAGGGCAGCGGAGCCCGGGGCTGTGCTACAGCAGCGCGCCGCTGTCGAGTCCGTGATGGAGGTGCGGTACTTAAAGAAAAAATAATTAAAACCAATTTAAAAATACAATAACAACATCCCATGTTTCCTGACCTTTGGAGTCGGGCTGGTCATACAATTCCCGTGCCGCTTTCCTTTGGTTCTCACCGTGCCGTCGCGGGCGGCCGCAGCCGCTGCCTGGCCGTGGGGTGCCGTCCGGGCCCTGCAGGCACTTGCTTATTTTTTGTCATGTGTCCCCCTCCCCAGCAGGGGATGGAGAGAAACCCCTGGAGTCTGCGCTCCCCGGGGCTCATGTGCTTTTTTTTTTTTTTTGTCAATGTAGAAAGTTGGTCCCTTCCCCGGAGCACGTGGGGCAGCCGGTGCTGCCGGTGCCGCTCCGCTTGCGCCCAAAACACGGCAGCACCTTCCCACGCTCGCCCCTCACCGAAGCCTCCTGGCTAAAGGCACTGTAGTCTTATTTTTTTTATTTTATTTTTTTAAAAACCCAATGGGGGGGCAGGAGGAGAGGGTGGGAAGGATGGGGAGCGAGGGGACAAAAATAAATGCTCTGAACTGTGGCGCTGAAGCCGTGGAGGTGAGCGGGGAGCCCCGGAGCCGTTGGCACCCAGCGCTGCCCGCCTGCCCTGGGGAGGAGAAACCAATACTCGGGGGGGCTTGTGCTCCTACCCCCGCTACGGCCGGCCCTTCACCGCCAAGCTGCAAGCATAATTTTTTTAAGCTGGGGGGAAAAAAAAAAAAGAAAGAACGAACCTACTTACTGTGCATAAAGGGAAGTGTCTGTGTGAGGCTTTGCTAGATCGGAGCCTGAAACACCGTCCAGAGACCACACAGAGAAAGCAAAAAAAAGAAATGGAAACGTGCATGGCAAGGCAAAGCCGGCGGGCAATGCCGGCAAGTGATGCTCGATGCCGATAAATGGACCACTGGTCCCAGCCGGCCACAGGCACCATGTTATCAAGCCTGGTGCCAAAAAAACCACCCAAATAAACACAAAAAAGCAAAAAAATGCACGGCACGGTGGGACTGGGGGGCAGTTTTTGGCTTCTGTGCTTGGCCCTTACCTGTGCTTGGCCCTTACCTGTGCAGCCGGAGTCCCCGCTCACAGCCCCGTCTCGCTCCTGGCGGGCGCGAGGGGAGCGGGATGGGGAGGAGAGTGAAAAGCGTTAGAGAAAACGAGCAAGGAAGGTGGTGGCACCTGCGTGGCTCCCCGCTCCGGCATGCAGCTTACATAAGTTAAAACAAACAAACAAACAAAAAAATCATTTAAAAATATTCAACCACATTTATGTGTCTTATTTGCATTTTAAATTAATCTGGTCAATCAATAGAAAATAAGTATGTATAATTTTTTTTCTCCCTATGTACACATATATATTTATATATGTATATATATAATATATTTAGCTATATAAAACCCAGCCAGGAGTCCCGGTTTCCATGTTGTTTAGGTCAAGGCGGAGGCCGTGCTGCCATTGACAGTCGTTTTGCGGCACCGGCTGGCGGCTGGCGGCAGCGGGTGGCAGTTCGAGGTGCCGTTGAGCGCGGTGCCGGTGCCGGCAGGGCCGCTGCCGGCGGTGGAGCTGGGCGAGCCGTGGGACGGGGTGCCGGGGCTGGGCAGGGAGGAGGAGGTGGCGGGCAGCGTGGCGGGGCTGTGGGCTTTGTCGCTGACCGACTCGCACTCGGAAGCGCCGCTGGTGTTGGTGCACTCGGAGGTGGCCGGCTGCGACAGCTTGAGCCGCTTGCAGGCGGGTTGGACGCGGTATTTCAGCGGCAGGGGCCCGTTCTGCAAGCGGGAGAGGGGCAGACGCGTGGCACCCGGCACCCCGCGGCACCCGGCGGTGCCGGCACGGCACTGGCGCGCGCCGCATCGCTGGCCGCGCACGCTGGCGGCACGGCCGGGTGCCGGCCGCCGGCCCTCCCGCCTGCCCTGGAGAAAGGGGCAGAAAAGCACGTGCAGCCCCCCCGGCCTCCTAAAAATCACACCTGCAGCAAACGCCTTCGTAAGGAGGGGGCACTGGGGTTTCTTTGTTGAAGTGCTCCAATTTTTAAGCTTTTCAATTAATATTTTCACTTCCTACATTTTTCAATTTTTAAGTCCTTAAATTTTTAAGTTTTTCAGTGTTTAAGCTTTTTAATGCCTTTAGCCTCCTCCTAAAGGAGTGCTTTTCCAAGCTTTTCTCCAAGACAAGCTCCGGCGCCCCGGCAGGGAAGGAGGCAGCTCCGCTTACCCTCCTCCAGGGATAGATGTAGGCGATGTCCATCAGGGTGTAATACTCCTTCAGGGGCTCGTCTTCGTAGAGGACTTCCACCTGGCACAAGGGACAGCATCAGTCCCCCGGCACGGGGGCAGAGGTGCCGCCAGCCCCCCCGGAGCCGCTCATGGGGCATCGGGGCTTTGCCGTCCCCGAGCGCCTCTCCCAGAGCCGGGCACTGCCGGGGTCCTCGCCAGAAGCCGGAGCAAATTCCGAGTTCGCATGCACCGCGCCGTAAGGGACGGATCCTGCCGCGGCGCCCGCCCGCCGACGCAAAGCCTGGGCTGCCACGATATTCAGGAGCCGGCGAAGCGTGGCACGTTTGCAGCGGGGGATGCAACGCGGGACGGCCAAAATGGCATCGGCCCCTCTGAGCCCACCGGAGCACGCCGATAGCCGGGCGGTGAGCGCACCCCAGGCACCCCCTCACCTTGTACTTGCTGGGGACGTCCATCTTGTTGCGGAGGAACTTGGCCAGGTGCATGACGGTCATCGCGGCGGGACAGCGCAGGAACCGCACCCCGTTCTTCTGGGGACGCAGCGGGGGGGGGCCGGGGGGAGAGGCGTTGCTGAGAGTCCGCCGTGCAGTTAATGGGCAGTTCCCACCTCCTTCAGCAGGCGGTTCGGGGTGCCCCCCGTCCCCCCACACCCCAGGAGCCCGGGAGGCAGCAGGACAGGGAGGTCTCCGCGCCGTGGTCCCACCACACTCACCTTCTCCTTCTCCAGGTCCCCGTTCTCGACACTCCCTTTCTTCTCCTCTCTGCGGGGAGCAAAGCAAACACAGGAGAGAGTTTAGGGAGGAATAAAAAGGCAGAAAGAAAAAATGACCCAGCAGCAGGGCTGTCCCTGGAGGGGCTACAAGGGGAAACATCCAGTGACCTTCGGCCAAGCTCCGGCTCGGCCCCCCCTGACCGCACGCGAGCCCAAGTGGCTGCATTTCCAATCCAGGCACCGCAACCGCTGCCCGCGCTGCCGCCTTCCCCGTCTCCCTCGGAACCACGGCTGCGGACGCCGGTGACATCCTCGGAGGCCACTGCCCGGGGGACGGCGCTGCGGGGACCCCGCTGCCATAGCAAGCACCCCCAGAGGGTGGGGGGCAGGTGGGTTTTGGGTGCTCCTCTGTCTGTGCAAGCGCCCTGGAAGACGCGGAGCCCGAGCAGAGGCTGGGTCAGCCGTCACCACCTCAGCTCGCAGCTCCATCTCCGCAGCGGGAGGGGAGGGCGAGAGTTTATTCACAACCACAAACCCAGGCAGAGGCTCGGGAGCAGCCGGAAAATGGTACCTTGAGCCTTCATAAAACTCTATGGACAGGCTGACGATCTCATCGTCCGTCAGGTTCCCCTTGTCCTGCTCGGAGACTTCCCCGCGATCTTCGTTAGACCCGTTGGGAACTGCGGGAGCAGAGGGAGGGAGAGGCTGAGCCGTTGAGAGGGGCACAGACAGGGCGAGGGGGGTCCCGGGGGGTCCCGGGCTGGCACTCACCCTCTGCCATGGGGTAGGCTGCGTAGAAGTCGCGCCGCCTCTTCATCTCATCTGGAGGAGAAGGGAGGAGGAAGGTGAGGGGGGAAAATAGTCACACCGAGGGGCAGATGGGTGCAAAGAGAGGGGAGCCAGAGGAAGCCCCGGATCGCCGAGCGCCTGCTCCCCGCCGGCAGCTCCAGCACGAGCTGTCTGGTGCAGGCGGACCCGTGGGAGAGCAGCGGCTTTAGCGAGGGCAGCCAAGTCGTACCAGTAAAACCCTCGGAGCGGCTGCAAATCCGCTGCTGTGAGAACGCCTTTATGGCGGCTCGACTGTCCTCAGTCTTTCCACACCCTCAGACCCCCACCCTTTTCCCCCGAGGACGGGCAGGCGCTCGGAGAGCAAACCCACGGCTGCCGCTCCCAGCGTCGCTTTTCGCGGTTCCCCCCAGCAGCAGCCCCCGGCTGCCGGAGCGCGGCGTGGGCACTATCCGGACGGACCGTGGGCACTATCCGGACGGACCGTGGGCACTATCCGGACAGACCGTGGGCACTATCCGCACAGACCGTGGTGGGGTCCGAGCACGCCGCGCCTTTTCCTGCCATCCCCGTTACAGGGGCGGGGGCGTGCGTGGGCGGCGCGGGATTCGGGGGACCGGTTTCACTTCTGGGTGGGAGTGAGTCACAAACAACCCCAAAGCCACACGATTACAACCGCCCGCGGCTGTACCTTTGAAAAGCCCCGGGACCAGTTTGTACACTATGTCCTGTAGGGTTTTGTCCGACCTGGGGGAAAAGAAACAGGAAAAGAGAAAGAAACAGGAAAAGAGGGAGAAAGGCGCCGGGCTGGGGAGCAGTTTGCTCCCCTGCGCTGCTGAAAGCTGCCCTGCACCCCGTGCCCGAACGCCGCTTCCCCCCACCTCGCTCCCGGGGAACGCCCAGCACAAAGCCCCAACTCCCCGTCCCACGGCGATGCCACAAGCCTGTCCCGCAGGCAAACCCCACCGCGAAGGGTTAACTCGGGAAAAAGAAAGAAAACCGTTCCAGAAATCCTTGTAATTGCTAGGGATGGTGACTGCAGGATTTTGGGGCCAGGAGCCGTTTCAGTAGTCAAAATGATTACAAAAACACACTGAGAACTTAAAAAAAAAAATAATCTGAGATCAGCAAATGTTTCTACAAGTTTTAATTTGCATCTAATTTTATTTTTGGACTCAGCTGCAGTTCAGGGCTCAGGCTTTGATTTCCCCCGGTGGTAAGGACGGCAGGACAGCGTCCGCTGCCAGCTTGTTATACAGGAAAGCAAAGCGGACTCCCGGAAAGCTGAACATCTCAAGGCAGGATTCTCTAAAGCGCTCGAGGAGCTGGGGGAGCTTTAGTCCCACCCTCAGCACGGAGCAGGAAACGGGATTTTGCTGGAAGGCTTGGGCTCGGGACCCTGCAGGCAGGGCATCTGGCACAATTTAAACCCAGCAGCTCAGCTGAATAAAAAACTCTAAAAACTGAGTGGGACTGGTGAAAAGTAAATTATATCTGCAATTATTTCCATTTTAATAATAAGTCCTTTATTTTAAGGAAAAACAAATGACCGTACCCTATATTATTTTTAGCCTAGCAACGTCTTTCATCCCTAATTCCTCAGTGATGTCACTCTGGTTCACGAGGCCCCGCTGTGATTTTATTTATAATACATACCCAGAGAATTTGCTTTATAATTTACAGCAAGCTAATGAAAAAGCAACCTCAGCTGCTTGATTGGCAGCTTAATTACCAGCCGGTCGCTGCTCTTGCATGAGTCAACCCCGTTCAGCCCAGCTCGGTGGTGCTGGGTGGGGGCCGGGGTGCCACGGTGGCCACTACCCGCGGCACCGTCCGGCTTTGGTTTGGGAAGCAAAGGGGGAAAGCAAACCCCTCATCGGTGCAGAGAGTTTCCTACAGCACCACGTCTGGATCAGGCCCCCGTCACCTGCGGCAGCGCCTCTGCCCGCGTGTGCCCCACATTTCCCCCCGCCGGCACTGCGAAGGCACCGCGCTGCCACGACAGCCGGGGCTCGGAGCCGCCGGCGCAGGCTGCTGGCGTGCGCGGTGCCCGTCTGTGGCGCGGGCGGCTGTGTATCCGTCTCTGCACGCAGGCAGGGATGTTTTGGCGAGGGAGCCGTGGGAGCCGGAGTGTAAATATTTCATAGTGAACCAGGAGAAAAAAAAAAAAAAAAGGCGGAAAAAGTGTTACTACAGAAACGGATTTACGTGGAGGAGGCTAAAAAAAAAGGAGGCTAAAAAAAAAGCTGAGTGATGTATTGCAGCCTTTCATGGTTTCTATGCCAACCACCTGCAGAGCCAATTCCACAACTGACGGAACGTGTCTGGCTTTCCCCAGCCAGGCGCGGGGCCGGGGCAGAGCCGGCACGCAGGCACTGCCGCCGCGGCCAGGCACCCTCTCACCTGCGTCGCCGCGAGCCCACCCCGGCGCTGCCACGCCGGCGCTGTCCCCACGAGGGACAGAGCAGGGGCTCGGAAAGCACAGACGGTCGCAGGTTAAACGGCACCCGCGGGGCGCGGGGACGGAGGGATGGATGTCTGCGGTCCGGGATGCGCAGGGATGGGCACAGGGCAGCCCCTGCTCCGGCTGGCACAGAGGAGATGTCCCCGAGTCCAGTCCCTTCCATGGTGGCTTTTCCCACCATCCCCACTCCCTTTCCAGCCGGAGGGCACCCCAAATCCCCACTGCTGTGGGGTTACGGGGTCAGGAGCAGAGCGGTTTCGTGCCGCAAGAGATGCAACTGGTGCCTGTCCATCGCGCGCCTGGGCTGGCCGCAGCGCGGCACAGGCTGCCCCGACGCGGGGCCCGGGCTCGGTGCCACACAGGGACATGGCGTGTGGGGAGCCCCCAAAGCTCACCTGATGCTGAGGAGGGGTCTGGTTTTGTGCACTTGGACATCACACATGGGGCAGTATTTGTTCGTCTCCAGGTAGCGAACGATGCAGGTTTTGCAGACTGTGGGGAGAGACTCAGCGTGAGCAGACGGACGGACGGACAGACGGAGGAGGGCGCGGACCCCCCTGTGCCCGCCTGGCAAAGCGCCCCGCACCCCTGCGCCGGTTCGGGGCCGGGACCCCTGCTCGCCGGCCCCGGTCTGGCCCCGTCCACGACCCCGCAGCTCCATGCGGCAGCAACGCCTGACGCAGGATGGGTTTGGGCACTGCGGGCGGGTCTCGGTGAGGCACGGCCACCCTTCCCGGGGCTCGGGGCACCCTTGGGTGCAGCGCGGCCCTGGCCGGGGGCCCAGGACACTCACAGGAGTGCAGACACTCCACGATGGTGGTGGCGTCTATGAAGTAGCCGCCGCACAAGGCGCACATCAGGTGGGGGTTCAGCTCGGTGATCTTTATCCTGGTGGTCCTGTGCATTTTGGAGCAGCGCCGCGGCGGATCCTCCCTGCGGGGAAACACCCGGGGCCCCTCTTAATGGCCGCGTCGTGCAAGGACAGGACCTGCGGGACCCACTTCACCCTTTAACGAACCCACCCATGGCAGGGTGGGGGTGCCTGGTGCTCCCCGTGACGTGCCACACTTGGCTCCCAGAGCACTGGGACCCACACCCCGCCAGCACCGGGGGTGCACAAGCGGCACCCACACTCCTCCCCACGCAGCCCCCGGCCCAGGGCACTGCCCAGCTCCCTCCGCGGCACGTGGGCATCTTCCCGGGGGTCCCCGCCATGCTGAGACACCCCTGAGCGGGGACAAATCTCCCCCGTTAGCCAGCCCCTTGCCTGCCGCTCCCCGGGCTGTGTACACGCACACACACACGTGCACAGCACACACACACACAAAGCCTATTTTCGTTTTGTGCGGTGGAAAAGGCATTTTCAGCCCCTGCCTCGCAGTTTCTATAGAAACTCCCGAGTCCGGTGTTGGCCACCTGCCCGCGGCCAGGAGCACCCCCAGCACCTGCGCGCGTGGGTGCGCGCGGCCGGGTGTGCACGTGGGGCACGGGCAGTGTCCCCCGGCGCGGGGCGCAGACGCGGGGGAATCGCCGCCTGCCCGCTCCGGCGATTCCACGTTTACAACGGGAGACGGCAGAGCCGGGGCCCGAAATCGCTGCAGTTTTATTGTTTCCATGGCAACCCCGATACTTGGAGAGGAGCCAGAATATTATTACAACCATCCGAGGCGAGGGAGAGAGGGGAGAAGAAACCCTGGGTTTGTGTAAACGAGCGTGGGCGCGATGGCAGCACGCGGGTGCGCCGACAGCGACACCCATACGCATCCACACCCTCACCCACACACAGGGACACACGCACACGTGTGTGTACACACATACTACATGTACACACACATATCCCCTACATGCACACAGGCAGACGTACACACGCGCACCCCTGTACACACGGTACAGGCGCTCGCACGGGGCCAGGTGTGGAGCGGTGTCACCGGCCGCCTGACACAGGGCCAGGCCCTTTGCAGACACCCCATAGCCGACAACCAGACAACGGCCGAGACAACAACCGAAGGCACAACGGCTGGGGTGCGCCGAGGCAGCAAACGGGGTGCACGTGTGCGTGCGTGCACAGGGCTGCGTGTGCGAGGCGGCGTGTGTGTGTGCAGGCGTGCGCGCTCGGGGCTGTGCACGCAGCGGTGCGTGCAGGTGTGTTTGTACAACGCCGGGTCCGTGCCAGGCTCCGGCCCTGGGGAAGGGAAGCCGCACCGCGCTCCCGCTCGCTCCCTGCGGAGCTTCTCCCGGGCTCCAGTCTGGGTCTCTCACCTCGTTCAGCCGCTGTGGAGTCCCTGGAGGCCGGTGTGCAGGGACGGGGACACCACGGGGATGGGGACAGGGATGGAGCTGCTGCAGGGGTGGGGACACCATGGGGATGGGGACACCATGGGGATGGGGACAGGAATGGAGCCACTGCAGGGATGGAGACACCACAGGGACAGGTACGGGGATGGAGCCACTGCAGGGATGGAGACACCACAGGGACAGGTACGGGGATGGAGCCACTGCAGGGATGGGGATGCCATAGGGATGGGGATCATGAGGACACCCCTGTGCTGGAGGGGCGGGGGTCAAGCTGAACCCCAGGGTCTCCTTGCAGAGAGGGGGCCGGGGGGGCACCAGGGTGTTTGAGGAAGTCCTAGCCCACCCCCGGGCTCAGGTCTCACCCCTGGGCATCACCTGGGCGGGCACCCAGGGGGGCCCTGCACCTTGCTGCCCCCGGGTCTTGGTGCCCTCAGCCCTCAGCAGCCCACAGGTGATGGGGGGCCACTGCCAGGCTCCCCCCGGCTGGGATAATACCTGGGGAGGGGCGCGGTCCCCAGCCCTGGGCTCCCGCACCGACCCCCCGCCAGGGGACCGGGCAGTTCCACCGGGTACCGGCAGCCCACGCCGAGCCGCAGGACCCACGGCTGCATTTTGGGTGGATTTTGCTGCTTTTGGTGCTCGCAGCCGCCAATGGCGGCCCAGGTCTCCGC
Source organism: Phaethon aethereus (assembly GCF_964289735.1). Taxonomy (NCBI): domain Eukaryota; kingdom Metazoa; phylum Chordata; class Aves; order Phaethontiformes; family Phaethontidae; genus Phaethon; species Phaethon aethereus. The sequence continues at coordinate 5,691,203 of NC_138601.1, forward strand.
GGGAGGGGGGAGCCTGAGCCACCGGCGCAAACCGGTTCTAATAAACCGGGTGATAACAACCGCGATTTCCTGCCGCGGGGGTGAACAAAGCCCCGGACCCCCCCGGCCCCCGGCCCGCCCCGCCGCCGGCCGCAGCGCCGGCCCCGCCGGAGCCCTCGGGGCCGCCCCGTCCCCGCCGCCGGCAGCCGGCTCCCCCCGCACCCCCGGCCCCAACTTTCGGGGTCTTTTGTCTCCCTGGGCGGTGGCCCGGCACGGTGCGGCCCCCCTCCTCCCGACACCCGCCATCCCGGACCAGGCACGGGTGGGGAAGGACATTTCAAAGTCACCGGCAACTTGGACCCGACCGGCCGCCCCCTCCCCGTGGGACCCGGGGGAGCGGCGAGCGCGGGTGCCGGGAAATAAACCGGGACGGCTCCCCCCGGCACTGCCCGCGCTCGCGCACGGCGGCCACGGGCCCCCACGCACCGGGAACACGACGAAAAGGCACCGGAGCCTGAGCTCGCGCCCCCCGATAGCGCCGGCCGCCCCGACGGGACCCCCCGCCCTTCCCGGGGTGCGGGACGCGGGCACCGGCCGCTACCCAGGAGCGAAACAGCAGGAAGCACCGCGGGGCACACGGACACGCGTGCCCACACACCCGTGCACGCACAAGGACACACCCCCCCCACCCCTGTTCCCGCGGCAGGACGTGTCCGCGCGGCAAGCGCGCGGTGCGTGACACCCGCCTGGCATAGGCGCACGGGCACGGACACGCGATGGGCACGGACACGCGATGGGCACAGACACGCGTGACCCCGCGCTGTGCCCCGGGAGTCCCCGGCTGCGGTCCCTGGGGACGGGAGACGATGTGGGGCCGGCTGTGGAGCAGCCCCGGTGAACCCGGGGCGCTCCCGGTGTCCCCCAGCCCTTTGTACTCGGGGCCGGCTGACAGCCCGGCCCGGCCCCTCCGCCCGCCCCGGGGGGGCTCCCGCCACCGCCCCTCCCCGGCCGAACCGCACTGCCCCGCTCCACGCCGGGCTCGGGGCGGGGGGCGGCGGCGGCGGCCGGGGCTGTCAGGGCTCCGTAGCCCCTCGGCGGTGCCCGCCGTGGGCCGAGGGGGTCACGGTCCCCTCGGGCAGGCTCGGGGCCGCGGCACAAAGCGGGGGGAGGCGGCGGCCATCGGCCATCTTGAACGCGGAGAGAAAAGGGCGCGGGGGGGGGGCGGCGGCGGGGCCCGGTGGCGGCAGGGGGGGCCCGGGGCCGCGTCCCTACCTGGTGGCGGCGGCAGCGGCGGCCCCGCGGCCCCTCCGCTCCCGCCGGTCGGCGCGGCTCGGCTCGGCGCGGCGGCGGGGCTGCGGCCGGGGCCCTTTTTTCTCTCGCTCGGTTTTTTTTTTTTCTCTTTCTTTTTTTTTTCCCTCCTTCCTCCTCCTTTTTTATTTTTTTTCCTCCTTTTTTTTTTATTTTTTTCCCTCCTCCAGTCGCCGCCAGGCCCCGCCCCGCCTCACGTGACCTCATTCCTTTGGGGTGTTGCGGAGGAGGGGAGTGAGGGGCCGAGATTGCGCCCCCCCCCGCTGCCCCGCCCCGATACGGCCCCCCCTCACCCCCCGGCACCGCCTCGGGGGACACCGCCGCGCCGGTGCCCCGCTGCTTCCACCTCCCCCCGCCGCGCCCCCCCCGTTGTGATCAGGGAGGAAAGGAGAGCGCCCTAAAAGCCGCAGGAACGGGCCCAAAATCCCAGCCGGGGCGGCGATGCCGGTGGCAGCCCCGCTAAGGGGTCCCGGTCCTCCCCCGTCACCGCGGCACTGCTCGGGTGGTACCCCGGGACCCCCCCGCCAGCGCTGAGGCCGTTCTCGGCTCCAAATGTGGGGAGTTCCCACCCGGGAGGCGACGCGGGGCATCCCCGGGCCCGCGGGCCGGGGTCCGGTGCCTGCCGGTGCTCCGCGGCGGGAGGGGAAAGCAAAAGGGAAGGGAAAGAAATGGAAGGGAAAAAAAATAGAGGGAAATTAGAGAAAGCAAGGGGAAAATGGAAAAGCAGGGAAGAAAAGAAAAAGAAGGAATAGGAAGAAAGGAAAGAAAAAAGGCAGGAAGAAAGGAAACAAGCAGAGGAAGAAGGAAAAGAAGGCAGGATGAAGGGAAGGAGAGGGAAAAAAGGAAAAAGCGGGAAAGAAAGAAAAGGGGGAAGAAGGGGAGGGCAGGGGAGCGGAGCGGGCGGCTCACAGCGCCGCTTTCCCCCGCGCGGCCGGTCCCACGGCCGGACGGGATCCGTCACGGCGGGCCCGGCCCCGCTCGGAGAGAAGGGGCAGCTTGAGGGGAGCTCACGGGGGATGTCGGGGGGTGCGGGCAGCCGGGGCGCCTACGCGTGTGGGCAGCCGCTCCCCCTGCTCGCCGCCCCGCAGCCCCGCTCCAGCGCGTCGGAAGACGACGGACGTCCCCGCTGCCCCGCGCGTGCCCGCGGCTATCCCCCTCGTCGCGTGCGTCCGGCCCGGGCTCGGACTTCCGTACCCGCCGGTGTCCCCGTTATTCGGCGGGGAGCAGCGCCCACGCGCGTTTCCTCTCGGCCCACACGGTTGCGGCCGTGTGATTAATGCCTCGCCCGGTGTCCCGTATTGGTGCCCGGTGCCGGTACTCGGTGCCGGTACTCGGTGCCGGTACTCGGTGCCGGTACTCGGTGCCGGTACTCGGTGCCGGTGGGCGCAGCCTCGCGGGCGCTCCCGGGATGCTCTGCCTGAGTGCAGCGGACGCGGAGGTGGAAACCAGTGCGGTCTCTGTGGCGCAATCGGTTAGCGCGTTCGGCTGTTAACCGAAAGGTTGGTGGTTCGAGCCCACCCAGGGACGGTGCCGTCCGTTTTATCTCGCTTTTCCCTCCCCCGCCCCGGCTTTTTCCAGGGCCTGGTCGAGGGAGATGCCGAGGTTGGACACAGCGAGCGGGCGGCATGCGGAGGTATCCAGCGTGGGGCCCCCGTGGGGCTGGCAGGGTGGGTTTTCACTGTGCAAAAGAGCTGCAGAGCGCTTTGGTGAGACTCTTCCCGCTCTGTCGGGCCTATCTTTGCTCGCAGGACCGGGCTGAGCTGGGAGGGGGTGAAGGGGCAGGATAGCCGGTGGCCCTGGTGCTCCCCGTGGGCTCACAGCTCTCTCCAAGGCTCCGGGCAAGGGGGAAACCAGCCCCCAGTGTGTGCCAGAACACAAACATTTCTGCTCAGCCTGCGGTCCCCGCTGTGCCACAGTTTCTCCCATAAGCGAAAAGACATGTTGGGATATTAAAAACGGAGCAGAGACTTGAAAGCCTGTCTCCATCCAGAGTCCCTATTTTGCCTTAAAAAAAAGCTGAAGGGGGTCCAAAATCTGCATTGCTGAAGTTCCTGTCTCTTACAAAGTCTTGTAAAATCTATTTATGTTCCCCGCTTGCCCCAATTTTATTTTCATACCAGAAATAATGAAGTTTATGTTTTGATGCATGGCATAAAGCCACGCCAGGAAGATCCCCGTTGTTTCAAAAGCCCAGGGCCACAAAATACTCCCATGGCCAGCAGTGCCAGGGCTGGGGAAGCGGTGGGGCTCTCCAGGCCAGGGAGAGGGACTGCTGCTGCCTTCCTGATCCGAGAGCATGAGCCTGACAGGAAAGTGAAGAGAGAAGTGGTGCCCGGCGGGGATCACTTCCCCGCTGCCACCCAAGACAGCCAGCGCTGCTGAAATCTGCGTGTGGAGCTATTCCCATCTGGCTCTGCTGCTCCTTCTCTCCCTGGCATGTGGAGTGTTCCTGCCAGACAGAATGTGGCCTCCGACTTCATTCCTGCGAAAGACCTTTTACAATGGAAAATACTTTAAAAATACAACTGCCATGGAACGGGCTGTGCCTCTGGGGCTTGGTCCCGGGACGGATGAACAGCCCCTGCACGGGTCGGAGGTTTTCATTGAAACCAGGCAGGCTGATCTGTTGTGCATTTGAGAGCGTTTCCAAACACATGGATCTCTTTCCCTTTGGCACAACATCACTCCCCTAAATTAAACATTTAATCCTGTCTCCTCCAGGAGAGAGGAGAGCTGGCGAGCGGGGATGGGGAAGAAAATCCAATACTCTGCAGAGCGCAAATCCCCCTTTCAATTGCTCTCTAAATAAAAATACCCTCGCAGCGACTTGCCAGGCCCCTTCCCTTCCCTGGGATGTGCCGTGACTTGCTGCTTTACAGACTGACTTTATTGTGCCAGCACTTTCCAAAGAGATTTTTTTTTTTATTCTGAGGAGACCCCCTGTCCCTGGACCCGCAGGACGAGTTTAGGGTTTTGCCCGTGGGTCCCAGAGGTGCAAAAGTGGATGGTGCGTGTGCGAGGCCTGACAAACACCAGGGCTCTGTGTGGTGGGCCGGTGCGGGATGGGTTTCCTGGAGTTTGTAGTTAAATTCAGCCAGGTTCGACCAACTTTTCCGAAGTGCCCCGACAGGGCCGCATAGGGACGAGCTGGTGGGAGATACCACTGGGCAGGTCCCAGCCCCGACACCCTGCGGCAATCCCGGCCTCGCCACGGGCACGCCAGGCACGGTCACGCCGGGCATGGGCACACGGGTGCTGCACAGGGGCTGCGGCCTCGGGGACCCCCAGCGCCACCGAGTGATGGGATCACCGTACCCGCCTGCCACCTCTGCAGTGCCGCCGCATGTCCCTCGAGCTGCGCCATGCCCCCATGGGCATATCCAGCTGTGCCATGCCCTGCATGTCCCTCCAGCTGTGCCATGCCCCCGCATGCACATTCAGCTGCGCACCACGATGGATCCAGCTGTGCGAGCCCCGCCCCTCCAGCTGCGTTCCAGCCCCGCCCCGCGCAGTCGGCCCGCGCAGTCCGCCGCCGTCCCGTCATGCCCCGCTCACTATGACTCTTCATTTTTCTCCCCCTCCCTCAACTCCGCCGCAACCAATCAGCTCCGCCCCGCCGAGCCGAATCACCAATGGCGAGCGGAGGTTCGCCGGGGGGCCTCGGTGGCCGCCAATGGGAAGAGGCGGGGGGCGGGAGCAGCGGCGCGGCGGGGTCGTGTGCGGTGCGGCCGGAGCGGCGGTGCGGGGTCTGGTGGTGTCTGTGCAGCCGGCGCCATGGTGAGCGCCGGGACGGGGCCGGGGGCAGCCCGGGGCAGGAGATGGGCCCGGCAGGACGAGGCCCGCGGGTGCCCGGGCGGCGCGGGGGAGGCGGGTGGGCTGGAGGCCTTTCCCGTCCCCGTGGTGGGGTGTGCCTCAGGCCGGGGGGCGCGGGCAGCAGCCGCTGTGGGGTGGCCTCTAACAATGGAAGAATTAAAGCCAAAACCGCGAGGGAGAGCGGTGATGGCTTCTCCCCGCTGCTCCCGGGGTGGCGACGGCTGCCGGCGCTGGGCTGGGGCCGCAGGGCTAGGCCAGGCGCAGGGGGTCCTGAGGTGCAGGAGGCCCCTCCAGCCTCACCAAGGCACCGGGGCGGGAGGCGCGCCGCGAACCGCTGCCCGCAGCCCCGGCGGTACCTGCTGTCCTTCTGTTTTCCAGTCTATTATGTCCTATAACGGCGGGGCCGTAATGGCCATGAAGGGGAAGAACTGTGTAGCCATTGCTGCGGACCGGCGGTTTGGAATTCAAGCGCAGACGGTGACCACAGACTTCCAGAAGATTTTCCCTATGGGAGAAAGACTGTATATTGGATTGGCAGGACTGGCCACGGACGTGCAGACGGTGTAAGTGAGACTACTGCCCGCCTCTGTGTTCCTGTACAGAGCCTATAAGAGGCGTATTTACAATAAATACTAAGTGGCAGCTTATACTGAGCACAAAGGTCTTTGCTTATTTGGGGAGCGGGTGCCAGCACTTCTTTTCTTGGTCCTCCCTTCACTGGGAGATTTTTAAGTAAAACTGCATGTGATTTAAGACTGCATCACTACTAAGACTTAATGACTTCAGGTATAAAAGGAGCGGCATTTGGAATATCTACCTGCCTCAGGCATGCGTCTGTATCTGTCAGCGTCCAGTAGAACAGTTCGGACCTGGGTGAAGATGAAAAAGGAACCTACGTCTGCTTTAATGTTGATTTTCATCTCTTGCAGTGCCCAGAGACTGAAGTTCAGGCTGAATCTCTATGAGCTGAAGGAAGGCAGGCAGATCAAACCTCAGACTTTTATGAGCATGGTTTCCAATCTGCTCTATGAGAGACGGTAACTGTCAAACAACAGAGTCACTGTTTACATGTCAGTGAAGGCTGTGGTTGTTGGAGTTGATCTGATTCTAGAGAGGTGGGAGGCTGAGTAGGGCTCCTGTAAAGACTGCTTTGTAGCATGGCAAAAGAAGACTTTAGTGGCAATGTTATCTTCAACCTCCTTGCAAAATAACATGGAGCATTGTTAAAATAATCCTGCAGCAGTACAAGTTTTTTCTGTTTCTTTGCCATGCTAAAACCATTGGAGGGTGCTTCTAGGTTGACCTGAAAGGTCCCCCACCAAAAGCACCTGTGGGATGTTTTCCTCATATAGGTATTAGTGTGGGATGTGGAACTGCGTCAAGGTGGTTGGACTGCTCTATCCAATGTTGTTCTTCACAGGTTTGGGCCTTACTACACAGAACCAGTCATTGCTGGGCTGGACCCCGTAACACACGAACCTTTCATCTGCTCTCTAGACCTGATTGGCTGCCCGATGATAACCGATGACTTTGTGGTCAGCGGCACCTGCTCCGAGCAGATGTACGGCATGTGCGAGTCTCTCTGGGAGCCCGAGATGGTGAGTGAGGTAGTCAGGCTCAGCTCTGATTCTTGGATTCAGCCTCCTGCTTGTTAACTGGAGAGCGTGAGATACACGGGTTGGATGAAAAGCTCTGTCCTTTGGTACTTCCTAAGGGAGCTCAGGACAACAAAGCTTATAGCAGCCTGCAGGATGATACTTTGGGTTTTGAACAAAATCCAATGAGTTGAATATTCAATTTTTACACCAACTAAAAATAGCTTCTGTTCCTCAGGAACCCGATCACCTCTTCGAAACAATCTCGCAGGCCATGTTGAATGCAGTGGACAGAGATGCCATATCTGGAATGGGCGTGGTAGTACACATAATGTAAGTGCTGCTCTCTTCCCCTGCAGAACAGAGGTAGAATTTAACAAGCTGCATGTTAAAATCAGTTAAGGCATTGGCTTCCAGGGTATCCCTAATCTACTCCCTTCCAGCAGCATCCTAAGTAACGTTTTGTCCATTTTAGGAGTTCTATTTCTCATGGCTGCTCTCTGTTGCAGTTCATGGCTGTTGCTAGAACTGCAGGAGCTATGCGAAATTAATCCTAGAGTTAGACTCTTGCTGCATAGGGATTCCCTAGCAGCATTCCCATTGGTATTTAGGAGTGTGACTCCTCACATCTGGGTAGCACTGGCCAGGAGGATGCTTTTTGCCACAGCTGGGTGATACATTAACGTCTGAAGCAGCTTATGTTGCTCGTGGAGCCGTTTCCCTGCACTGCTGATCACTGAACCTACTACAGCTCCTCCAAGGTGAAGCAGCAGGAGGATGGGGTTTACTCGGTTGGAATGGCCACCTTCAAGTTCAGATGATCCTGCCTGCACTAGCAAACAAACTACCTATGCACACCGCAACTCCTAATGAAGGGACAATCTGTATGCAGGTATTAAATGCAGACTTACTAATAGTCTTCTCTCTTTCCCCCTATAGTGAAAAAGACAAGATCACCACCAGGACCCTGAAAGCTCGCATGGACTAGCCCAGCACATCTGCTCATGTGTTTCACATCCCACTCTGCTTGTAACTTTTTTAAATAAAACTCTCTATTATAGTGAACTTTCCTTTTCTTGAGTCTGAACGCTAGGATTAAGTTCTCATGTCTAAAGCTATCAGAAGGACCTTGGGTTTTACACAGTAGCAGAGCTTACTTTTCTCTCTGAGCCACCTATACTGATCTCCCTCAGTACACCCATATGAGTGAGTGACCGAGCTTCAGCTGCGCCCCCGGGAGTCAGCAGCATCTCCTTCAGTGAGTATGGCAGTATTAACTTTTTGTGTCAGATCTAATTTGTTCTCACACCCAGGACTTGGTAAAATCAGTTCTTACGTTAAAAAAAAAAAAAAAAGAAAAATCTTACGGGCACATATAAAAGGACTTTTCCATTTGTGATTAATATAGGACTTAAAATGACCACATACCTCATGGAGTAACCGCTGATGATCAGAACACTTTAAAGAGGACAGCAGTAAGGAACAGATGTACACAAAGTTTTAATTTTATTTTTCTCTGGTTGGAGACTCATCTTGTAACATGCATGCATTTCAAAACAGTAACAGTGTCTCAAACTGCTCCTAGCAAACAGACAAGCACAGAGGACTTAAAATTCCTATTTAAAAAACAGCAGTGAAAAAACCTAGAATGCTTTTTTTTGTTTTAGATTAAACTTAATTTATTCACATTTTTTCAGTTGCACTGATTAGCCCTGCCCACCCTTGTGACCTCTGTGTAATACGCTCACTTGACACAACTCAATCCAGCTGCATTTAGCACTGTGCAGCTAAACAAAGACCAGCACAACTTCCGAGTGGTGAAAACTGAAACCACTAAAAATGATGGATGACCAGCAGTTGGTTCCCCGAGCTTTGCCATCGCTATTACACAAGATAGATACTCATTTCAAAGAGCAAGGAAAATCAGTAGTGGCTAATACGGATACTGGAGAATGGCTCTGCAGAAGTAGGGGAAGTTAACAGGCAAACCTGAAATGGGGCATTAAGACACAGATGGGAGAGGACAGCTGTTTTGTTTTTGGAGCTATTGTAAGGACGATCTGTCTCAGATCAGTTACGCAGTGTTGCAAACCAAGTTTAGGACACACACACTGACTTCTGAAAGGTTTGTACCACCTCGAGGTTAAACACTTTGACCTCTGTGCAGCTTAAAGGGAGGCACCTATAAAGACTGCATAGTAGTCACAGGACTGGGAGACATTCGTCCATCGAGGCCAAGACACAACTCCTACCAAACATGGCCCAGAACTACAACACAACCTTGCTCTGTCCCCCTCTTGGGCTAAGAGGCGAGGCCCTAGCTGACGTCCCCACTGAAGGCAGCTGCGGCGGTGCTCTGGAGGGAAAGCAGGAATTTCCTCACAGAAAAGGAAATAAGACTTGAGTGTTTTAATCTTGCTGCTGATGATAATCCAATTCAAAACTGGGATTTGCGTATGTGGGAGTACAGCTGCGTTTATGCAGGAAATCTGGAGTCACCTATTACCTCAGAAGTTCTCCCTGTGATGAATTTAATGATCATGGCTTTTTTAATTAACACCAGGTCAGAGACCAGCGAGAAAGATCCCGCCGCTCCCCCTTGCTGTGCCAAGTGGACTCCTGCTGACATTCTTCTTTCTTACATACAGCAAACACCAGGCCCTCCTCCTAGCACAGACACCAAAGCTGACACGAAGTGTGGGTGCTGCCTTGGTACCTGCAGAACGCGTTAAAGGGTGACCCAACACGTTCTCGAGTGTTTTTTATTGCACTATTGGAGCAGAACAGCATCCAAACCGTGACTCTGCACTCTGCCTTCCCTTTCCCACTCTTATTTACACTGTAGGAGCTATCTCAACAGGGAAGATGTTAAGTTCTAGGTTCAAAGCGGTTTTTAGTTCTTAAATTTTGACAGATCAGGCCTGTGTTCAGAAAGAGAGACACCCTCTGTACAGGCAGGAATACAGATTCTGCAGCTCACTTCTCACACAAACTCACCCTGCCTTCGGGCACTGGAGAGAGACACTGCACATTAAGTTGGTTTTGTTTTGTTTTGTTTTGGAAACTCCAGTTAATCAAAGAATTGCACTGCAATTTCTTGAAAAATCCTGCAAGTGATCTGCCTACCTACTGCAACTCTTTCAGCCGAGGGTGGTTTTCAGTCAAATGCACTTCAGTGTCAAGTGTTCTGCAGAGTACATGCTACAGACAGAAATATCTACATTCAGCAAACTAGAACTAAATTCACACCAGAAACAGACAACAAACTAGCACAAGCAGCTGTAAAACCAGAATTGAAAGGGCTGGGTTTTCCTCTTAAATACTTGAGTTAAAAAAGTGACCTAAAACAAGATTAAAAACCAAAACAAAACAAAAAAGTCCCTTTTAAAAACAAATCAAATATTTGCAGCTTTACTTCTTATTCTGGTAATAAAAATACTGTCTAGAAACAAAAATTAGCATTTTTAACATAATGCTACCTCTCAAAATGTAAACAATATACAAAATGCTTACGTTAAACAAAGTTACATACCTGGGTAATACACCGTTGAGGGAGAAAATTGCATTTAATTACTTTAATACACACAGTATGGCAACTTGACAGAAGTGGCAGAATTGGGGAAGTGCTAAAGTGAATAGAGTTTATGGGGCTTTTCATATCACTTGAGCCAGAGACAGCCAATTTAATTCTAGCAGGAGTTTCTTTGGAGTGGAATAAGAAAATACAGTGAACTGCTCTTAAGCCCTTAGTATCATCACCTCTTTAAAGATTGCTGCAGGAACTAACTTCTAAAAATTTCATTCCTGTTCATGAAATTCAGTGAATGAGACTGCTGCTCCTAGTTATGCAAGCTTCATTCTTCTACTTTCTTTGGGTTGTTTGTTTTGTAGTGTCTCATTGCAGGATGTCTGCAGTTCACTAGTTTCCTTCTTTCTTCCTCCCCGTTTTTTCTCTTTTTTTTTTTTTTTTTAAATACACGATTTAAAGATAAGCAGTTTAAAAGGTACAAGCTAGTTTCCCAAAATGAGAATGGCAAACTTACCAGGCCAAAGTTGCAGATTCAATGCAGATATTTAAAACTGTCAAGAATAGAAAGTGATTGGTATTTAATTTCTAATTGATAGTAAACTTAAGTGCTTATTGTTTAAGAGAAAAGCAACCAATATAATGCCCACAAAATGAAGCTGATGATACCCTCTAAGTCCTCCCCTTTTTAAAGTATTCTCATAGCTGCATTTGTTTTGGGGCTTTTCCAGCTACACACCTTAAGACAGGAGACTCTTCAGCCTCCAGGACAAGATGTTAGCCCCCACATCACACTGGACTACAGTGGCAGAAGAAATTTGTCCCATGTGAAAGGGAACCCATGAACAAATAAAAAGATTCATAGACCCCTAATATTAATTTTTGATTTCTTAGAGACTCTATTTACAGTGCACTCATGGGCTGAAACTTTAGCCCCCTTTTGTCCTCCTCAAAGTTGAGACCTGTCGGATTCCCATCATGAATGTGGGTATGAACATAAAAAAACCCAAGCCCACATTCAGAATCCAGACCAGAGCTAGCGTTAGTCTAGGGAAATTACCAGGATGTGATGAGCACCAGTTATCTCTCAAAAGGACCAAATTCCACACAGCAAACTGTAGCACGCGTTACAGCACAGGACAGACATTCGAAACAGCTTATTCCCGAAACAAAGGCATATGTGAAAACAGTTTCAAGGCAGATTAGCAACATGTTTCAACAGCAAGAGGTTTGTTCAAAACGCTAAATCCTGCTTAAAAAGAAAAAGAAAATTAAAAAAAGAACTAAAAGATCTGTAACTGTTGTGCAGCAGAGCTAACAAAACCCAAAGCAAGTCTGACAAGCTTGGCTGTGAAAAATATTACAAGCATTCTGGAGACAAAACAGGACGTTATTCAGTCACGCAAATCAGTTCCAACTCCTTGGGGGGGGAAATAATCTGGCGCAAGTGTTGAAACATTCCCACTCCTTGACTGTCGCTCTAGAGAGGGGTATGGAGCAGAGAAGAGTAAAAAGAATCACAGCTCAAGTCCTGAGTCCTCTTGAGCAGTGGAACTTGCTCCACAGTCACAGCTCCCAGCACTCCCCACTGGTAGCAAGTCCAATTCCTTCGTGTGCAAGTCACATTGCCATTTAAAAAATAAACCAACTAACCAAAGAACCTCTGTCAGGAAACAAATTCAAGTACCTGTTGCAGATTGGGCAAGTAAGGAAGACTGAACATTAGCTAGATTAACACTGGCAGAACTGCAATGTGAAGCTGTAATCTAAGAGACACGGCAATTCCTGACTGAGGTGCGACAGGGAAATGTTCCAGATAGTCAAATACTATCCCATATCTACAGGTACAATTTTTTTTTTCTCTTTTCTTTTAAGAAATCTTCATAGCTGGCCAATTTAAAACACAATGGGTCCGAGCACATTATTATCTGAGGTTGTTCAATGCCTCTACTACTTCTCACACTGTTTTTTTTTAGTTTCTAGGAGTTACATCTTTTTAAGCAATCATCTTTGGTAGATGTTCATTTCCCTCGTCTTTCTTGTAAATCAAGTGCAGTTACAAAAAAAGTTTTTGTTACTTAAATTAACCAAAAAATATAAAGTGTCCCAGTCTGAATTTACCTAAAGTTCAGCGACTCCTCCTTATCAGAGTAGTATTTTCCATCCTTGAAATGGTGAGCTATTTTCCTTCCAATTCCTACCAAGAGCGAAATAAAAGGGCTTGTATGTCTTTCTGGTAAAGACAGTCCAACAACAACAACAAAAAAGTAGTAGTTTGTGGAATCAGGCACTGCTTCACTGCCACTGAACGTGATCTAGAGCGACCCCTTTTATACAGTGCCACATATCATATCCCTATGGGATTCTCTTGATCAGAGAGGAGAAAATGTCATTAGAAAGAGCAGTGCTGAAACAATGCACTTGTCTTGTTTTAAAAAGCCCTCAAATCTATGTCTGGGCACTTCTGTAACATAAAAACCCACTTTTCCACCTGGGTCAAGTGGACTGTTGGAGGGTGCACCTAGAATTAGTTTTCTCTTAAGTCACGCAGTGCCACACACTCACTCTTGCACACACGCACACACACATGCACACCCCACATGCTGCTACAGTGTCTGTTTTAGTGTCACAGGCTGCATTCTCTGTTTGGAAGTAGCCCCTCTTCTCTTCATTTCTCACTGAAGGCTGAAGACGACTATGTCAGGATATTGGAGATAAATTCATTGAAGCGTTTAGAGTACTGCTCTGGGTTCACGGTGGAGATCTCTGCCCCAGCCTGCAAGGCAGAGAGGAGAGAGAAGTCACAACACCCTCCTCAAAAAGCAGACCCTGCAGCACTGCAAAGAGTGGAAGAGGGAGGACAGCAGGCAGTGATCATGCCAGCACAGCCTGTCTCTGCCAGGGAAGACCCATAACAACTTGCAAGTTCCAGGAAAAAACAACCTTGGGAGACGTCTAGAGAGATCCCCAAGGAAAATTATTTTCGCTCCAGCTGGATCTTCTTCAGACCAAAGCATTCAGAGTCAAAGCATTGGATTTGTTCCGTCATGGTTTACAGGAGATTTGCAAGGAGTGTGAAAAACTCCAAGTCCCGCCAACCTGGGCTTTTTTCAAGCCCTTTTGGGAAGTTCAGGATTGCTGCCAGGGAAGTGGACTGCCCCCAGGAAGGGGGCAAGGTAGCACGTCTCCCTGCAGCCAGTCTGTTCTGCTCTGTGAGGCTGTTGGTGCCACACCAGGGAAATCAAGCATCTCCCAGACTGGGACATAAATGCAAGTCATCTCCAACCAACCAGAGGGAAAGCCTTTCTAAGACAGTCTGAGGAGACAGTAAGTGAGGGAAAAGCTGTTCTTGGCCATGGGATCACTGGAGATGTCCATACTGATAGAAAAATCAGTGTCAGGAGACATCACACATATGCATGCAGGCAAAGCAGAAGCCCCAAAGCCCATCCTCCCTGCGGGTAGCAGGCTGCTTACCCCATGTTTCACTGTTTTGGCAGCATGTGCAGCTTTCTTCTTCGCATCGTATGGCGTAAGAATGTCTATAATGGCCATGAAGTACACTTCCTTCTTGGGGGCACCTAGCAAGGCAAGAGAGTCGCTAGCACACCCTGAGCTGCAAAGCCCAGCTGCACCCCCCTCCTTAAGTAATACATGGCAGATCTGTTTTGATGCAAGTAGCAGAGAAAGCAAGGCAGCTGGAGGCTGTAGAGGGCAGAGAAGAATGACTGGAAACAGCACACCAGAAGCCTGCACACTCTCCAAACATGCCACTGCTCTCCAAGCATCACTTCTACCCATTCCAACTCACACCATCCACAACAACGGACTGTACAGCAAAGGAGACACACTCGGCAGGGTCTCTCTGTGCACGGTTCTCCCACTCCATTTAGCCCAGCCAGACCACAGGACACCTCCTCTGCCCTCCAGACCTTCTTCAGAGCAATAGTCCACGATACTCACTTTCATGGCTTTTCATGGCATAGACGTCAACAGAAGGATCAAACTCTCCAGGCCCAAAGAAGCGAGGGTAGTTGAGGAGATTGCCAGGGCTATCAGGGGGTGTGCCATAGGAGGAAATGGGGTTGACTCCGAGACCATCGTTCTCACACTCCTCATCCTCTGCCCGATCCTCCACTTCCATCTCTTCCTGCTCTGCTCGGTCAACATCATGGATCCCAACCAGTAAGCTGTAGTCCATAATCTTCAACTGAGCTAAAAACTGGGAGAAAGAGATGAGTGAGGACAACAGCATCCACATGGGTTCAGAAATTCTCAGTCCTACCATGCCAGTATCTCCCTAAGAAAGGGCTATAGTGAGAGCTAAACCCTCATTAGACTCCAGAGAATCTACACACAAGCTCATATGCCCACTGCCATCAGTATGACCCTGACTGTATTCGCTTGACTGATCCAAGAATGACTTGCTTTTCAGTCACTGCTGCGCCCCTTGAGCTGCAGGCCACAGTGAGGATCCAGTCATGGGAGACAGAGTAAAAGCTGTCCCCCAGGAAACTCTACCTCCACATCCCGCTTCAGCTTTTCAAGGAAGTTCTTTTTACTCTCTTCTCCAACATGCAGCTTCTGACCCTCATTCAAGAAGTCGTTGTCCTTGAACGTTGGTAGATCCTTGGCCTGCAACAAGAAGCCTGTGTCAAAATCTCCAAACCCCTGCTTCTTGGGGGAGGGCTGGTGCACTGATCCGTTAGCAACACGTTGACTGCACAGAGACTCTGATCAAGTGTGGGGTTGCACCAGGATCTTCTGCCCGTTTATAAGGTGAAGTGGCTCATCCTGTCCACCAACTATGAAAACGGCATCAGGCAGAGCACAGTATGTGTCAATGAGTCCATGCACTGAGCTCTAGCTAGGGGAAACCAAAGGAAGACACAGAGAGCAACTCAACTTTAAAGACTGCCGGGAAGATGTGCTGCAGGCTGAAAGCTCAACAGCTGGGCTCCAGCCAGAGATGGTCCAACCAGCTCCCAGAATAGAAAAGAAATGCATTTTGTTGGCTTCTGACTGTGGGGGAAGGGGTGAAAGCTTGAAAAAAAAAAAAAAGCTTCTCTCCCTGAAGACTTGAGGAAAAAATTAAAACCACTGCTTTTTGAGGAATCTGCTTGCGGCAGTCCCCGAGCATTTCTCAGCGATATGGAAGATACAACCCCTTTGTGCAACTGGGAATGAAACTATTTTGTTCTTAGAATGATATATGAGCGTGTGGTGGCTTTATATAGATCTAATATGAATGGTCTGAGACCAACTGCATAAGCAGAAAAAGCTAGAAAGTAAACAGTCAGTGAGCTGGGGACACTTGGGCACGATGAAGCCGTGCCTTGACTCCAGGGCATTTAATACAAGTGGGAATTCCTTGGCTCATGCCAGAGGTCTAATTTCAGGGCAGGCTGGAGTAGACCTAGTCTCTGGTCCCAAACCTGAAAATCCCATGTGCAAAATATGTAGTACCATGAGTAACTGCTGTGATTTTGACAGGAATTTTAATGATAGTATCACAGACAAAGTTTTGCAGGGGCAGGGTTCTTAGTTGTACGGTTCACTAATGGCACCAGAAAGCAAACCTACAAACATGCTGAAGTATGCCAAGAATCTGAGAGGAGCCGCTTTGGTTTGTAAAAGCATCTGTTGCAAAAGCTAACCGCTGACCTGACTCAGTTTGGTACACAGGGAGCGCTATGAAGAAATCCTTCCATAAAGACACCATTGCACTAATGGGGGTTTTGGTACTTGTGGGATTGTCCCCCAAGAAGTTCCCCCCACTGCTGGTAGTGTCAACATAACAGAGCAGGGCAGGGCAGCACCAGATCTGCACCATCTCTTCCTGAGCAGTTACTGGGCACAGCCTGAAAGGTGGGACAGAAACAGATTATCACTCAGGGCCCATTTAATATCCCCTGCTCAATACCCCTTTGGAAAAGGGAAATCAGTTGGATCCCATCTGCTTCCAACCAGCAGGAGGAAGGAAAGGTAGGCCAGGAACAGTCCATACCTTCTCTTTATCGCTTGCTTCCCTGGATACTGTTGAGCCCTGATAAAAGAATAAAGAAAAGAGCATTGCTGCACCATGTGTCATATTCCCAAAGAATTCACTGACACCATTTAATTCCTCCATGCAGAAAAATTAGGAAAGTATTTTTAAAATCAGTGCTCAACCCCCTTTTCATGCCTGCGATAGGCTTACAGATCACTCTGGTGTAGTGTAGGCCACTTGGGATGGGAGAATGGAACAACATTTGAGCCTCAAGTGAAGCCCCATCCAGAGCCCCTAAAACCTAATCCCCTGAATAAAAAGCCCAGGACTTTGTCAAGTAGGTGTTACAAAGACCAACTGTCACCCTCCTGGAAATGGAGCTCTCAACTCCATGACTGCCCTCCAAACACTCACCTTCAGGTCGTATTTCCGGTGCACAGTCAGCCTGTGACTAAATACGTTTCTGGTAACCACCATGTAGGTTTCCACTCCATCCACGGTGAGTCGGTACATGCCAAGGAACTGGGGCAGGAGGGTGTTCCCATGACACTCCACTATGAACTGGAGGAGAGCGGGGAAAGGAAGGGCAGAGAAAGACGGTACTGTCACACAAAACCGATCTCTGACAGAACACAAGCTCAGCAAGAAGCTAATAGCAAAGCCTCCAGTTCCAGCCAACTGACACCGATGTGAAAGGAAAGGAGGCTTGCAAATGGCTCCGACGATCTCAAGAAAAGCAAGTTAGGGCACTGTAAGAATGTTCCAGTCCTGAGCCGAGACAGAGCATCCCTTTATGTGTGCACGTCCAGCCTGCTGTAACAGGCTAGGTGCGCATGTCTGTCACCCAGTCTCAGCAGGGCGAGTCTGTTGCTGGCAGTGGCTAACTTCACTTCTTGTGGTTATGTAAGTATATCTGAAAGTAAAGAGCAGATGGACTGGCAGATAATGCGGACCAGGGCAGAACATTTCCAGCTGTCCCACTTTGCCCCGCCTTCCCTGCTGCATGTAATTGTCTCCTCTCTGGTCCCTCTAGGAAGTCTGATTCAAAGGACTGAATTAGGAGCATGTTTACAGTGCTCTCTCAGGTACCAACAATCCATAATTCACTGATGTAATGAACAGGGTGAGCTGTGAAGGGGCTCAGCGCTGTGAAGAACCAGTGCCATAATTTGCTTTCAGACGTTTTCTTTTGCAAAAGCTATTTGCAAGCTCTGCCAGGTTGCACACCGTGAATCCACGCTCCAGGTCCCCAGAAAACCACAAGATGCTCCCCAAGGTGTTAGCCACCTCCCCTCCCAGGGTTCCAGACTCACCGTACCTGATGGTACTTCTTTAAGATGTTGTGCATCTCTGCTACATCCTCACTCGACACTGCCTTAATGACAAACCTCCTGTCGTAGGTGGTGAGGAACCGGGCCCCACATCGGCCCTGGCTGTCACTGTTCACTGGGGCGCTTCGTGTCACTGAGTTCTGAGGGAACCAGAACAAAAAAGTGGGGAGGAGAGGCACAAGCTGCCACCTCTCTGGAGAAGAAAAAAGAGCAGTCTCGGAAAGCAGATGAGACATGGGTGACTGGGGCCAGCTCCACAGCCTGGCTTTGGAACAACAGACATCCCAGGGACTTTGTGTTCCACCTGCATAACTGTGACGGTGTCCTGGCCAAGCTTCAGCGCACACTTGCAAACACACTCCAACTGTGACCATTAGTAAGCATCCTTGAGTGTTCAGCACTACTGAGGTTAACCCACTTGTTTAGAAGTCTGGCCATGGAGTTCACAGCTTACATCTGGGCCTTCTATTTGTTTACGTGTTTTACTCCAACACCTGACATGCATTTTTGAAGATTTTTTTTACTAATGGGTTAAGAAGGCAATATACACAGGCCAAGACTTCTTAGCATTTCCTCCTGGAAATCTAAGAACAGAGAGCATATTTCCAAGATTTAAGGAAAAACAGAACAAATTGAATCAAACAGCCTGCCTTCTTTCCCATCAAAAAGTAGCCTAAACCGGCAAAAGTCTCATTGTTTGGGAATTCTTTACAGGTCATCCTGAAACCAAAAGCCACCCTCAGCCTCTGCTATTCTTACAATTGGATGAAAAGGATTGCGAGTATAAATAGCTTGGTTGTTCTTCCGACAACCAGCAGCATCTGTCTATATATCCCTGTCTCCACCCTTAGCAACGAAACATTGCAGCTTCTTTTCATACTTGCAGCATAAATCCCAAGCAAACTGCAGAGCAAGTATCTACCACGTTCCTTGAGCCACAACATGAGCTCTTTGTTCTGATGCCTCTCCCCAGGCAGGGGGACTTGCTGTGAGCCTCATCCCACTGTTAGAGTCACTGTACTTTGCACCTTCCAGACTAATCCAAGCAGGTCACGAGCTTCCTGCTTGTCACCAGTCTCAGCAACTGCCTGTCAACTCCACCACCCCAGTCACCAGTGCCCATTCAGAAGCCATTTTGTAAAAACCAACAAAGGTTGGTTGACAACATAGGCTCTCACTAGCATTTCCTTGCCACTGGTGCAAATAGATGGGGTGCGTTGAGCGTTGTGCTGTGAAACACAGTGGTACTGACATCTGGATAGTGGCCTTTAGCTCAAGGTAGACGTGTCTTTCAGGATCTCAGGGCTGGACAATGCGTTTCACGATGTATTTTTTTTAGCTGCTAGTTACACTGTTCTCTCCTTGCCTCAGCTCTCCGAAGAGCAGACAGCAGAGGGAGCCTGCTCTTTTGCAGATGCAGACACGCAGGCAAGCAGAGCCCGCTGCGAAAGAGGGATTTGCCATGTCAAGCTGCAAGTGAGCCGAGAGGTTTCCTTTCAGAATGAAGCATTTAAAGCTTTTAAAACTTTAATGAAGCAGGGGAAAAACTCCACTCCTGCCAACGGCTTTAGAAACCATCAGGAAAATAAAGGCAAACAAAAAAACCCCTTACTTCTTGCTGACATTTGCAAATGAGCCTGTGCTACACCGTTTAATCACCCTCACCTCAAAACCACAGAGCTTTTTTTCTAGAGGAGATGGGAAGCAGAAATCGTGACCACATATGGACATTACCAAATTCACAGCCCTTAGGTTTACTTCATTCCCTTCCTGTCACTCCCACCTCTTCCACAGATTGGGTGTTATATTTAGCATCCTGGCTGAATTCCCACTCAAGCCATCAGATTTTACCCACCTGAATTTAGCTCAATTAATGTTTTCTGCTTTCTGTTCTAGCTGGACACTTTTTAAAGGCCCAAACTGCTCTACCACAGAGATGGGAAAAGCAATCCTTCAGAGCAACATGTAAAGCATAAATGATAAACTAGGTATTGAGAACCAATAAGATTGTGGGTGCTTCTATGTAAGTTAGTTCGCATGGTTCTGATCAATTCTTAAAAGAAACTGAGAAAAAAAATTTAAAATATAATATAGTGGATGAACTGTGAGAAAAAATAATTAGGAGCTAACGACTTCACTGCGTGCAAGCATGTTGAAGGGCATGGAGGAAGCCAGCACACAAAGTAATTCCCTGGTACAGCCAGCCCCAGGAGCAGAGAGTTGCTGGCCAAGCAGCCTCCTCAAGAGCCATACACAGCCTGGCATGAATTACTGTCAACAGACCAAGTGGCAACGGTACTGCTTCTCCTGGCACAATGCCATTGCTGCCTAGAGAACAGGCCTGATGGTAGGAGGAGAAAAATAAAATCAATCATCTTAACAGGCATGTGCTCAAGAAAAGCGTGGACAGAGCAGTCGTGTCCTGAAAATAAAAGAGATCTTCCATCACAAGCAGGAGAGACCCGTGTGCGCAGCTCACGGCTCGCAGGTAATTACAAGGCACTGAGCACACGCAGGCACAAGAAATGCCACCCGCCTCCTGACGCGGGGCTCAGCTCTATCTCCGTCAGCAGACGGGCAGCCGCCCAGACCAGAGCCGCGACAGGCAGCAGCCAGCATTTACTATTCCTCCTGGCGACGGCCGACCCCTTGCAGAAGAAAAGCAATGACAACTGTCAGTTCTGCTCAGAAAACGTGTCTCACTTCCAGCAAACACCCTCAGAGTGCCCAGCACGCCTAAAAGCAGGCAGAAGAGTAGGATGGGCCCTGGCAGCCAGGAGAGAGGCAACTGAGACACAGTTACAGGAAGAAGCAAAAAGCCCTAAACACCAGTCCCAGTATCCTCAGAGGTCACCCCTTCTCACAGAGGGACCAGCATGCTCCCTCCTTGGTTTGGGAACAAGGGGCAGAGGAGGGGTTGCAGGTGCAACATCTGCTCCTTGTTCCATACCACGTGAGACTGTAAACTGGATCAAGTAGATCCAGTGTCTCACCAGTGCAAGGAGCCATACAGCTGGAGTACGAGAACAGATCTCTTCATTATATTAACCTTGAAACAGAGGGAGATCAGGCAATAACCTAGATATAATCAGGGAGAATTTTAACACGCTTAGGGAGGGTGTGTACATAGACATATGTGGGCATGGGCACACACACACTGGCAGAAGGAAGCAGTTTGGTGGGATTAGCAGAAACAGCTCTGCTCCCATCTCCTCTCCCCACAACACAGGCAGCAGGGAGCACGGCTGGGCTTGTACGTGAAGCGAAGGGAGAGAGCAAGAAGCTTGCACCGCTCACCCACCGCTCCAGTGCGAACGTGCCTCTCTGGACCGGTGGATTCCAGTGAGTATTTTAGTTGAAGCCCTCGACCAGTCAGTGCTGGCGTATTGCCAGCCTTTATCAACTGCAGCAGAGTGCCAAAGATACTGGGTTTAATTACCTAACACTTGGCCTGCTAAAGGCCAGGCAGCTATCAAAGTCACCCTCTTTTTCTGCACTGGCTTTTCCCTCATTTAAGAGTCTCTAAGCAGCCTGCTACTACGCATCCCCTGCCAAGGTTAAGAGCTATGTGTGGAAGGGTGGCTCTGCTGTAGCAGCAAGAGTTGTCACATCTCTCTTTCACTGGATTTAAGCCCAGCAGTATTAATACAAGAAAATGTCTCTCCCCTCCAAGGCAAGTCTGAGCCTCAGGCCTTAGGGGACATGTCCCAAAGCAGCAGCCACCTTGATAAACCCAATTCAACAGCACCAATGCTTGGAACACACACTTGGTTAAAACAGCACCCAAATCTGTAAAAACATGACAGACTCATTTTCCTTGCAGATGTTCTGCACTAGATCATTGTTATCCTCAAGCTCCCGCCTGTCTGCAACCATCTGCTGCCTCTTATTTCATGCCTAGTCTGTAAGCGCTCTGGAGCAGGGACCATCTTTTCATTCTGCAATTGCCCAGTGCCTGGCACAGCAAGATCTGCTCCATTGCTGGGGGGCCTTAGGGTTGTGGTAAAACCATTCAAACCATAATTATAAGCCCATAAAAACTGACCACACAAGAATGTTAATATTGTAGTTTCTCTGCCAGCTTGGTTATTTTGTCCTAGGGAAAGGTGTTAGGAGGGCAGGGAGAGAAGAGATGGTACCTGGTAGTCTTGATCGTCAATCCCGAATCTTTCTCGGAGGTTTCGGAACACCAGTGGACAATACTCCTTAAATTTAAAGCGACTTGGCAAGTTTTCCCTAGGGCAAAGCAGAAAATATATTCTTGTGCAATGATCAGCTTGTGAAATCAAACTCAATTCTTCTCCCACTTCACTGCTAACCCCCCAGGATATCCAAGCCCCCTCCTACCTACAAGGGCCCTATTCTGCAAGTATTTACCCTCATTAGGGAAGCTCGTTTCTTTGGATGCCTACAAAAGTCATCTGTTCATAGCAATGCTTGCAGGATCCAGCTTTTAACTAGCAGGCTCTTTGGATGAGGATGTCTGTCTTACAGAACAATCTCCCCTGTCACAAGCACAGATTTGACAGAATAATTTCTCTTTCCTCCTCCTTTGTTGCTTTGTTCCGTTCAGTAACACAGCTGCCCCCTGCAACACACTGTTACTGTTTAAGATGAAAAGCTGGAGGAAAGGGGGGGGGGCTCTGATTTCAGATCAGATCAGATCAGATCACTCGTGCATCAAAAGAAAGGTCAACCCAAGACAAACCATCTCACCCAGAACGCAAAGGAAAGGGGGTGAATCGGCTCCAGTCTGGCATATTCCAGACCAGTCCCCAACCATTACAGAGAGAGCTTTGCTGTCAGGTGTCACCAGCCGGGAATGGGGCCTCCCCAGAGCACAGTACAGTGGACAACAGATGATGTTCCCCGTCGCTGACGGATGCTGCATCTAATCCCTACCAGAGCTCTTATTCTGCCCAGTGGGAAGAAGCAGAGGATGGTCCTGCTTGGACACAGTGGGAGATTTTGTCAGCTCATTCTCAATGAGAATCCTTTGCACCAATACGTGGGAAACTAAAATCTATGTAGGAGAAGAGGGAAAAGCAGATACTGCAAATTGTAGGTGCCAGAGAAGACAAACTTTTGAATCACACTCCCACTCTCAAAAGCTGATCCCTGTTAAACTTAGTGAAAACGAAGCATTAATCAGGGAGCACTGCAGACCGGCACACACACACAGCACCAGGGCGGAGAACACAGTTCTGAGCACCAGTCACAACCACAGCTTTGAAAGGGCTTCCAAAAATTGATCTTTTGGGAAAAGGAGAAGGGAGTAACTCCATATAAACCCCATGGCCCAGGGGTATAATGCAGCTTCATGGCTGTCTCCTCTGAACAGTCTCAAAGAGACAAGGAACCTAGCAGATCACGGAGAGCAAACTCCTGCCCTCTCCTCCATGGTCTTGGGATTTGGGTTCTGCTGGTCAGGACAGGACACCCAGGTAGGGCACAGCAGGAGTCAAGAGACAGTCCTGCATCAGTTTTATGTACAACCAAGATGTGCAGCAAACTCCAGCCCTAGGGCTTTGGACAAGTTACACTTTGTGAGCTCTAAAATGTTAATTATCTTCTACCCAGTCCAGTGAATATCTATGTTTAACTAGCTTTGCTTTTAAGTAGTGCCACTTCTGAGCCTGGCCTTACCAGACTTCTCATCACTCAAAGGATATAAACCAAGCCACAAGACAGCATCTCAGTGACAGACTGACCCCCTGCCATGTCCTGTTGAGCGGCCTGGGCAGGGCACAGACTCGGGGCATGTGTCCAGCCATGCCAGATCCTCTTGGCATTACAACAGGGAACAAACCAGAAGGCCTTCACTGTGCTAGTTTCCCCCACAGCAAAGAGCTCTAATTACAGAGACAAACAAGTTGGGAAGCACCTACTTACTTGTTGAATAGATGATTGTCCACCTTAATCTTACTGTAGGCTTTAAAGTCATCGGGCATTAACATGACAGGGACGGGAACATTGCTGAGTTCATTGATCTAAAAGAGAAAGGAAAGGGAGACTCAAAACCCAAGTTCCACTGCCCTGCAGTTACCGTCAATGAACTTAGGGGGATGCCAAATGCTCCAGAAGCTGTTTTTGAAGCAATATAACCCATTAGACTTTCAGAGCAACTTGCTGGGCTGAAGCAACCTGGAGAACACTGTGGTTACAAGCCACAGAAGCATCTCATTCAATCAGGTGGTGAGCACTCTCCCCAGCCAACGTCATCCCTTTCATCTCTTCACCTTCCACTTTTCATCCAAGATACAGCTTAGAATTGAGACAAACCTACAGACCCAGAAATAGCAGATTTTATGTTTTAAATAAATCACCTTTGCCTTTATTTAGTAAATGTTGCATCAGCCAATTTCTTAATTAGTTCTCACTGTTACAAATCATAGATGACCGAAGTCTTCAATGTGGCCAGCCAGAACAGACCCTGGGTAGCTTTGGTGCAGCATGGCTAAGCTCCCCTATGGATGCTGTTTCTATGCTTGCTGTCTCTTGGTGCTCTTAGCCTTCTCTAAAGGGATGACTCACTCCACTAGATTGTTTTTGCTCCTTAGTCATGTGTGGCAGCCACAGGAATACAGGGAAGCAGAAGAATGAATGTTCAGCTACTATTGTACAGACAGGCTCATGCTACAGCACCCAGCAGCGAGAGCATCAACAGCGAAAAAAAAAAAAAAAACCAAACAAAAAATCCACCTCTGGACTATATCTGGCTACCCTGTGCCAGACAAGCCCATGCACTGACAAGGACGTGCCAACATTCAAGAGCAGGTCAAGAGGCAGCACGTTTCTGAGCTGCCTTCTCTGAGGATGGCCTCAGTGTCATTCATTCACACGGACTTCACGGGAATCACGCAAGTCCCATCTAATTGAGCTGCTCTTAACATGCTGGATTTAGAAAGCAGTTTCATTACAACTCCATTCCTGTAATTACTGTGCCAAGCAGGTAATGCTGGAGAGAAGCAGACAACACTGGCAACAGCGGGGTTTGGCTAGGAGTCAGGCCTGGGGTCTGTTCCCGACACCAAAACCGTAGGCAGGTCAAGCGACTTCCAGCACGCTTGGAAAGCATGCAGCATTTCCCCGCTGACTGGGAAGAGGGTCCAAGCCGTCAGCTTAAGGAAATGGACTCCAGTTCTGGGATTCCCCACTCCTTGCGTGCAACAGGACACACAACACTGTCCAAATAGCTGCTGCTGTATCTCCTCCACGGAGGTGGGAATGAGAGGTGTGAGGCAGCCATCCTGCAACAGGATCTGCGGCACGGTTCAACTCTGCGAGGACTGAGGAGGACCCAGCTCTGGAGATGTGCAGTGAGCTGCCTAATTATAGGAGCAAGCCTTTGATGAGGTACATATTTTTCACATCCTTGCTCCATCGTTACGAATGAAAAAACAGATTTAACAAACGTCAGACTGGAAAGAAAGATACATACACACTGCAAAGAGAAAAGATGACTATTTTCAGAGACAGTCATCCCACGCAACAGAGAAGCGGAAAGTAAACTGGCCACCACTCCGTTAAGAGCAGAGATAGTGCTCTTTACAGCCCTGCCCAGTATTTACTTTACAGCAGCACGGAGGAGCACTAAGCACTCCCATAAAGTGCTTTGGGATGTATACAGAATGCTGCACAGATGAATGAATAAATAATGTCATACGCCTCCCATCATTTGTAATCACAATGGAGCAGGGAGACCAATATCCCCCGCCTTAAGCTAAAGGCTCAATCCTGCACTGAGCCACTCCTCGAGCCACAGCTAGAAGAGAGGAAAGGCAAGAAGACTGCAAGTGAGGAAGGAATCTCCCAGATCCTGGTGTCCAGCTCCCAGCTACTGCAGGGAGGTGTATCGGAGCACCCCATGCAGTGATTTCCCCTCAGGGTGAAGGGAGGAAAGAGAAAACAGTTAATTCTGTATCAAGAGGCACTGCCTCCAGCCACTAATTATTGCTGTCTAACAGGAGGGGAAGCCCGACAGCACAGCTCCTTAGACATGCCTGTTCTCAGCCCTCTTCTCAGCGGTGGGTAAGGCACAAACAAGCTATTATCAGCTTGTTCCAGAGCGGAGGAAGGGTGCTGACGGCTGAGAGGGAACAGCGATTTGGAGATTGTCTCCTCCCTGCCAGAAATTCAGACACAAATGTTAGCTAAGTGAGATGTCAAGACATCTCTGGATGTCCTCATTTCTGCCAAAGCAGAAACCTCAAAGCAAATGTTGTACCTGTTGCAAGTCTCCTGACTGGCAGAAATGATGCGCCAGGATACCTTGACTCATTTAAAAGATGCCCCTACTCTTCACAAGATGTAACAGTCTGACAACAGCCAAAAAAATCCCCCCCTGTGGAAGCCTTTCCCCTCTTCCAGCTGCATACAGCAGAGTTTTCTGGAGATGGGGAGAAGGAAGGGATTTGTGCTGACGCCTAGAATCGCTGCCGAAGAGCTGAACCGGCCATTTCTAGTCTCAGCACTGACAGCCTGCCCTCCACCGCACAGGGCAGCTCTTCACCCACCTCAGATGGGTACTTTGTTCCTGACACCAGTCTGAAAGCAAACATGGGCTTGATTAGGGTTTTTTTTTGGTTGGTTGTTTTGTTGTTTTGTTTATTTGGGTTTTTAAGCAAGAGGGATGTGCCCTGTCTGCTCCCACAGTAACTCCCATGCTTGACACTTTCCTCAGGATGCCAAAGGGAGAGGAATGAAAAGCCCCCACGCTGCCTTGGAAAAGGGATATCCCAAACCGTCCCTTCTCATAGTACAATCTTCAGCATCCAGAGCCCCTTCCTTAAGGGTTATCGGGCCAGGTCCTGCAGCATGGTGCCAAGTGAAACTCTAGGAGACCTTGCCCAGATAAAAGCAGCGGACAGCACGGCTCTATAGGGATCCTCTCCTGTGCTTATCATGGTGGAATCTGAACAGCCTCTGACAGCAACGTGACTAACGCCTGGCACGTTTGCTCTCTCGCCTTCTCCCCAGGGAGAGGCGTGCAGCAGGAGATTATATATAGCAAAGTGTGTGTCTCTGTGTTTATGCTACGGAAGGCAAGGTCACAGCAAGGTGCATAGCTTGTTGCTTAGCCCACCTTCTCTAAAGGGATGACTCACTCCACTAGATTGTTTTT
This sequence comes from Phaethon aethereus, assembly GCF_964289735.1. Taxonomy (NCBI): domain Eukaryota; kingdom Metazoa; phylum Chordata; class Aves; order Phaethontiformes; family Phaethontidae; genus Phaethon; species Phaethon aethereus. Next base: position 5,717,868 of record NC_138601.1, read on the forward strand.
GCTGCAACCCCTGGCTCCTGGGGAGCCCGTTCCCACGGGTCTGACCTGCCTGTCTCCCACAAAGAGATGTCACCCAGCTGTAGAAAGTTTGCCTCAACCTGGAGCTTTGCAGATCTCTGGGGCTGGTGCTGGCCACAAGACGGACAGCGAGACCTCGGGCTTGGTTCTTTGTTCTGGAAGAGGCAGCTGCAGAGAGCAGAGGTGCAGCAGCAGACAGCACGGCAGTCACACACCTCGGTCCCTCACCGCAGGGGTCGCGGGCTATTTTGAGAAGCACAGCAACTGCGACAAGCAGGTCTGTGTTATACACCAGTCTAGGCCTAGGGTATTTCCACATCGCCACTACAAAGGCTTCAGAGGTCCCCAAAGTGGAAAAAGTTAAGAATGGCTACTTTAGAGCACAAGCTCTTTAGACCAGGGATCTGTCTCCAGACCCAGCATGATGCTAGTTTTCTGTAATTCATCCAGCCTTCTAGACCTAATCTGCCTTTGATTCCTCTTGAAAATAAGCCCATGGTTTTTGCACAGTCCTCTTATGCCAGGAGTTTTCTATTCCCCCGCTGGGTAGAAAACACAGACAACCTGACAGGGACCAGTCCATGCTGAAAGCACCATTAAGAAGTGCATTTTGCAGAAAGGCATAAGATGCTGGTCCGGTCCCTCCTCAGGCCAGAGAGCGTGAATGGCACATGCCCATCAGCCTCACAAAAGACTCAGACACGCACTAGGCTTGGAGAATCTCAGTGGAGCTCAGAGGATTTAAAACCAAGACACATTTTAAACAAACCAATTGACATCTTCACTAAGCAACAGCAGGGGCACTAAGAAAGAGATGCTTCACATTTCTCTGCTGGTTTCACCATATTCTGAGAACAAAGGAACAATTTCCCAAGCAAGGCAAGTAGCCCGGTGTGTCCAGAGGTCACCCCAGCAAGAAGAGAGGTAAGGCAGCAGATTGGCCAGTGTGTCAAAACTGATCCCAGCCAGAGCTCTGGAGGGAAAGGCAGCCAGATGCCGCTGAAGGAGGGACTAGGGCTTGGGGCAACAGCAGTAGGTGAGGAAGACCCTCATCTCTCCAAAGCCACAACTGCCAACTCAGCTCCCCAGCCAGTAGCTCTCCCCTTCCCCCTGCAGAAGCGGCTGAGCCCTTCACCCTCAGTCAGCAGAATTCATTTTTGCCTACGCCCCTGAGAAGTCTATAGCCACCCCTGGCCTTATAGAGCTGGCAAAAGACCACCTCCCCTCTGTCTGTTCAGCTTTTATTTCCTGGTCATTGGAATTCTTGAGCAACACCAGCCAGTACGGTTCTGGGTTTATCTGTAGTTGATAATTTGTCTTCCCCACCAAAGCCAATTCCTTTTTCAATAAAAGACACATCAATATTCTGTGTCATTCAGGGACAGCTGTTAGAACGAATGGGCCAGGCATAATTTTGTTTCAAAACCTGACTGTAGCCTCAAAGTGGCAATTACCATTAGTAAATTGATGGGAAAATGCAATTTGTTTACTAACAAGATCCAGATGATGGAGTGTGTGAGTCTACTCTCTAGGATTCTTTGCAACAGGAATTTGCTCAGGAAAATAAAAATACTTTGTTCCTCTCAAAGCCTTTCAATCAGGCATCTCAAAGTACTTGGCAAGCATTATTTAAACTTTATACTACTCTGGGGAATTAGGTAAAAGACACATAGCAAAATCATTTTAACTAGCATGGAGACAAACCCGTATCTGCAGCAAAACTTTGCCACTGCTTAACACAGTACAGCAACTGGGCAAGTTTGAGAAAAAAAAAAAATACTGTTTTCCATGAATTAGAGCATGATTAATCAGTATCCAAGCTAATAAAACCCCCATGCGATGCTATGGAAGCATGAATCTTGTAGTCAATAATTTCTATCAGCGCTCTGGGGACACCAGCATGCTTTAGGAGAAAAAAAAAAAAAAAAAAGAAGCAACCCCCAGCGACAGCGAACCCACCTCTTCCCAAAGTACTTTGAAGCCTGCTGGACAGCACTCCCGCGTCCTGACGGAGCTGCAGCACAACGCTGCATCACAGGCAGAGGAATCAGTCAGTGCTACCCTGCTGCCCCACCAACGCAGAGCGGCCTGTCACCCATCGCATCTGCACGGCCTCAGGACCACTGGAAAGCATCCGTCCTCCCAGTCCACTTGCAGGTAAGCAGAGCTATCGCTTGCCTTGGTTCAAACAACAGCTGAGGAATGGAAAGGTTAAACGACCTACCCATGGCCATACAAGTCAGTGGCAGAGCAGGCAGCTGAGCCCCATTTTCCTTGCTGAACTACCCAGGAAAACCTTTCCTCTCCATACCCCAGGAAGAAAAAGGGCTCCTGGAATCTCTATTTTAAGAGGACGTCCCAGGATAAGAAGGTTCAGAGCCACCAGCCTCAATCATTAACATGGGCTATCATGGCCATTGCCATATGCTGCACTCTCCAGAGGTCAATTAGAGCCACAGCAGACAGCAAGTGTTGGAAAGGACAAATACACGCTGTTTACCCTCTGCCAGCACCAATTTATAGGACTTCAACATTTGATATGTGGCAGATGCTGCTCTGGCTAGAATTAACATGGCAACACCAAAAAAACACTGCAGAGAAGGGAGAAGCGTGCTGCAAATCCCAATTTTGCTATTTCACTTGAATACTAAATAGCTGTGTTTTGTACTGGCTGGCACCACTCCTAAAGGTCCTAGGAGATCGGCTGGTGCTTCAGCCAGTAATCGGAGCCTCTGGAGCACAGGAGGCTGCCTCGGGCAAGATCCACACAGCCAACAGAAGAGATCTACCCATTTCAACAAAAAACAGGATTTGTTTATGCCTACCCCTGGCCCCTGCCAACATCCACAGAGCTCCAGGGATCGTTTCCAGCTGATGAACTGCCACCTACAGAAGCATCATCATGGCCCATATGAACTCAACTGTTTATTTAACAAACAGATACAAGAGTCACCTCTCCAACAACCCCTGAACTCACTGGGATCCCAGTGCCTTGTATAAACAGCACCTTACAACCGTTTCTATGGTTTCCAGAGCATCACACAACACTGCCGTGTTCATCTTGCTGTTCAGTGCGAGATGGCTTCTCCCTTCCAGAGCCATCACAACTTTCCCTCCGCCACTGGCGAGCTCCCATGCACAGGGAACTCCAGCCAGGGCATGGAGAATATGCATGGAGCAACGCGCACACAACCAACACCAAGGAGCTGCATCTCCTCTTCCAACGCCGTGACAGCAGCAGTCGCAAGCAAAGCATCCCCAAGAACCATCTTCACGTCTGCTGAATTTTACATTGCCCTTACAGAAAACTCAGAAAACAAGGGTAAGCCTCTGTGACTCCACTTTCTTCTATCTGCACAAGTTCACCCCTCCACAGTTTTCTAGTTCAAAATTTAGCTGTGGGACTAATACCACCCACGTTTGGCCCTGCTTACACTAGCCACAGCCCCACCCTGATCCTGATTCACTCAGTTTAAATGCTGGCTGGGGACCACCAGAACAGCCGAGACTCAGCTCACTATTTAAACAGAAACGCTTGGAACTGGTGTTCCAGAAACCAGTTCCTGTTCTTGGTGTGCTAACATCATTGCTCCTGATGCTCTCCAGACTCATCACGGCCTGTATTCACACCAGCTGCTAACAAGCTTGGTTAAACACAAGGCAGGGCCAAACTGTTGCCAGACTCAGTTAATGGACCCAAGGGAATTTTCTTCAGTCAACAGAAATGGTAGACTGCATAAAACGGTTGTTTGTTTGATTTGTCCCTGAAAAAATTAATCTTAAATGCAAGTATTTTTGATAGAATCTTCCTGGCACAGCCTTGTGGTTATGCTGATAGCCATTTTCTCCTCCTCCTACTGTAGGGATCTCAAGGCAGGGCTCCACAGACAGAGCCAAGAGATTCACCCCTCCTTGTAAAACTGTGGTCCAGGAGCCAAATATTAACACCCCCAACCCCCAAATTTCTAACGAAGTTCAAACGTACCCCTGAAAATATTTCTAAACTGTTCAGACCCATCTGCTGGAAGCACATAAGCAATTCTACTTCCCATATAACCCAGAGCACCAAAATCATCTCCCAAATGCAGACCAGGATGAGCAGCTGCTCGTGTGTTGAGTAAACAAATCCACCTCAGCTCACAGCCTGCGCTGCAGCATGGCCACACCAGCCACAAACCATTTTTGGCACTCACATGGCTCACCCAAACGCAGGCTGAGATTGGTGGCAGAGATGTGGAGGAAAATGAACTAGCAGAAATTTGTTGGGAAATCCTGGATGCCTGTCCAAGGGTGAGGAGGTCACAGCTGAAATTTTCTAAACCCCGTCCCAGCCCCTCAGGATATGGTCCTCCTTTCTGGCAGCAATTTCTTCATACTGTGCATCCAATATAATCTCATTACTAGCTTAGTGTTCATACAGAACTGTCAGCTTGCCTCCCTCCCTCTGCCTAAATATTTCACAGCCAAGTGCTCCAAAAGTTACATTGTTCTGATCCAGTGCCTAAATAAGTTGTCAGATTCCTAACACCCAGACAGCTACAGAAAAAAAAAGAAAAAAAAAAAGGCTAATTGCCACCAAGTAACAACTGTGCCTAAGAGGCCACAAATGAAACTCGGAAGAATCCCACCAATTTCCATTTCTTCAGGGCTCCTAATAGCACCACCGATCAAAGCCTGATTAAATTCATTATCCTGCTTCCCAGGCAAGGCTCTGAGCAGCAAGCACTTTGAATATCCTTTGACTCAGAAAGACAGTACTGTGTTGAACTACATTTGGAAGCTTGCAGTCCATCGTCAGGCAAGCTAGAAATGCAATTCTGATTTTTTTTGGTGCATTATTTGTTTCTGCAAAAATTAAGCCTAAATCCCTTTCTCTCTCTGGGAAACATCCACTAATCCACTGGAGAAATAGGTGTCTTTGAGCCCTAAAAGCATATTAATTTAGGAAGGGATGAGGTTTCTGAATTCTTTGACCACCTGAATATTCTTCTAAAACAGCATCCATTACCCACATCCAAGAGAGAGCAGTGATAAATCAATCTTCCTCTCCAGCATGAGATTTGTGCCTGCCATCACAGACGAGGGAGAAGTTTCCAGAGAAAAACATAAAGATGGTGTTAGGAACCTCCAAAGCAGATGGATTAAAGAGCTGACCCATCACAGACATTTCCAAGGGACCCTCTCCCAGCTCCCTCCTAAGACTTGTACCAACCACTACCCAGAGAAACAGGCCGAGAGTCCAGGGGACATGCATGGCCTGAGTTCTGGTAGCTAAAGTCCAAAGTCAGAGGAAGACAAGGTTGGACAGATGGGGCCAAAAGACCCTTTTGTATTTTGGGATGGAGATAAGAGACACATGGAATTGTCCTCATCCAGCCAACGGAGGAACAGGAACTGCGCACATGGGACCCCTGGGTTGTGACACGTGGGAGTCCCCTCACCGTAACAGGGCCATAGGGACGGGGCTGAGCAAAAAAGCCAGGGGCGGCGATGGGGACAGTGCTGTGGGTGTCAAACGAGTGTCTTCAGGGCCTCCAGTGCCAGAGCAGGACTGTGCCGGGGCAATGGAACCGTACACAAAGGGATGCAAACCAAAATGGCATCGCTCTCCCTTCCCCAGTCCGGGGGGGTGGGGGAAGAGGTGTTGGAAACGGTGTTGGGGAGGAGGACACGGGCAGACGGCGGGTGTCAGGGGGCAGGCACGCTCTGGCAAAGAGAAGCGTCCAGCAGCAGGGAAGCCTAATGCTGCCCCAGGCATGAGGCGATGTCTGGGAGGGACACCCTGACCCAGGGGCGATCCCAAACTGCCCGGAGACGGGGACGCTCGGGGGAAGGAGCCCCAAGGCCAGGAGAAAGGCACCGCCAGGGACAGGGACACACGCGGGAAGGAGCAGACCCCGCGGAGAGCCTCCTCACAGGGCGGGCATCCACCAGGCCGGGAGGATGAGCGGTCCTGACCCGGCGGGGCCCGGGAGTGGGAATCCAAGGGAGGACCCGGATTAGGGATCGGATGCAAGGGGGTGGGAAAGCTGCGATTTAGGGAGAAAGGGGGTGTGGGGGACAGAGCCCTGGTCCGAGGGGGGCGGGAAAAGCCCCTGTCTGAGGGAGAGAGAGGAAGGGCCCGATCGGGGGCGGGGGGTGGGGGGGGCGAAGGCGGTCGTTGAGGGGAGGGGCCCGATCCCGGGAGGATGAGGGCCCCGTCCCGAGGGGCTGAGGAGGGCCGCGGCCGAGGGGGCGGGGAGGGCCCGCTGCGGGCCGCGCTCACCGTGTGGTTGGCCCCCCACATGAGGACGCTGAGCAGCGGCTCCGAGGCTCGGAACAGCTTCACCTTCTGGCACACGAAGTGTTTCTTCTTGGTTTTGGTCTTGCTAGCGCTGAGGGCCGAGCCCAGCGCCGCCCCGACGCCCCCCGCCGACGAGCCCCCCGCGCAGTTCGAGGCCATGGCGGACCCGGACCGGCAGCGGCACCGGGAGCCGGACCGAACCCCCTCCTCCGGCCTCTCCCCTACCAGCGCCTCCGCATGGTTCCGCCCGGCCCGGCACACGCACCCCCTCCCCCAGTGGTACCGCCCGCTCCTGTCAGCCCCAGCCCGCTGGTCCGGCCGGGCCCGTTAGCTTCCCCCTCGCCGTTCCCCCGTCGCTGCTGCAGTGGTTCCGTCCCCGCCTCCCCTTGCCCTCCCCACCCCGCCCCCGCGGTGGTTCGCTCCACCGCTAAGGAGGAGACGCCACGGCCGGCTGAGCCCGCTCCGGCCCCGCTCTGAGGAGGCGCCAAGATGGCGGAGGGCTGAGGAGGCGGGGAGCGGGAGGTACCATGTCCTCGCCGAGGAGGGGGAAGCGTCGGATGCTAAAGAGCGGGAGCGCGGTCTTAGCCGCTGGCTCTCCCCGCCTCAGCCTGTGGCAGGAACGGGAAAACCTACAGCACGCCTTGGGCCGAGAGAAGGATCAGCGGAAAGGGCTGGACGGCGGAAGAGGGAAAGGGAAAAGAAAGCGTCCTTCCCTCCTCCTCTTCCCGGAGATGGTGTCGCCCAGTTGGCGTGACGTACATACCCACGCCCCGCCCCGTTCTGAGTGGGCCAGTAAGGAGCAAGGCGCCTGGAATTATGAATGGACTGCTACACACGTCACATGCCACCCTTTAAAGGGCGAGGTGAGGGGCCGAGGCTGCGCGGGGCGCGCCGTGGGTCCCACCCGGGGACCGGCGGCACCGGGGCCGGGTCCTGCGCGCTGGAAAAGGGGCTGCTACTGCCAGTTACCGCCTCCCGGGCCCTCACAAAACCTTCCCTTTGACAGCGACGTTTACCCCTGCACCTCCCACCCCCAAAGGCCACAAAGAACATTTAAAAATGACAGTAAAGTTTCTTAATTAAAAAAAAAAAATCTACACTGCTGTACATATACACATTACTTACATTACAAAATCCCAGAGATAGATTTGCTGTATCAGCTATGCTCATTTCCTTTCCCTTCGAAGCGGCTCCCTTTGGGTCAAACATCATTCAAATCTCTGAGCAACCAAATAACAGCTACAGGTATTTTGCAGACTCGTCTAACATCACCCTCCAAACCCACACCTGAAATGGTGACAGTATCGAGCAGGGCTGTGTGTGTCACTTGTGTAGCTTTATCGAATTCCATTAAATTAACTCACATGTGAATTTGTTCTGCTCCGACTTTTAAGGACTAACAAAAATAGGTGTTTTGCTCTGTCAGATAAAAAGCTTGGACAACCTGCCCAATGTAGAAAGCAGTTACCACCTGGCATAAGCTGGTAATAACTATGAAAATGATACCAGTCAAGGTGGAGAGAGAAGGAAAATATCTGGCAATATGTTAAAAATAGAATACAAAGGCTCACGAGTTCTCCAGCAAAGGTTTGCTTGCAAGGTCATACTCATTACAAATATATTTACAACGCCAGGAGTCCAGAACACACTGTGGGCTGCAGCACAGAAATCCAGCGCCTCTCTGAGAGATGGTAACTGTTCCTGTAAAGAGCAGTAAGTCTGTGCTGGAGGGATGTCTCTCACCTTTGGGAATAAGTGTCCATTTAACTTCTGCACAGGAGCAGAGGAAGAACAAGTTTCATCTCTGCATAAAGTTTTTTTCCAAGGCAGCAGGAGTTCTCTGAAGGGAGTGTATATTGCGTTTTACCCGATCTTCTAGGGTGGAAGTAGATGCACTCTCTAGTTTTAAGCGACTGCAGAAAATTGAACCAACAAAAGAAATCAGAATCTGTTTCCAAACATTACACCACTTCCAGCAGGATTCATCCTCTCCAAGTCATCTACCTAAGTCAATCTAACATAAAACCCAGCCAATTATTTCCTATTAAAGTCTGCACTGAAAGAACTGAATACCTCTTAGTTTGGCCTGTAACAGATTCAATGCCTTATTTAAGGTCAGTGCTCAGAAATGTATTTTCAGTAGCTCTCAAGTCTCCTCCATCTTCCAAATATAACTAACTGTTAATTACAAATGCATCTGCCACAGGGGACTTGGTTGCTTTCTGTGAAGCAAATGAGGGAAAAGCAATGTGTTCCTGAACTGAGGGCAGAGGTCCTCTGGGAGCCCAAACGCCAGAGCTTGTGCTGTAAATGACTACATTAGCTATAGGAGGGAGATGGGATGCTTGTGACACTCACTTACTTTTACTACTTCAGATGACACTGCTGTGCTTTTCTGAATGATCTCCTCCTGCCCATCTCCCTCTTCAAACAACATGCCAATAAACACAGTCTGTCAGCTCAACCAGTTTCTTCTGTGCAGGGAAACACACAAAAATCCCTCTCCACAAAATATTTCGCTCATGGAGAAAATCTGTTGTGATTTTAAGGCACCCTTTTATGTGATCCTAGTTCTAGGCGGCTTCAGGAATTAAGTGTACATTCTCTGATCAATTTATAGAGTCTGGAGAATACTACATTGCAGCAACTCCAAAATATACAACACTGGCCATAGGATCTTTCTCACACACCACTGCACTTTCTGGAAGGCCTTGTGCCACTCCAATTTCCTTTGCCTGCCATGTGCACAAGGGACTGTAAGTTACCACCTGTATTTAGAAATTAGAAATGATCTTATTTCTTGTTGAGCACAAGCTCTTGGCACATGGACTCCCAGTGGACTTGCAGGCCTAGAACTGTTGCAAGATCCTAAAAAACTGAGAACTTTTTAACATCTGCATGTAAAACACTACTAGGCCTTCTACAGGGTGACAAAAAATAACTGATCACCGGTTTCCAAGTCTGACTACCAAGGCCATCACAGAAACAGCTATCTTTTGGGTTAAGAAGAGAATTTGGGAACAGTAGATGTCAACTAGTTCTACTGTACAACACAGTAGAGATGGATCCTATACCATAACCCAAAACACCTCAAATGTTGAGGCCATCACTCACTCCTGAGCAGCTGTGGCCTGTATTTCCCTTGAATGAAAAAGCAGGTAATAAAATACACTCACTTGAAGAACTTCCCATCTCTGGAGTCGAGTTTCTCCAGTTCCCGCTCCAGCTCCTCCTCCTTTCGGTGTTTCCTAAGGTTGTTTGCTCTCTCCTCTTCCCGCCACTTGGCATTTTCCATCATTTCCTGGCGTTTACGCTCTAGCTCCTCTGGAGAGATCTTTCTGTTTGTGTAGAAAACATCACGGCTGTGAATCAACATCACACTGGGCCCCACCCCCCTCTTGCTTTCCATTCTTTAAGATGATTTATAATCCCCAAAATTAGGAGTGGTTAACATGGTTTCTTCTTTGATAGCAAATCAGCAAAGCTTGTAAGTACACGTCCAAATGTTCTGCTTTACCACACCCTCAAGAAAGAGTGTTTTCTCCCTCTTTTCAGCCTTCTTGTGTTTAACTGACTGGTAAGATGATGCTGTCGGGGTCATATTTTCCTGATGACAGTGAAACAGAATGCTTCTAATTAACAGTCCGTGGGACAAAGACTGACTTCACATTACTGCCTTGCACAGTGATGCGAGACACATGGAGAACCAGCAACCATGTGAGCTGCTTTGGGAAGCTGTCCAAGGTGTTGGCTAACAATCAAGCTCAAGAGCACCAAACTGAGCACTTCAGGACTGTCTGCCTGACTTTCTGGACATCCAATCCAATCTGCTATACTCAACAGAATAAAATTTAGTTCACAGATTACACCCAGCTGTTTCACAATCACCAGGGCAACTTCCATCCGAAAGCACAGGAACAAGATCTTGCTTACCTTGTGTAACCCAGAGTATGCTGTCGTCGATAGCTCTTTTTAGGGGAAGGGGTTCTAGCTCTCCCTTTCTCCTCCCGATTGCTATGTCTGTAACCCAGAAATATCCTCTTTTTAGCACAGATACATTATCACATCTCTAAACTTTCCCTGGACTTTCTGTATACATTCTGAAACCAAAACGTCTCCTATAACTGCAGGACTGTTACCCATCCACTGTGAAAACAAATTCTACTGACTCTTAAGATACTGTGAATTTCCATCTATTGTTACTCAGTTTTAATTATTTCATCAGCAAACAATAAATACCTGGTACCTGACTTTATCAGCATTTAGTAAAGATAATTCAACAATTATACCCTTTAAAGAGAATTGTTAGCCCAAATAAAGCACAATGACAAGCAATAATCAAACGGTGTATCTAGAAGGAGGGCGTCCCAAATGGAGAGTGCAATTGCAGTTAGCAATTGTTCCTGGCCCCTCCAGGAGCTAACTTGTGTGCTTCCGCACTCTTGCACAACTGCACAGCTCCTGCCTTTACACCCAGAACTGAGCAATAACGTGGTCGGAATTCTTAAGTGGTAGAAGGAGACTGAATAAGAGGGATTTTGATTCTAGAGAACTCCCCCAACAGCAGCCCTAAGTTTACATTATCCAGGTTAGCCACACTCACTGTTTACTGTGTCTAGAAGGCGATCTTGACCCCCTGCACCCAGACTGTTCTGAATTCTTCTTGCTAGAGCGTCTCTGAGGGGAGCGGGACTGGCTCCTGGACCTGGAGCGATCCCGGTGCTTGTGGGGGGCCCTCTCCTGGCCGGCAGCTGGAGAGCTCCGAGACCTGCGACTCTGGTCAGAGTCTCTAACCTGGAATTCAAAAGTGTCTTTCAGGAGAGATGTCTTGTAAGAGCACAACAACAGTGTAAGGCCTCAGACTAGGCTAAGCAGAGGAAGGAGAGTACGTTGTGCTATGTGTTTACTTGTCTCACTTCCCAGGTTCTTATTAACACCTGTGTCTGAAAAGATCATCTCCGTATGATGTTCAGTAAATGAAACTGCCAAAACAGAGTATTTGAACTGATGTGTGACTCTGAAGAGAAAATAAGTAAAACTTAACTTGAATTCAGAGCATACAAAAGTCCTACTGGGATTTGAAACACTTTAGTTTCAAGGTGAGATGGCTCCAAATTGAATCTGAACTTTATTATACCATGACCCACTCAGAATCCTCTTCTAGCTGGTGAAGCAGTTTTGCAACAAGCTACCAAAACTCTTGCTCTTCCCTAACTCAGGGCACTTGCTACTAAAACAGCTGTGCGAAACACATGTACTTACCTGCAAGCCATATCCTGGGACTTTGTAAGGTGCAGATTTCCAGGAAGAACTGTTCATCCTCTTCTGAGACCTAAAGAGAAGACAGAACAGTACTTTTGAAGCAAATGAAATTCAAGAATATTTTTTAACATTAAAATGTCATAAAAATAATTTAGTGATACGAAGCCAATAAAGTAACAATAAAAAAACATTTAGACCAATGAAGAGCATTAATTAGAGGATTTGAGGAGGATTTGAAAGATGACATGAAAAACAGGTAACTTCATCAGGAAACAAGGTATTTTTACTACAAAACCTCAAAACATACTTATTTTTGCTTCGCTCCTCATCACTGCTGTCACTTTCACTGCTAGAACTGCGACGTCGATGTTTCTTGTGCTTCTTCTTCTTCTCTTTCTTCTTCTTTTTCTCTTTTTTATCTAAACTGTTTTGCAGCTATAAAGCAAGACACTGTTTCATTAGTAACAATTAATGTCCCTACGCTTGGGCAGTCAGTATCAGAAGGCAAGGGTCAAAGTTCTCGTGGAAAGGCTCCCAAAACAAAACCTAAACCATTTAAAGTCCTCTCTCAAAACTAAAGAGCTTAATAGAGTCTTCCCTAGTGTCAGTTTGGTATCACTGCATGTCAAATCCTATGTCTGCAATGACTCTTTGGTACTAAACCAACAATTAATCGCTAGCTAAAAAAAAAAAGCACACTGGGAGAGCAAGAGGAGCAAAATAACACTAGACCTGAAAGGAAGAGAAATTGGTTCCTGCAGAGAGACTGATAGAGAACCTTGTTCTATTATATCTGGAATACAGAAAGCACAATTTTTTTTTCCTGTGAAAGAGTCAGGAAATGGGACTCAGCTCCTTATCCTAAATGATACCATTTTGACCTATCATACTCTCCTTGGTTCAGGAGAGTACTCTTGTGCTTTGAGTCTGTAAAAGAGTACTGAGATACACCTACCAATTCTTTGATTTTCTTCATTTTAACAGGATTATTCAAAACTTCTCTCTTCTTTTCCTCCTCCCTCTTTCTAAAGCAGAAAAAATTTAGTATTTTAAAACAACTGAAAATAGCATATTTTCATGAAAGATACCAATCAAGTGCAAGCTCTAAAAACACATAAAGGAGCAAAACAGGCAAGTTATGTACATTCAGCAAAATAGACCCAACTAAGGACGAGTCTGTCCTTTTCTTCTCCACTTAAGAGTGCAACTAGTAGTGTAAACAAAAATTTATTCTGTTACCATCATTCTGCCTACAATGCTTATAAATGCCTGAACTCTCAGAGCAGACCAGATATAATCACATCCACACGAAAAGGTGAGCTAAGCTGGCAGAGATGAATCAATGCGGAACACCAATCTTTGCATTCATATGCATTTACCAACTTCAAGCTAGATGATCTATATAATGATCATCAGATCTCTCAGATCACAAAATCTTAGATTTGAAATCACAACAGCAAAATTATCAAAAAGCAGCAAATTGACTCAAATATGTTATTTGACATTATGTCGCTGTGTCTAGAACACACAATCAAAATCCTACTATCATTTAAGTGGCTGATGACCTCTCTGCAGCCAGGACTGCCACCGACAGCCTAGAACTCACCAAGAGGCAGACATAGTTTTGAGGAACAGACACAATAGTGGTAATTATAAGGAAGATAACAGTTGCTAATACTGATGCTTTGCCTCATCTACTACGGCTTTTAGCTCCACATTTAGTACCTTATCATGAAAAGTGGGTCCTCCCGGATTTTGTTAGCCATATCCAGGACAGAATTGGCACCTGACTTGGCAAAGATGGAGCCTGGGAGAAGACCGGTCTCATTGGAACAGCCTGCATCCTTGTCTTCTGTCTTCTCAAAGATGTATTTGTCCACAGGGCGACCCATAAGGTATTCCTCTCTGTTGACCATGCCTCCAGGACCCTGGTACATCCACTCCAACTTCTCTTCTCTTTTCCTGTTGCAAACAAGACCATCTTATTTGCCTTCTCACAGTTCTAAAGTTACATTTTAAGGCACTGGCTTATGAAGGTGAGTGGAAACGTTTTAGCATCAGAGACATTAAACTGAAGGCACTCTCAGAGGCACCGCGAGCACCTGGACCACCTCACCACACATTACTCGTGGCCCAGCGATGGGCAGGGCTGGTAACCACCCGTCTGGGGCCCACCGCCTCACCTCACAGTGCCCATGTCCTCAGCGTATCGCTGCATCTCCTCACGTGCACGCTCCTCCTGCAGCTCCCGCTGCAGCTCCTCGATCTTCTTCCGCTCAGCCTCATGCTTCTGCTCGGCTTTCCACACCTTCTCCACATTGCGCAGGGTCTGGGGGTGCCAACTCTTCTTCAAGTTCTGCAGGAGCGGAGAGACCGGGACGGGACCGTTAATAAAACGCCGCCAAAGGCCCCTCTCGCGTCCCCACAGGCCTTGCCTTGCCAGGGGCCACGGGGACGGGCCCGCCCAGAGTCGCGCTCGCCCGCAGCCTTTCCACTCCGGGGCCGAGGCCCAGACAACGCGACACGCTCGTTCCCACCCCACCGAGACGCGCTGGGACCGACGCGCCCGCTGCCTGGGGCGGCGAACCCGCGAGCCCAGCCCGGCACCAGGAGCCCCGGGGGAGGCTCTCAGCACCTCTCGGCCCAGCTCGGCTCCCCCGAGCCCCTCCTCACCAGGTCGCCGCCCCCCATCGCGGCGGCGGGCCGAACGCTTCCCCCGCGGCTACCGGGACTGGACGTGCGTCATCACGACGCGACGCGTCGCCGCCAGCGCCTCTTCCGCACGGCGCGGCTCAGGATCGTCACTTCCGCCGCGGCGCTGAGGGGAGCCGGCAAGATGGCGGGCGCAGGCGGCGGAGTGGAACCCGGGCGAAGGCGGGCCCGGCCATGCCTCCCGATGCTTTCGGTAGGGAAAAAGAAAAGATCGAAAGCGCTGCCGTGAGCCGCCAGGAAAAGGAGCCGGTTGGGCGGCGTGGAGTAGGCGGGGCTCCCGCCTCCCTGCCGGTGCGGTGCCCCAGGCACCGCTGGTATCGTAAGGACAGGGCCTGATGTAGCTGTGAGCGGGCCTGCAAGTCGGTTTTTACCTACATCACTCGCCGATACGTCGAGGGAGGTGTCTCGGGTTGGGTACCTCAGAGCGAGAGCTCGTCGCGGTGTTACACAACCGCCTTCACAAAGAGCCCGGCGAGGTTTGCGTGCTTCTGGCGGGGGCCCAGCGTGGAGTTAGAACCGGTGACCTCCCGGTTCCTAACCCGGCCCGTCGCCCCTGAGCCACCTCTTCCAGCCAAACACCCTCCCCAACCACCCCGCGTCGGGGGGTCCGCAGCTCAGGGGTAAAGCCTCCGACTGCGGCTAGAGAGGTTGACAGTTCGAGCCCCGGGGCACTCACACAGCAATATCTGAGACTGGGGACTACCTTCAGCAAACCAACCACACACTGATTTATACCTCACTGACCCATCTCCCTTCAGAAAACATTTCTGGAAAGACATTATCCTCATAATTTACTGTTTAAATTAAGGGCAGTTACTCAAACAGGAAAAACTAGACCAGCAGCACTTATGATGAGACAGCTTATTTGTGCATAAGTGCAGTCTTAAGGAGAAGAGAGGGTTAAAATGTGAAAGTCCCATTTCATGCTTGGCAAAAGATCAACAAGTTACTTCCAAGATCTCGGAGGGGTAGGAAGGTCTCCCCATAGCCTGCCTGTGAGGAGATTTTGGAAAAAGAAACTCTGAAAAAGCAGCTAAAGAGGGGGCACCTGGAGTTGAACCAGGGACCTCTTGATCTGCAGTCAAATGCTCTACCACTGAGCTATACCCCCTTGGCACAACACCCTCACGAGCAGGTTTTAAAAACATTTCTACAGACACAAGTTTCCATGTCCACTGGTTAGATTCCTTGACCTCACAGGCCGCAGTACACCTTCTTGTGTCTGCCAGAGGGTGTACAGGGAGTTAAATATGACAGATTACGATAAATATGATTACTACAGAGAATTAAAAACAGAGAAAAGTAAACGCAGACAGTGAATAGGTACTCACACAGTGCACAACATCTGCACTTTCCTTATAGGTAGGGGCTGGGTACCTCAACTGCTGAAACCAACCTCCACCATGCAGCACGAGCTCCCAAGTTCCAGGGAGAGCTCTCCCGCTCCTTTCTGTGACAAGTTTTGTTCAAAAGGAGGGGGGGGGGGGGCAAAGAAAAGAGGGGGCACCTGGAGTTGAACCAGGGACCTCTTGATCTGCAGTCAAATGCTCTACCACTGAGCTATACCCCCTTGGCACAGCACCCTCACGAGCAGGTTTTAAAAACATTTCTACAGACAGACAAGTTTCCATGTCCACTGGTTAGATTCCTTTACTTCACAACCCCTGGGGGCTCTTAGTCTGCAGGCCAGAGGGAGTACAGGGAGTTAAAATACGAGAAATTATGATAAATACAATTGCTACAGAGAATTAAGAACAGAGAGAAAAACACACAGGCGGTGAGTAGTTACTCACACAGTGCACAATCCCTGCAGTTTGCCAGCAGACAGAGCCTCTGTACCTTCAATGGTGGAGCTCAGAAACCAACCTTCAACGTGCAGCACAAGCTCCCAAGTTCCAGGGAGAGCTCTCCAGCTCCTTTCTGTGACAAGTTTTGCCAAAAGGAAGGTGGGAGGAGAAGAAAAGAGGGGGCACCTGGAGTTGAACCAGGGACCTCTTGATCTGCAGTCAAATGCTCTACCACTGAGCTATACCCCCATGTGCATGCTTATTAGCTGTGCACCAGCAAAACAACGTTTAAAGCATGTTCTTCCCCAGTCTTTGACCTCTCTTGTCCACAGGAATCAAATCCTGCTGCAGAAGTTGCTAGCCAACATAGGCAACAAAGAAGCATTGAGGCACTGGGCTCCAGTACAGGAGACGGCCACTGCCTCTGTGCTTCGTGTTTCAGATGGCCTTGGCCCAGTTCCTCTCCAGCTCTCGCTCCGTTTCCGCTCTGAGGTGCAGTCTGTTCTCTTGCAGTGGACTGTAGCTTGACACAGCAGCTGCCTCAGAGTCTTTTGATGTGTTCCGCCGCACACTTTCTAGCTCCGACTGTAACGTGAAAAGCAATGAACAGGAGGGGAAGCTGAACCCGTCTTCCTGGCTAGCCTTCCAAAATCCCAAGAAAAAAGGGCTTCCGAGGGGGCACCCGGATTTGAACCGGGGACCTCTTGATCTGCAGTCAAATGCTCTACCACTGAGCTATACCCCCTGCCTGCCCCTCGACTGCCCGCCACAAACCTCCCTGTTAATTAACGACCCTCACAGCAAACCTCTACCAATTAATGCTGGGACAAAAAGCAGTTTCTCACAAAAAGCCCATCTCGTTCCTCACCAACGCCCCAGTGTCAGCTCTCTTGTCCTGCACGAATCTGCTGCTTCAGCTCTCCCCAGCACCTGATCAAACAGAGGACGGAGCCTGCAGACAGTTTCTGGGGAAAGCACCGAAAGAACAAACTCCAAACCAACTTTTTCTGGCTAAAAGGAAGGAAAAGGGAGGGGGCACCCGGATTTGAACCGGGGACCTCTTGATCTGCAGTCAAATGCTCTGCCCCTGAGCTATACCCCCACCTGTGCAGCACTGCCAGGTACGGCTCCTTGTCGGCACTGACCAGGCGGCTCTGCTGCATTCCACTGCCTGCGCTCACCACACCTGCAGCGCAGCCTCTCACACACAACACACCTCTCAGTATCCCTCATTTTACCTTAAACCCACCCAGGTCTCTCACCACACTTGCAGACGGGCTCCCAGGCGGCCAAGCCAATCAATTCACACTCATCTTTCTCCAAAACTGCCTATCATGGAGAGGAAAAAAGAGCACCTTGAAACACTGACTTCAAAACGCTGACGAAGGCACTGGGCTGCACCTCTGTTTCGTCTCGGGGCGTGCCCTGCCATTAGACAGCTCACCAGACCACAATACCTCCCATGCTGCCCATAGCCTCTCTGTCCTCCCCGACGGGCTGGCCGGGGGCTGGGGACAGCAAAAAACAAACGCCCCAAAGTCTCAGAAAGTCTTCACAATCAAAAGTAACCAGCTGCTAAAATAGATCAAGGGAGAACACCTTTATTTTAGTGGTGGTTTCTTACTGGTAAGCAAGTCTCTGCATCTCTCCTCAGGTCTGAGGAACAGCTCCTCCATCACCAGTGGACTGGAAAGATGAGTGCCTCTCCGAAAGATATCGACTTCTGCCGCAGGTTTGGAGAGTTGTGGTGACAGCCAGAGCCCCCGTTGAACCCTGGGAAGGAGCCACGACCACTCACCTCCTCCGTTGAATGGCCTGTAGAGAAGAGAGCGTCCCTCAGTCCACATAAATCCTTTTCCAGTTTCCTCTGCCCAGCTGCTGCCAGGGCACAGCTCCCGATCATCCAGTGGGAATGTCCAAGAAGCAATTCTTAGGTCACAGTGTTTCGCAGATTCATTTTGGTTATACTAAAGAACTGTTTAAAAACATTCATATTCATTTTTATGTGACTGTCTCAAGCAAAGCACTTGACTCCAGACAACCCCACCTGATGAGCTGCGAGAAGGACACGTACTTGCACCGCTCAAACTCCTGTTCAGGGACCTCTGTTCCACCTCACAGCTATGGAAATAATCCACCAGCCAGCTGCCCCTGCATGTGTGAACACAGTGCTGCAAGAAAGAGAGGAAGAGCCAAAATTGAGGACTGAAACAAGCTTCAGTAACGGGACTAGAAGAAATCATGCAGGAGCTGGAGGACAAGGGCCTATTGTTGAGGAGAGGCAGATTTTTGTGACCCACTGCAAACTGTTGCATTCTAAAGGGATTTGTAACAGGGCTGTACAGAGAAATAAGCCTGAAAGCTCGTTCTTTATTACTTGAGTGCCCAGCAGTGCAGGTCCTGCTTCCCTACAAGCACCTTCAGGAGCCAAAAAGGAGGAAGTAAAGGAATCATTAAATCTTGCAGGACAACTATACTTTACAATCCCTGATACATCCACTCTGACTTCTCTTTTCCTATTGCAAACGAGAGCATTTTATTTTCTATCAGGCAGATCTGAAGCGACAGTTTAAGGCGCTAGCCTATGAAGGTTAAGAAACATCAAACCCACATTTCCATATTAATGGAAATGTTTAAGCATCAGAGACATTAAACTCTTAACCGCTGGCAATATATTTTTTTTTAACATGAAGTTACGTGTTGCTGCTACACAAAAACACAGCTGATATTTAAATTAATGAAACAGGGGAAGAACTAAATTATAAGTCTCTCCAAACATAAAAGCTCTCATGTGACCAACTGACTAATTACAGTTTACACTCCGTTATTACCACACCATGACAGTTACAAACAAAGCCCCAAGCAAGTTTAAGGAAAGTTTCCCTATGCACAACTTCCTCCAGAAAGGAGAAGCAACAACACTGAGAAGAAAACCACCTACCATGGGGTCACCCACGCTCCCTCACCAACAGTGCCCGCATCCTCACATCACTGTGGCTCCTCAGTCGTCTTCTGCTCGGCTTTCCACACCTTCTCCACATTGCGCAGGGTCTGGGGGTGCCAACTCTTCTTCAAGTTCTGCAGGAGCGGAGAGACCGGGACGGGACCGTTAATAAAACGCCGCCAAAGGCCCCTCTCGCGTCCCCACAGGCCTTGCCTTGCCAGGGGCCACGGGGACGGGCCCGCCCAGAGTCGCGCTCGCCCGCAGCCTTTCCACTCCGGGGCCGAGGCCCAGACAACGCGACACGCTCGTTCCCACCCCACCGAGACGCGCTGGGACCGACGCGCCCGCTGCCTGGGGCGGCGAACCCGCGAGCCCAGCCCGGCACCAGGAGCCCCGGGGGAGGCTCTCAGCACCTCTCGGCCCAGCTCGGCTCCCCCGAGCCCCTCCTCACCAGGTCGCCGCCCCCCATCGCGGCGGCGGGCCGAACGCTTCCCCCGCGGCTACCGGGACTGGACGTGCGTCATCACGACGCGACGCGTCGCCGCCAGCGCCTCTTCCGCACGGCGCGGCTCAGGATCGTCACTTCCGCCGCGGCGCTGAGGGGAGCCGGCAAGATGGCGGGCGCAGGCGGCGGAGTGGAACCCGGGCGAAGGCGGGCCCGGCCATGCCTCCCGATGCTTTCGGTAGGGAAAAAGAAAAGATCGAAAGCGCTGCCGTGAGCCGCCAGGAAAAGGAGCCGGTTGAGCGGCGTGGAGTAGGCGGGGCTCCCGCCTCCCTGCCGGTGCGGTGCCCCAGGCACCGCTGGTATCGTAAGGACAGGGCCTGATGTAGCTGTGAGCGGGCCTGCAGGTCAGTTTCTGTCCCAGAAGGGGTACAACTCAAATTCGGGTGCTCTTGTGCAAAAGCCGAGTAGAGCTCTCCGCCAAGCAGAGGTTGCAGCCGCAGCCACATCGAGCTGGAGCCGTGTGGCGTGTGAAAGGGGGATCTTGGTCATCCCTGCTGCTGAACAGATTCCGCGGCTGCTGAGGGGTTGGGACCCCTCTGCCTCAGCAGAAGCAAGCCATTACCTCAAAATACCCTCCGGTGGGAGTGCTTTTTAAGGGTCTTTCCCAACTTAAATGAGCCTATGATATCATTTACAATTTCTGTTATTGTCCCCAGTATTCTGCTGGGCTTGCAAGGTGAACCACCAGTTTATTTTGCATGGGAAACTAAGACAGGCAAGATTTGAGTATGTTTCAAGTGAGGGTGGTAGAAGCAATCCCAAAGAAGCAGTTAGTACTTTGAACAGGACATTATTGAGAGGGCAAGTTTGTCAGGTTGTTCTAATTAACACTATTGTAAACGTGTCCTGGCTTACTGTTTACTGCCAAACTGCTCCTGTGAGATCACCTTCACAAAACACCCCTCGGGGTTTGGTTTCCTCTGGGGGCAGCCTAGGGTCAGGTTAGAACCGGCGACCTCCCGGTTCCAAACCCGGAGCGTCGCCCCTGAGCCACCTCTTCCCGCCAAACACCCTCCCCAACCACCCCGCGTCGGGGGGGGCACAGCTCAGGGGTAAAGCCTCCGACTGCGGCTGGAGAGGTTGACAGTTCGAGCCCCGGGGCGCCCAGACAGCAATACCTGAGTCTGAAGACACCTTTCAGCAAAACAGCCACAGACTGATTTATACCTCACTGCCCCAGCTCCCTTCAGGAAGCATTTCGTCAGAGATCCTTGCTTCTGGACAGACATTATCCTTGTCGTTTACTGTTTAAATTAATGGCAATTACTCAAACAGGAAAAACTAGACCAGCAGCACTTATGATGAGACAGCTTATTTGTGCATAAGTGCAGTCTTAAGGAGAAGAGAGAGCAAAAATGTGAAAGTCTAGATCAACAAGTTACTTCCAAGACCTCGGAGGGGTAGGAAGGTCTCCCCATAGCCTGCCTGTGAGGAGGTTTTGGAAAAAGAAACTGAAAAAGCAGCTAAAGAGGGGGCACCTGGAGTTGAACCAGGGACCTCTTGATCTGCAGTCAAATGCTCTACCACTGAGCTATACCCCCTTGGCACAGCACCCTCACGAGCAGGTTTTAAAAACATTTCTACAGACAGACAAGTTTCCATGTCCACTGGTTAGATTCCTTTACTTCACAACCCCTGGGGGCTCTTAGTCTGCAGGCCAGAGGGAGTACAGGGAGTTAAAATACGAGAAATTATGATAAATACAATTGCTACAGAGAATTAAGAACAGAGAGAAAAACACACAGGCGGTGAGTAGTTACTCACACAGTGCACAATCCCTGCAGTTTGCCAGCAGACAGAGCCTCTGTACCTTCAATGGTGGAGCTCAGAAACCAACCTTCAACGTGCAGCACAAGCTCCCAAGTTCCAGGGAGAGCTCTCCAGCTCCTTTCTGTGACAAGTTTTGCCAAAAGGAAGGTGGGAGGAGAAGAAAAGAGGGGGCACCTGGAGTTGAACCAGGGACCTCTTGATCTGCAGTCAAATGCTCTACCACTGAGCTATACCCCCTTGGCACAGCACCCTCATGAGCAGGTTTTGGAAACGTTTCTGTCAGACAGACAAGTTTCCATGTCCACTGGTTAGATTCCTTTACTTCACAACCCCTGGGGGCTCTTAGTCTGCATGCCAGAGGGAGTACAGGGAGTTAAAATACGAGAAATTATGATAAATACAATTGCTACAGAGAATTAAAAGCAGAGAAAAGTAAACGCAGACAGTGAGTAGTTACTCACACAGTGTACAACATCTGCACTTTCCTTATAGGTAGGGGCTGGGTACCTCAACTGCTGAAACCAACCTCCACTGTGCAGCACAAGCTCCCAAGTTCCAGGGAGAGCTCTCCCGCTCCTTTCTGTGACAAGTTTTGTTCAAAAGGGGGGGGGGGGGGGCAAAGAAAAGAGGGGGCACCTGGAGTTGAACCAGGGACCTCTTGATCTGCAGTCAAATGCTCTACCACTGAGCTATACCCCCTTGGCACAGCACCCTCACGAGCAGGTTTTAAAAACATTTCTACAGACAGACAAGTTTCCATGTCCACTGGTTAGATTCCTTTACTTCACAACCCCTGGGGGCTCTTGGTCTGCAGGCCAGAGGGAGTACAGGGAGTTAAAATACGAGAAATTATGATAAATACAATTGCTACAGAGAATTAAGAACAGAGAGAAAAACACACAGGCGGTGAGTAGTTACTCACACAGTGCACAATCCCTGCAGTTTGCCAGCAGACAGAGCCTCTGTACCTTCAATGGTGGAGCTCAGAAACCAACCTTCAATGTGCAGCACAAGCTCCCAAGTTCCAGGGAGAGCTCTCCAGCTCCTTTCTGTGACAAGTTTTGCCAAAAGGAAGGTGGGAGGAGAAGAAAAGAGGGGGCACCTGGAGTTGAACCAGGGACCTCTTGATCTGCAGTCAAATGCTCTACCACTGAGCTATACCCCCATGTGCATGCTTATTAGCTGTGCACCAGCAAAACAAAGTTTAAAGCATGTTCTTCCCCAGTCTTTGACCTCTCTTGTCCACAGGAATCAAATCCTGCTGCAGAAGTTGCTAGCCAACATAGGCAACAAAGAAGCATTGAGGCACTGGGCTCCAGTACAGGAGACGGCCACTGCCTCTGTGCTTCGTGTTTCAGATGGCCTTGGCCCAGTTCCTCTCCAGCTCTCGCTCCGTTTCCGCTCTGAGGTGCAGTCTGTTCTCTTGCAGTGGACTGTAGCTTGACACAGCAGCTGCCTCAGAGTCTTTTGATGTGTTCCGCCGCACACTTTCTAGCTCCGACTGTAACGTGAAAAGCAATGAACAGGAGGGGAAGCTGAACCCGTCTTCCTGGCTAGCCTTCCAAAATCCCAAGAAAAAAAGGCCTCCGAGGGGGCACCCGGATTTGAACCGGGGACCTCTTGATCTGCAGTCAAATGCTCTACCACTGAGCTATACCCCCGCCTCCCCCTCGACTTCCCGCCACAAACCTCCCTGTTAATTAACGACCCTCACAGCAAACCTCTACCAATTAATGCTGGGACAAAAAGTAGCTTCTCACAAAAAGCCCATCTCGTTCCTCACCAACGCCCCAGTGTCAGCTCTCTTGTCCTGCACGAATCTGCTGCTTCAGCTCTCCCCAGCACCTGATCAAACAGAGGACGGAGCCTGCAGACAGTTTCTGGGGAAAGCACTGAAAGAACAAACTCCAAACCAACTTTTTCTGGCTAAAAGGAAGGAAAAGGGAGGGGGCACCCGGATTTGAACCGGGGACCTCTTGATCTGCAGTCAAATGCTCTGCCCCTGAGCTATACCCCCACCTGTGCAGCACTGCCAGGTACGGCTCCTCGTCGGCACTGACCAGGCGGCTCTGCTGCATTCCACTGCCTGCGCTCACCACACCTGCAGCGCAGCCTCTCACACACAACACACCTCTCAGTATCCCTCATTTTACCTTAAACCCACCCAGGTCTCTCACCACACTTGCAGACGGGCTCCCAGGCGGCCAAGCCAATCAATTCACACTCATCTTTCTCCAAAACCGCCTATCATGGAGAGGAAAAAAGAGCACCTTGAAACACTGACTTCAAAACGCTGACGAAGGCACTGGGCTGCACCTCTGTTTCATCTCAGGGTGTGCCCTGCCATTAGACAGCTCACCAGACCACAATACCTCCCATGCTGCCCATAGCCTCTCTGTCCTCCCCGACGGGCTGGCCGGGGGCAGGAGACAGCAAAAAACAAACGCCCCAAAGTCTCAGAAAGTCTTCACAATCAAAAGTAACCAGCTGCTAAAATAGATCAAGGGAGAACACCTTTATTTTAGTGGTAGTTTCTTACTGGTAAGCAAGTCTCTGCATCTCTCCTCAGGTCTGAGGAACAGCTCCTCCATCACCAGTGGACTGGAAAGATGAGTGCCTCTCCGAAAGATATCGACTTCTGCCGCAGGTTTGGAGAGTTGTGGTGACAGCCAGAGCCCCCGTTGAACCCTTCTGGGGGTTTTGGGTCTGCTGGGAAGGAGCCACGACCACTCACCTCCTCCGTTGAACGGCCTGTAGAGAAGAGAGCGTCCCTCAGTCCACATAAATCCTTTTCCAGTTTCCTCTGCCCAGCTGCTGCCAGGGCACAGCTCCCGATCATCCAGTAGGAATGTCTGAGAAGCAATTCTTGGGCCACAATGTTTCACAGATTCACGTTGCTTAGGCCAAAAGGCTGTTTAAAAACTAGTTTACAATCCACTGCAGGACCCTAGTACTCTTGTCCATCATTACCTCTGTGCTACACAATCTCTGAGGCTTTGCTCCCTTCACCACCGTCCTTCCTCCACTATGTCCTCTCTGAACTGAAAAGCATCAGGAGCAGCACAAAAATTATCAGAAATACCTACAAAGGGAAAAGTGAAGCATGCTGTGGGAACAGCTTTGTGCCAGGGCAGATGGAGGGGAAGTCCAACCACAGCAGGGGCTGCTTGAGGTACAGGTTCCAGCCAGTGACAGGAGCCAGTTGGGGGGGGCAGCACCCGATTACCTGCCATGGCCCCAAGAGACAGGGGTGCTGAGTTCAGCCTGGGTGTTACAGGGCACCAGGGCCACGATATCTAGGACAAAGTCATCCGTTTTCTCTTGCAAGCCCAGGTACAAGGCAGCCTCCCTCCCCCTCCAGTGGGCCTTGCTCTTGAGGACCAGAAAACAAGCTGTTCACATCCAAATACACCCCTGGCTCTTCTCCAGCCAGAGGAACACAAGGAAAACCACAACCAACTTGGCACAGCATAAGGAGCCTTTGCAGACATACCTTCCAGCTCTGATCTCGAAGCCTTTTAGCTGATCTTGAACTTTCAGATCACCCCTTCTACTTGCAATTAGCCATCAGCAATCTCGGGCCCTGTTTCACTGCTGGTGGAGGGTTTAGCAGCACGTGCTTCAGCCACGACCTCAGCCAGCAGCAGTGGGCATGATGTGTCCTTGCAAGTCTTCAGCAAGGTCTAAGAAACATTCTTTAGAGCTCGCTATCCAGAACGAACTCTGCAGCCCATGGTACAGATCCGTTTCAGGCCAGTGTTTCCCCCCTGCCGCAGGGAATCAGACCAGTATCTCTAACCAATCAAATTGCCCACTCTGGAAGAAAATTCCAGACCTACAATTTTGAAAGCCCCTGTTATGAAGGTTTCGTGTAGAAGGGCTTTTATAGCCACCTCCCAGTTTCTATCTGCATACCTAAATTGGATCAATTCAGTCAGTAGGGCTAAAATTTAAGTCCTTCCAGTACACCCTCCCTTCCAGGTATCTTCCACTAATACATCAACCTGCCTGAAAAAGAGACTTAGCATTGGATATTGAAACTCCCAAATCCTATTTTCCCACTGAAGTCTACATCCACACAAGCAGTTCCGTAAAAAGGCTTCACAGAACGAACTCCCTCATTTTAACATTGTCATGCTTGGCAGAGGAGGGCGCTTTGGCAAGAAAGACACTACTGATTTAGTATAAGGACTTTTATTTTATCTCTATGAAGATGAAGGCGTTTACGCGATGCTTCCTGCATTGGAGGCTATCCTGGGCCAGAGATCTGCACACTCCTTAGCCACAGGGCCTGTGATTGCAGAGCCTGGAAAAGAAAAGATGATGACAGCATGTTAGAGGACCAAGTAGCTGCAGAGATGGTTTAAGGCAGCCCTTCACACAAACGCTAGCTCAGCCCAATTGCACTCTCCCGAGTCTGAGGAGAATCTGGGTCCTTCTGCCGAGGAGAGCACAGCCCTCTAATGGGCAATGCCGACCTACCACCCCTCCCCGCGTTCCCCTTTTGCCCAGTGCAACAGGATTCTTGTCCATACCTTTCATTTCACCTTTATTATTTACTATCACTCCTGCATTGTCTTCAAAATAGAGGAACACCCCATCTTTTCTCCTGTACGATTTCCGCTGCCGAATTACCACTGCTGGGTGGACTGCAAAGAGAAACAAGCAGCTCGGTATCACAAACATCACCTTAATCACACAGTCCAGCAATAGACATCCCAGATACTGTTCTGCTGCAGCTTCTAACTCGATGCATGTGTTTGGGGTGGTTTTGCTTTTTTTCATCTCATATTTGCTGCAGTGCTTCACTAAGAGAAGCTATGCTTTATAGTCAATGGTACACTTAAAACTGATGGTGTAATACTTACGGCTGCATCTACAGTGGGACAATTCAGTGTTTTTCTACTTTCCCACCTTTATTTCAAAATATACATTCAGTTCACAGAAAACATTCAGCGAGAACTCCTCTCTTCCCTAACAAAGTAGTAGCAAATCTTCTTTCCCCACGCAGAATGTCACACCACTGATTGAAATAAACAGCACAGGCTGCCACTTCACCCAAAAGCGATGCCTTTGCTCTGCCCTTCCACGACAACTCACTGAGCCACTGCACAAAGACCCAACAAGTGCTTTTCAGAAGGGTGGAGGTGACACTCCAGACATGCCTTCTGCATCAGTTTGAGGGAAGAATCATGCTTCCCTTCGACGAGCATCCTGCCTCTCTGTCCCTCAAAGAGGGGACACTCCAGTGCAGGCAGGCTCTTGGCAGGAGCTGCCCCTTGGCACAGCAGGACATACCACTCCTCTCCACACTCACCCTTCTTCCTCAGCTCCGGCTTGCCCTTCTTGACGGTAGCCATCACCATGTCACCCACGCCAGCCGCCGGCAGCCTGTTCAGGCGCCCCTTGATCCCCTTCACAGAGATGATGTACAGGTTCTTGGCACCTGCGGAGAGAAGCACTGGCATTAACCGGTCTGTCTAGAAGACGGCTCCCTTGTCAAATCACCGATTGAAGCAAACAGCACGGGCTGCGGCTTCACCCAGAAGCGATACTTTTGCTGTCTCCTTCCACGACATCTCACTGAGCCACGAGCACAGACCCAACAAGAGCTTTTCAGAAGGAAAACCGATTTGTATGAACTCCTTTAACGGCTACTTGCCCTCTGCATTACAACGGGTGGCCACGCTCACCTGTGTTGTCCGCGCAGTTGATCACAGCTCCCACCGGGAGACCGAGGGAGATGCGGAACTTCGCACCGGAGGAACCACCGCGTCCTACGGGTCGAGAAAAGAATTAAGGCCCCGGCGATGGAGCACAAACGGGCTCCAGGCAGCGGGGAACCAGCCCGGCCCGCGCCTCCCCAGGACGGGTTAGTAACACCGGCTGCGGCCTCCGCTCCCAGACGGGGTCGGACGCCACTCACTCGGAACCCTGCTCCGCCAGATCCCGCCCGAACGGCGATCCGGGCGGCCGTCGCCCCAGGGCACCGCGGGACGACGGATGGAGACAGATACCACCACCCCCACAGCTCGATAGCCGCCTCACCTCGCTTCGACATCTTAGCGCCGGAAGAGATGGAGGCGCCCGGGGCACGCCGGGATATGGAGTCGCCCCGCCTCTCCCGCTCCGGCGGACGTTACGTGCCGAAGCCGGCCCGCCTCACGTGGCAGTGGGGGAAGTCACATGGCTCTGGCAACTGCGGGGGGAGCGCTGCGCCGCCTAGAGGCGCCGGGGAGCGCTACCACACACCCCCGACCCGGTACCGGGGGGCACCGGGAGGGGCCGGGACCAGCCGCGGCCCAGCGGCCCCCGCAGGGCTGCGCTCCCCACGTGTGCCACGGGCTGGCTCGGAGCAGAGCTTTGGGGTGCACCGCGGTGAAGAGCAACGGGGAAGGTTTTCGGATCGATCCCCGCCGGAAATAAGTTGGGTTGAAAAGCCTTCTTTTTAAGATATTTGAGTTCGGGGAAGGGGAGAGTAAAAAAGCGGTGACTAAAAAAAAAAAAAAAGTAAAACGAGGGGGCACCCGGATTTGAACCGGGGACCTCTTGATCTGCAGTCAAATGCTCTGCCACTGAGCTATACCCCCACCTGCTACAAGTTTTGCCAGCGTGGATCCTGTACTGCTCTCCACGCGTGCACCCCACGTGCGCAATGCATCATTTTTTTATTTACGCGGGGACTGCCTACGTCTAATTTCAGTTACAGTTGTAATAGTTCATCTGCCCGGTCCTCTGAGCGCCCTGCGTAGAGCTGAGCAAGCTCCCCGACGCATGAAAGCCAATAACAGGAAGTACACGTTTAAGATCGTGACTGCAGAAAGCAAGGAAGTATCCTGTCGTTTCACGGCTAAAAAAGCAGCTGCTGACAGCAAATGTATGGTTCGCAGCTAATGAGAGACAAGTACTGGGGGATTCTCAGGTGTGGCAACGTAAACGCATTGCAACGCGGCGCTGCCTGGCGTGTCCCGGCAAATGGGGTCCCGAGACATCAGCTCGCGCCCCTGCAAAGTCACCATGAGGAAAAGCGCAGGCCAGGCTGCAGGGTCGATCCAATCGAGAGGCCGCGGACGGATGCTTCAGACACCAGACAGGATGCAGCTCATGAAAACAAAAGCAAAAAGTGAAAGAAAAACTGCAGGTGGAGCCGGGCCTTGGCAGAGCCATGCCCTCGCCCGCCCCAGGGAAGTAGCAGCAACGGGGGTGAGGCTGAGCCGTGGTGTGCAGAAGCATGCCCTCCTGAAGCGTCTGGGTGATGAAGAACTTCCCTCACCCAGCAGCGTCTCCTGGGCCAAGAGAGGAAAAACCACCCACGGCATCCCAAAGAGCTAGATAAGCAGAAAAGCTCATCTTATTTTATGCTGCAGTGGGCCAGGAAAAGGTGGGAGGCTGGTTTGGGGGGCTGGGAAGCACTGGGCGAGGTGTTCAGAAAGGGAAGGAGTAGGCGCCTTTCTGAGAGGATCAGATAAGCTGCTTCTAAAACGAAGGCAGCCAATTTTAAGCCGCATCCTGAAACGAATAAGGGGGAAGAGAACGGCCCGCTGCCTCGTTTGATGTGGGTGTGCTTTATTAAAGCTTGCCTACAAATAGCGATTGCTGAGGCTCGTTCTTTTGTAACAGGCTCCGGGGAAGGGAGGACGATGGGGGAATTAAGGTGTCATTATCTCCTGATAGAAACTGAATTAAAGTTTTTAAGCGCAGGCCCAGAGGTGAGGGTGCGCCCCCGCGAGTCTCCAACCTGCTTTTGTGGATCATTTCCCCTTAAAAAAAAAGAGTTGTTATTTCGCCTAACTCTGTGTTGCACCTCGAGGTAGAATCACGTGTGGGACTGGGGCGGGGGGGGGGGGAGAAACCCAAAACAAATAAAAAAAAAAACAACCCCAAAATTCAACTTTGAGGGGGCACCCGGATTTGAACCAGGGACCTCTTGATCTGCAGTCAAATGCTCTACCACTGAGCTATACCCCCAGCGGCCGCGGTTACAGCTGCCGCGGGATCGCTTTCTGCGGCCCCCACGCGTGCGCGGCCGGCTCCCCCCTCTCCCCCCGCCCCGTTCCACGCGCGTCCGCGCGTGGAACGGGGCGGGGGGAGAGGGGGGAGCCGGCCGCGCACGCGTGCGAAGTGCCACACGTACAGACGGGTTAAGGAAGAAAGGACACACACACGAGCGCGCCCGCCCACGGGCGGGGGAGGGTGTACGTGTGCGTGCACGCGCGCGTGGGTGGGCGGTGCGCCCCCATCGCTCCGCCCCTTTCCCTCCCGCCCCCCCCCCCCCTTTCCCCCCCCGCCTATTTAGGGTCGCGGCAGCGCGGGCGGAGGCCCAGAAGCAGCGGTGGTACCGAGTGGGAAGGAGCCCCACGAACGCCCAGCCATGAACCCCAACTGTGCTCGCTGCGGCAAGATCGTCTACCCCACCGAGAAGGTGAACTGCTTGGACAAGGTGAGCGCCACGCCCGTGGCGTGGGGTCCCCGGGTGAGGGGTGGCAGGGGTCTTTGAGGTCTTCCGTGGGGCTGCCCATGGGTTGTTTTTTGTTTGGTTGGTTTTCCCCCCCTCCTTGCCGTGGGGGTATCCCCACGCTGCCCACTTCTGGGTGGTCCCACTGCAGGTCATGCCTGTCCCGTGGGGTTGGGACCTACGCTCCTTCCAGCCTAGGGCTACCAGAGGCAGCCCCCCACTGGGGGACGTGGATGTGGAGCCCTTGGCCTGAGTGGTCGCCGGTAGCGTCTGGGGCTTTTCCTTATATATAATTAAAAGGCAGCAGCAGCCGGGCGCCTGCGGAGGCCGATGGGAAGCAACAGTGAATGCGTCCCCTGAAGCCGGAACCTCATCTGGTTTCCATTAGCTGAGTTTTTTTTTTGTCTTCCATCCCAGTTGATACTTCTCTATTCCAGAATCCAGCCTTTATAGCTTGTGCTGCCTGCCGTAACGCGGTGCCCAAGCGCTTTGAACATCTCTTTTCGAGCGTTTTACCATCAAAAATAAAGCTCCTGTGAAACCTGCTTGTGCCGGTGCTGGAGGCAAGGCCTGGCGATGAAGGCGATGGTGGGGTCTCCATCCCCTGTGCTTCCCGGCTCCTGTGGGATTCTCTTCTGAGCTAACCCCTCCTGGAGAGCCGCGCCGCCCTCCTCCCCCTTCTCTCCCAGGCTTCTGGGGCAACCAGTTTAGGGACTAAAAAAAGTAACTTGAAGAATGCGCAGATCTCGCAGCGGCATTCCTGAGCTCCAGCAGACCCTGTTGCTCGCATTTTTAACAGATGATGTTTCTTCCTGAAGCTGGGAACGGCTTGAAGCTGAGCCCTCAGCCCTGTGTCCGGAGCAGCGAAGCGGCTCTGTCTTCGGGAGCCTGCGCTGGCCTCCGGCAGCTGCGGCGTGTCGGAGTTGTGGATGAAGGGAAGGGAGGGATGAGCCACCGCTTCCTCCTGCGCTGCCAGCGCCCGGGGTTTGTGCCGCTTCTGAGCAGAGTTGTGGGTCGCTGTGAGGGCGCAACCGATGTGCGTCCCGAGACCGCGGATTCTAGTTCGGGAGCAGGCAGGAGGCTGCGGCCATCATCTTGTACTTCTGGGGGTCTTGCCAGCTTTCTCTCGCGCAGATCGCTGCCCGGTCAGCCTTGCAGTACAGCGTACCCCGAACCAAATGGCTCCCCCCTCCTAACTCCCCCCGTGTTAATTTTTCCTGGGGTTTCTGGCCGGTGAGGTGGCGGCTGGGAGAGCCTACCTGCTTCCCATAGAAGCACGGCGTTGTTCGAGTGGCTGTCCCCCTGTTTTCTCTCCACCCTGAGCAAAGTCGAAAGGGCAGTTGTGGTGGTGTTTGCATAAGCGCTGCTAACGCTGAACCGCAGGCAGCGATAATGAAGGACTTCTGGGAGGAAAGGTCTGCGCATCGCTGCCTTTAAGCTTTCAGTGCCTGTGCTGGTGTGTTGACAAGCAGATGTACTCGGTTTTTCTCCCGGTAGTGAAATCTGGAAAGTCTGTTTCCCTTCTGAGATTTACAGCAAACGAGGAAAACTTGCTGCTTTACCGGGCTTCGCGAGTGCAGCGCAGCAGCGAGAGAAGTGAGACTGTCTGCTGACAGCTCCTGCTCGGGCGAAACTCTGAGTGAGTCCTGCCTCTCGACTTTGTCACCTTGCGAAAGGCAAATGCCCTGCTTGGGCTTGGGGAAATGGGTGTCGGTCCCTTGCCCCATCCCTCCCCGACCCCCCCAGCTCCCCAGATAAGGTGCTGGGTGCTGTGGCTGGCTTCCGCTGGGGAAGTGACATCTCCTGTGCCGCCCGTCGCTGGAGCAGGCGTCACAGGGCTTGGTGGTTGCAGCTGCAACTGCTGAACCCATGTAAAGCTAATGTCGGATGACTTTTTCTAAAATGAGTAGAGTTTAGTGTTGGCTGTTCCAATGCATTAAACCCAGTCGAGGATTTGCCTTCAGCCCAAGGAGTCTCTCCTGTTGTCCTCTAACCCTTGAGTCTCGAGCGATGCTCGCTCCCGGGTGTGGAGCAAAGGCTTTGCTTGGTGGAGGGATGTTGTGCGGCCATGGCATGACCTGTAAACGGACACACCAACATGTACTGTGGCTGTAAACGGACACACCAACCACGTCTAGTTTGCTGCGAGTGGCAAAGGTGCTTAAAGGGCTCTGTCTGGAAGAGCTGCCCGCCGGGACCGCAGCCAGCGTGCCTCTCGTAGAGTAGCGTCCTGCTGGGACGTGGGGTGAGCTGTGCCATGCAGTTGTACCTGGGATCGGCTCCAGATGTTCGGAGCTCTTCAAACCTGGACTTGAAAAGCACGGGCGTTAATGCTTCCCTGAAAACCTCTTTGCAGCTTGTCCTCTTTCCCTGCAGCCGTGCTGGAGGGTGAGCGGTAGCGTTACTGGAAGCCGACGTAATTGCTGTTCCCCTGTGTCAGTGCTGTGTTGCAGCCCTCCTTTTAGTGCTGGTTTAAGATTCGTGGATCCCGCATTCGTACAGTCAGTGGTAAGACACAAAATTTAGTGGCAGCAAGACTTGGAGACGGGGTCGTGCTCTCTGGGTAGCTCAGGCTGCAGAGTCCTTTGAGAGCCACGGGACAGAAACACCTCTGAACAGTGCCTAACGCAAACCGAAGCAAGAATATACATTAATTGCTCTCTGGCTGGGGGTAAAGGCTGCCTGAGTGCGTTGCTTCTGCTTGTGCTTGTTGTGGAGGCCACCACGGGCAGGGGACAGCTGGCCTTGCCAGATACTCCTTGGCTCTGGGGAGCCGGGGTGTTCCTTGGAGGAAGAGGCTCTGAAGTCATGTTGGCTGTCAGCTCATCTCTACGTATTTATAGTGGCATCTCTGGTATTTATGCACCGCTATTACAGCGCTATGAATGGCTGACGAGCTTGGAGAGGTCTGTTAATTACCTCTAATGTGGCAGTAGCTCAACTGACAGGCTGTAAATTTCAAGATGCTTGAAGAACTCAGGACTCGGGTGCTGCTCTGTCCTTAAAGAAAGCTGGGAGGGGGGAAAACAGTCCTGCACAGGCTGGATGTGAACAAGGGTGTTGGTACGGAGCGGTGCATGGTGCAGCAAGCCCCTTCTCGCTGTTAGCGGCAGGCTCAGGAGCTCATTTAACTAGAGGAAAAGAACAAATACGTTGCTCTGAGCAACTGAAATGAGGGAAATTGTCCTTCTGGGCTGAGTCATAGACTCGTAGAGCCGTGGCAGTGTTTGTGCACTGGGGTGTGGTACCTGTGGGTAGGTGGCACAAGGGCTTAGGCTTGGCCCTTGCCGTCTCCTTGCAGGAACGCAGACCGAGCTGGTAGCTGCAGTGGTGGAAATGACTTTTTTTTTTAAGCTTAAGGATGGAAATCGTAGCAGCAACCGCCAGCTGTTCTCCCTGGGTTTGCTCACTGCACAGTAAGCGTGCCTGGCTCAGCCCGGGTGTCACACTGCAGGCTTGCTGACTGTGATCTACTTGGTATTACGAGCTGCTCGAACGTGGCTTTTTGGCTTGTTCTTTCCCTGCTTTTGCAGGGTGGTTCTGGGCAGTTCGGGTGCTGTGCAGGGGGGGTCAGCTGAGCAGGGAGGACAACCCCGGGGCAGGACTGCCTTACCTCCAGTGAGTGAAGTCATCGCTTCAGGCTGCGGTTTCGCTATTGTGCTGCTCCAGCCCAGCTCCTGCCTCTGTTCTGCAGCACCCGGTCAGGTCCCTGGGAAGCCACGCCAGACCCCTCCAGTCCTGCTGGCTGTGGCTGCCGGAGGAAGCACGAAGTCTGGTCCCTGGGTGACTGGCAGGGCATCGGCCTCGGTCTGCGTGGGGTAGAATTGCTTGGTGGCAGCTTGAGCTGTTCTCGCAGGGCTCCCTCCAGCCTAGAAAACTACTCGGACCAGTAAAATGCCAAGTGGAAGTAATTTCTTTGAGTAGCCCTAAACGCTTTTTTGGAGTTCATTAGGTGTTGCAACCCGTAATGTAGGGTCATGAGCCGAGTTTCGGGGAGTCTTTAGCCTTGAGTCCGAGTGTGCCCTGCTGGTTACTGCGCAGGCGACCGACCTCGGGGGCGTGCGGTCGGCTTGCGGCCGCTGCTGCGAGACCTGGTGGGGAGAGGATGCAAAAACTGCCTTCGCCAAAACGTCAGGCTAGCGGCTCCTCTTCCTCATCGCTGCCTCCGCAGCCCTGCCCTGTGCTAGGATGCAGCGCTGGCAAGAGCGGTGATAGCTCCTGACTGTCCCACCGTGGGGAGAGGGGGGCCGAGATGTGCTTGGGGTGGCCCCGCATCCTCTGGGGCCACGGGGTTTGTGAGGTTGGCGATTAGCCACCGAAGTCACAGGCAGAAGGGTGGTATCTGTGGTGAGGGCCTTTGAGCTGTCTGTCGGACTGTCTGCTTCTCATGAGAACCTTTTCTTCTCCGTCTTTGTTTCCTTGGCTCGGTGTCTGTGTGCAGCCTTACCTGACCTGCTCTTCTGGCTATCTCTTGGCTAACATCAGCAAAAAAAACCCTAAAACAGCCACTTTGAAGCCTGCAAACCACAGCTGCTAACTCTGCTGACAGTCTCCCTGCTGGCAGGGGTTGATGTTGTGCCTCTTCCACAGTAAGACTCTTCCTGGCCTGTATTTGGCTGAGCCCAGTGAATTCCTGGCCTGGAGACAGAGGAGCAAGATGCTGCTATAATGCAAGCAACAAGGGTTGCTGCCCTGTTGAGAGAAGATGCATTGGGAGGGTCGGAGGGATTTACTTGTCCTAAACTAGCAAGAATGTTGTCTGTGCTCTAGGTTTTGCAGGGGTCACGGATGCCATCGCCGACATCTCTAGGCTGGAGGAGCTGCTGAGTTTGAGTTGTGTGATTCTAATGGGACATGGCCCTGTTTTGCAAGTCACTCGTGTTAATGATTCTCTTGTCTCTGTTTCCAGTTCTGGCACAAAGCGTGTTTCCACTGCGAGACCTGCAAGATGACCCTAAACATGAAAAACTACAAGGGCTACGAGAAGAAGCCATATTGCAATGCGTAAGTCTCTGCTGCCTGCTCTTGTTGCCACTGAGAATGCATTGGGCCTGGGAGATGCTGTGGGATTTGCTGGACCCTCTTCCCTTTAAGTTCTCACCTCCTGAACTGAGGGTTGTGGGGGAACCCTGACCTCTGCAGAAACTTTCCTTGCTGCTCCGCAGCATTTTCTGGGAGTGTGCGCAAAGCCCTGGCTGAAGGGGTCACATATGCCAATTAATGCCGGTATTAAAACAGTGTTTTCCCAGCTTAAATGCCAGCTGGTGGCCACAGCTCCAGTTCCAGCTTCAGCAGACAAAAAGTGAAGAAAATCCAAATACAGGCAGTCATTTACATGGAGCTGATCTCAATCTGTATCCCCTTAAAGGAGGGGAAAGAGGTGCTTATACCGGCCAACTGAATACAGGTGTTTGGGGAGAGGAGAAATGCCCTTTTGTGCAGGGGAGCAGGGCGTGAGGAACGTGGTGTCACTGCAGCCTGCGCTCTGCTGGGCTCGCGGCCGAGTGTCTTCGCCCTCACCTACTGGCACTTGCCCTGGGTGCTACAAAAGTAAATGCATCTGAAGGTTAAATACAGCCTGAATGCAAAAATGCTTCTCCTGAGCAGGGCAGCAAGGAGCAGCTGCCTGTACCACACCTCGGCTCGCTTTCTGGGATCTTCCAGGCCGCTTCTGAGCGGTGGGTGTTCGCTGGCGCCAGTTTTTCCTTATGGAGAAGGACCCTTAACTGTGCACAGCCTTCTGGGCTCCGCTGTTGTGTAATGAATGCTAGTCCCTACTCGGCCCACAGGGAAGCCCTGAGCTCTGTGTACCTGACGTGTTTTTCAATGTCTATAAAGCAGCTTTGCAATAAGATTTTTTTTATAGCTGCTTCTTATACATTAACAGTTCCTAGAAAGAAAATTAGATAACGTAATACTACTTAGCACTTCTATAGCATGGAACATTCACAGAGTACTTTAAAAACATTAATCCTGATAACATCCTTGTAAGATGAGCATTACCCTATTAATGTCTAAGACGAGTAGCAAGGGGAAGCAATAAGACCATCGGCCATATGCTGCCTTAACAAAAACCTCCCACTTCTACAGCTCTCTTGTAGGCTGGCTATTGCTGATATCAGGTGTTGGTGATGGCTGTGGCTTGTCCAAAGTTCAACAGAGGTTTTGGACTGAGATGAGATTTGTTAGCGTTCAAGTCTTGGCTGGTAATGGTGGTGTCGTGGGATCTCGCCTGAAATGCAGGGTGGCAATTGTGTGAAAAGTAGCAAATCGCCCTTTAGTTGTGTAGTTGTATGGGGCCAACAGCACTATTAGAGCTCCAGCTTCTGGGGTGAAACGGGGACCTGCCTGGTCTGTGGGAGTAGTATGAGGGGGAAGGCTGTGGTCTGGGGCGGGCTGAGCTGTTGGGCAGAGGGATACCTGTTCTTTGACCGTGCAGGTCTCTGGCCTCCCATGGCGGTGGTCCAGCCAGCCTGGGATCAGAGAGCTGCAGGAGATAAGACCCCTGAGCACCCTGAATGAAAGCTTTCTTCTCTGGAATGTGGGCACCCTGATACCAGCACTGGCAGAGAGCCTTGCTGGGTGCCTGGTGCTTCTGCCTCTGGCCGTAGGGATGGGCCTGAGGTCCCCTTCTTGTGCTCCCTCCAGGCTGCTGGAAGGGAAGTGGGATAATAAAGGGAAATTCCTGAGATTCCAAGGAGTCTGCAACCTCGACCCATCTCAGTTTCTCAACCCCCTCTGCTCAGAGCTCCCTTTGATGCTGGCTTGCTGTCTTAACCCTTTAACAGCCTCCCTGAAGAGGCAGCTGTGTCTTGCCTCTACCCCAGGGCAGCCCTGAATGTTCAAATTGTGCACAGAAGCCAGCATTAAAGGCTTTGTTCTTCCTACCTTGCCTGGCTGTGCCGAAAAGCAAAGGGAGGCAAGAGCAGCTGAACACTGCTGGCACATGAGGCTTTGCCTCCGGCAGCTGCCAGCCCCTTCTGTGCCGGGGTGGAGGCCGTACGGTTTGCAGTGCCCAGATGTGGGGCGAAGGGGGGCTCCAGGCAGAGGACATGGGTTTGGTTCTTTCTCAGCTGCTGTCCCAGGAGTATCCCAGGGGGGCAGAGAAACATCCAGGCAAGGTGAGTGTGTGTGGCACAAGGACAGCCCAGAAGAAGCCCACCCCTTCAAACAGCTTTTGCTGATGCTGGAGTTGAGGGGCAACATCTTCTATCCCCCCAAGGAGGGGGTGGAAAAGCAACGTTTATCCTGGCAGGGAAGAGGCTGCTTTTCTGAACATGCCTTAGCACAGGGTCTCCTCTGTTTGAGCTGTGGCCTTCTGCCAAATTCCTGAGTCTCTTTCTTCAAGAGAGCAGGAGGAAGAGGGCTGGGCTTCCTCCCTATCTGACGTTACCCCAGCAATAAATCTGTGTGAAGCCTTTCAAGAAGGTGGCTGGTTAACTCTGCCCTCTGCCCTCCCATGCCCAGCAGTGTCAGGGACTTGCTTGGTGGCAGACGTGACCGTCTCTACCCACCTCACCGTTCCGCTTTTGACTTCAGCTGGGTACTGGGGTGACTGGTTGCTCACTGGAAGCAGCATTCAAGGCTGGACTTGTCTCTTTACATGAGGACTTTGAACTAAGAGGTAGAAGTGGAAGAAGGGCAATATCCAGGTGAAGTTTGAGGCTTCTGCAAATGAAGGGTGGTGGAGAGCTGGGCTGCAAAGGACAGGCAAGTGTGTTCGAGGGGACCAGCTGCTCCCAAACATGCATTAGGCAGAGGCTTTAATTCCTTACTTGTGCTGAAGGGCTAACAGAGGTCCGTGCTGCAGCTGGCAGGGCTGATGCTGGGGGACTGGGGCCATGTCCCGTAGCTGTGGGTCCCAAATGGAGGTGGTACCAGCAGCAGCAGGGCTCTGGTCCCCTCCTTCCAGACAGCCCTGGTGACTGTCAGCTCCGTGCCTTGGCAGTGGCTCCGTGTGCAGCATGAATCTCTGCCTTGAAAATCCTGTCTGAGAGTTCAAAGCTGTAGATTTGGGAGTCGGCATCTTCAGAGACATCACTGGGCAGCGGATGCTGCTTGAAATGCAGAGAGGAGCTTGCATACGCCTGGGTGTGGAGCTGCGTCGAGGTGGGGAGAAGGAGCAGTGTCCTGGGCGAGAGGCTCCTTTCCTGCCTCTGCGTTGGCTACGTGGTTCTCCTGCTCCTCTCCCTTGAGGACATCTAGATGAGCTCTGAGGCTGGACTCTATCTCAGAGCTGTGGGTTTGCCCAAATTCGTGCTGATGAACAAGCAGTTGCCCTGTTGGATGTATCTCTGCTCGGAAAGCCCTGCCCCGGCTGCGTGTGCATGCCCTGTGCCGGTGTCCTGCCGCCGGAGCGGCTGTCTCTGCTGCCTGCACACCCCACAGTGCTGGATTTTTTTTTATTTCCTTTTGCTGCAGACTAGCTGGCAGGAAGTTAATGGCCTACTTGCTCAGCAGTCCCTCCTCCCCCTCCAAGGAGAGGCAGCCTGGCCTGACGAGCGCGGCGTCCTTTGTTTGAACGTGCACGGGGAGATGGTGCTGCCAGCTGAGCCCCTCTGCTCACCTTCGCTGTACCCCTGCCCCACCAGTGCAGAGCACAAGGAAATAGCAGTGCTGCTGCATCGCACATCCCCCTTGCTAAATGGCATTTTTTTTCCCCTCAGAAAGGGGCTAAAGGCTTAGCGAGACTGCCAAAAATATCTTACGTAGGTGTGTCAGCAGGGTCCCCGCTCCCTCCGTCTGCTGTACTTGTGTGACTTCAGCTTTCCTTCAAGGAGTTGACTTTCCTCGCAGAGAAGCCGCACCGGCACGGCGGTGGGTGTGCGTGGATGTGTCCTGGGGTGTGTCCTGGGGGATCGGGAATCTCGGGGCTGACATTCATCTTCACTGAGTCAGGGCAAGCGGCTCCCAGCTCGGCAGCTGCCCTGCCCGGCTTGCCTAGACCTAGACCTCGTGTCACTGGGGCACAGCGACTGACAGGGAGCTGTAAACCGTCAAATTCCTGGTGATGACCCGAGGAACCTACCTGGCAGATTTCTCGCTGTTAAGATCCTTTCCCTTCCATTCAGAGCAGGCAGTCCCGTACCTCCGGGCAACTGCTTGCTTGGAAAAAGTTAGCGAGCAGCTCTGAGCTTCAGCAGGAGCCAGTGGTCTGTTCTTGGCATTCCTCTCCGCTCCATCTGGTAGCAGCCTACTACATTAATAAAGTGATATTCCAAGTTGGGGGGGGCAGGAAGGGAAAGAGGAACAACTGTGTTGCTGAGACGGAGTCCAGGTGTTTGTCGGACGCTTTATTTGCACCGAGTTTCTGGAAGAGAAGAACTGCCTTTCTGTCTCGGTGCGCACGCTTTGCGTGCCGCAGGGCTCTGAACAGACTCTGCTTTTTGTCTCGGTGTAAATGAAAGCTGGCCTCCCCGTATGTGGCTGCGGGGGGAAGGACCCGCAACACACGTGGCTTTGAGGAGCTGGGGGATACAGGGTGCTGCTTCCCCTCTGCTGTGTTCGGGGGGGTGAGGGGATATGGGGGAACGCTCTCCTGAGCGATGCGGTGACTTGATGGCTGGAAGGCTGCAAATGTTAGCGAATCCTCTTTGGGGTGGAGTGCCTGTTTTTCCGAAGCGCTTACTCCATGGGCGTCTCAGCTGACACTATTCCTGCTGGGAATCCAAAACCCTCCTGAAGGGCTCTGCACCCTCCCTCCAGCACGTCTGCGGCTGTTGCCTTCTCTCCACGGCTGGTTTCTCCCTCAGCGGATGCTACTGGCGATGAGTTTAAACCACCGACACCCCAGTGTGCACAAGCCAAAGCGTTTGTGGGTGAAGCCTCTGCAGAGGTGGGAGAGGCGGCAAGGGGGAATCTCGCCACGACTCCTTGCAGGTTACTCCTCTCCCTCCCAGGCTCACCCGGCAGTTGCCGTGTTGCTCCTTCCCACTAGCCCCAGGCATTCCCTACCCGCCTGGGAGGTGTTTCCCAACTGCTCCTGGAGTTGAGAGGGGAATATGTGCTCCTGCTTCAGGTGATCCATGCCTGCTTATTGACTAAACCACCTCATCCTAGCGAAGCAGATGGTAAGTGAGCTTGTTCTGCAAGAAACGCATTCCCCCATAGTCCGGGTGCGGCATCGGTGGGTCAGGGTCTTTCTGCTGTCGCTGTCCTGCTGGCCATGGAGCGCAGCAAAACCGAGCTGGCTTCCCTGCTCCTCCTGCCCTGGGCTGACCCTGCGCCAGTGGGTTTGTGGCTTCAGGCAGAGCTCCAGGGCTTGGCAGCTGCCTGCAGCCCTGCCCAGGGGAGGGGGCAGCAGCCAGGGGTGCAGGGTTTGGGCTGAGTCTGCAGCAAGGGCTGCCCGGCACTGGCCTCGCGGGGGGGAAGCAGGCTGCAGATGGATGTTGACTTTCCTAAACTTGCTTGTCCATGCCTGGGGCCAAAAAACCTGGTGGAAAAACCCGGCTCCCTTGCCATGCCGGCTCTGTTCCCATAAGCAGTGGCGGGGGGGGGGACGGGACAGGCACCGCTCTGTTTTGGGGGCTTGGCGGTGGGAGGAGGGGAGCAGCGTGACAAGCAGAGCCCTTTCCAGAGGTGACTTCTGACTTCACAGCTTGGCAACCCCTGTTCTCCTGCGTTCACGTGCAATCTTTCCCTTGTGTATTAAAGCAGGTTTACGAAAATAGGCTGTTTTTCCCTGGGGCGGCGTGCCGCTCCGCGACGCCCTCGGGACCTGCTGGCAGAGCCTTTGGCGACGGGGGTGAGATGGATGCCGCTCACGGAGAGCGGAGCTGGCCGAGGAAAACGCCGCTGCCCGCTGCGGCCCCGTGCCCAGCCAGCCACGCTAGAGCTGGTGGCAGCGGGCTTTGCTTCTCCTGCCTCCTCCAGCCCTCTGCCAGCCTGGCACCAGTAGACTGGGTGGGCGCTGGAAGGGGACTTTGTACGATACTGTTCCTCAGAGTTGTGCTTTCAGTCACAATATGCGAAGCCGTTTTTGAGGCGGGCTGGGAGCCGATGCTGGGAGAAGGCGGCAGCAACTGCACACGTGGAGGGCTGGACCAGCCATTTTGGCAGCTTCTCGCCAAAAATGCTGGGAAGAACTGAAGTGGCTCTGCAGCCTGCTCTTTTATAGTAGGATGTTTGCAAGCCCTCTGCGAAGTCGTGCGGTGTTCCTTTTATTAAAAAAAGAACGGTTTATTTTTTTCAAGCTTGTCCCCAAGAACCAGCAACGCTTTGAAAGGCAGGATGTGAACTTGGGAGCCTTTTGGCAGAGCAGAGCCTATTACTTCCTTTGTTTAACTCTTCTTTTCCGAAACCCCGCTACAGCTGCACAAAGGTGACTGTCACCTCTGGGAGGTGCGGGTTTGTGGGTGGGGAAGGGATGGTGTGTTTGCATCCAGTGCTGAAGTCTGTGCTGCTGCTTGCTGGGCAAGCGTGCCGAAAGCGCTTGCTTAAAGCAGCCTGTATGGAACACGAGCAGCACCTTGAGCTAGAGAGGCTCTTCTGAACACTCGGTCATCTCACTATGGTGTAAACTAGCCTTGCTGGAGGAACGGAGGTGGGTTTGAGTCACGCTGAAGATGCAGAGTTTGGGTCCTGTCGCTAACAAACCTGCATCCGTTGGCTCTTTTTGTAGAGCAGCTGGATGGTGCTGCGATGCCCTTGAATGAGTTTTTACAGATGTGTCCCACCAGTCTCTTTATTGAAGTTTGACTCTGTTTCCAGCTTGTGTGAAGCTCCAAAGGCAGAAGTTCGAGTGCTGCCACTTAACTTAGCTTCCTGGGAAGGCAGCTCTCGGGACCAAACGCCGCTTTTATGGCAGGACTGGGATGCGATGGGGCGCGAGTGCTCGGAGAGTCACACTGATCTGGAGCTGAGGTCACTGGCAAGTCCTTTATGCTACTGCTCTGGGTCTGGGAAGGTGAAAATACTGCCCAGGTGTCACTGACTTATGGGTCACGAGGAAACCAGGACCAAGGTGCTGCAATGGGGCTGTGTATGGGGAGGAGGCACCTGTGCTTGCTTTCTAATGTCCCTGCCCAAGGAGCTTCCTACCTTAGCCTTGCCTTTGGTCGCACAGCTATTGCCGGCGGCTCAGGTGAACCAGGTGAGCTCTTTCTGCCGTGGCTGTACAAGGGTGTCCGTAGTGGCGCGGGAGGAGGCGGCAGAGCTGCTCAGAGAAGGGCAGAGCAGACGGACCCCCGGGAACCCCGCGGCTCGTTGTTAACAGCCGGGTAAACTTCGTCTGCCTCGGGGCTGCCGCAGTTAAACAACTCCTGCTGCAGGAACCGGACGGGCTCTACCTG
This sequence comes from Phaethon aethereus, assembly GCF_964289735.1. Taxonomy (NCBI): domain Eukaryota; kingdom Metazoa; phylum Chordata; class Aves; order Phaethontiformes; family Phaethontidae; genus Phaethon; species Phaethon aethereus. The sequence continues at coordinate 5,759,894 of NC_138601.1, forward strand.
GCCGGAGGAGACTCGGCTGGCCTGATGTAGCAGCGCAACAAAAAAATCCTGGTCACCGGTGGCTGTGGCTGCTGGGGTGTCTTGCCGAGGGCTTGTACGCAGGGTCTTGCCGCAGGTCATAAAGCTCCTCTTTTTGGAGGAGGAACTTGTGCAGTGGGTTTTTGTGGGTTTTGGAGGGTGGTGAGCGGCTGCCGCCTCCGTGGATGGCCCTTGCCTGGCTGGAGCTATTGCCGTGGTGCAGAGAGCAAACGGTTTGGGGCTGTCTGCGGGGGGGCAGGTGCCCCACGCCGAGCCGGGGGCTGGCTGCCCGCACGGGGCAGGCGAGCTCTGGAAAGCGGGGCCGTCTGCCATTGCCGAGCTCCTCCCCGCCGCAGACGGCCGCTTTCGTGGCGTGCGAAGCCTGGGGTGGCTTTTCTTAGCGTCTCTCCTGGTGGGTGTAATCACCCGAGGCCCCGTGGAGCTGCAGGTTTCGGGGGCTGTTCTTCTGTCGGCCCTGAGCAAGGGTACGGTGCCGCTGCCTCGAGTGCCGAGCCTTCGCTCCGTCACGTGTCCCTCTGCCCCACATACTCGTGTGCCGCTTCGCTTAATCTGACAGCAGCCCCTGCGGCGGGGGGGTCAGGCTGGGGGAGGGATCCCGTGTGTCCCATTCGTTAAACTCTGATCAGGCGGAGGATGGATGCCAGCAGGGTCTGCGAGGAGAGACCCCGAAGTATGAGGCCAATCCCCCGGCCGTCTGGCAGCTCTGCCCTCGAGACCAGCAGACTCCTCTCCATCAGTTGTTAAAATAATCCATGTCTGAGGGAGCAGCTGCAGGGGTGCCGAGGGCTCCGCACCCCTCCTGCTTGGCAGCCGCTGGCTCGGCATTACCGAAGCCGCAGGGCACCGGCGGTCCCCGAGACCCGCTGAAACTCGGTTCCCGTCCTGCTTCACCCTCCCGTGTACCCTCGGGCAGGGCAAACGCTGGGATGCTCCTACCCCGACAGGAGCAAAGCGCTTGGATCCTGCAGCGGCCTCAGCCAGAAGCAGGAACCGGGGGCACCTCCGTACCGGTAGCTTGCGCAGGTGTCCTTCCCTGGCTCCCGTTTCCTCTTGAAAGGCTACCGGTTTTGCCCGAATAGCTATTACTTAGCGGCAGACTTTACACAAGCGTCACATCGACGGGTGCGTGGGACTAATTATTTCCTTGCAGTTTGTCAGAAGAGGGATGGTTTGAAGCGGCTTCCCCCTGTTTTTCTTCTCAGCTGCTTCTGCCTGAAGCCTGTGGAGCCGGGAGGGTTTTTCTAGTGGCCCTTCAGGGCTCCATCTTCCCTTAAAGCAGCTTTTGTTCCCCGCGGGGCTCTCGGCCCGTTGCACTGACTTAGGGAGCAAGTGGGAGGGAGCGAAGGGCACCAGGGCAGGCGCGTATGTGTTACGGGGCGCGCGCCAGCGTGACGCTGGCGGTGGCGGGACGAGCTCGTGCAGCGTGATCCCCTCGGCAGCTGCCAGCCGAAAGCCTCTCCCTCCGTGGGCCCAGTGCTGCATGGAAGCTGCTGTGGTGGGCGCTGAAATTCCTGCCGGTTCCAGCTTCGGAAGCCTTCGGCTCTGGTCCCCGTTGAAGATGGCTGGTAATCGCGCAGGCGGGGCTGGCGTGCGTTGCTCACGCTTATTCTGAAAGAGTGAGGCAGGCTGAGCAATGAACGCCCTCCCGCTTCCCCAGCCAAGATCTATTTATGGGGATGGCGGCAAGGACCCACAGCTCCCCTCCTTCCTCGCTTTTGACGGCGAGCAAGGGGGAGAACCAGGTCTGCTCCAGCACGAGACCACCCCACGCGAGGAGGGACGAGCCCGTCTTCGCCGCGGATCCCGCAGACGCCCCGTTCCCACGCACGCGCCGCCTCCTGTGCTCCCAACCCAAGGCAATCCACTCGCCGCTTTCTCATTAAGGTTTAATTTATTGCTGACTATTACTGCGGCTGATTCTCATGCACAGGAGATGCTTTTCCCCTCGCTGGAGCGCGGCAGGGATCCGGGCGTCTGTGTTCGCACCGGCTTCGGCGGCGGGAGGCTGTCGCCGCTGCTGCAGCAGGACCCCCCAGCCTTACGTTCCCCAAGGACCGAGATGCCTTTTCTTTATCGTCCGGATCTCATGAGCTGGGGAGGAAAGCGGTGCCTAATCTTAGGGGAAGACGCCCGGCGCGGACGTGCAGATTGCTCCTGCCTCCGAACGGCAGTCTGTAGGGGCTCGAGGCTGAGTAAAAAGCTGCCTCAAATCCTGGGGAGGTTTCCTCAAAATCTAACAGAAGCGGAAGCCTAATTCTGGCTCAGTCTGTGTGGTCTATGGCTATCTCTTCCTCCGCTTTGCCAGACCGCGGCCGTAGGCAGCCTGCGGTGGCTGTGGTGTTCTGTGAATGCAAGAAGCCGGGCCATTAGCCGTCTTTCAGATTATATATTTTTTTTTTTTTTCCCCTACAACCGTGGCTTTTCAGTTTCTCTGAGCTCCGTGGGGATGAATTTCTCTTTCCAGCCCTCACAGCGACTGGGGCTTCCCTCTTCCCTGCATCCGGAGGCTGCTGCTGGGGCCTCGGCTTCTCCCAAGCGTTATTAGCATGCCTAGGGTACGGGATGCGGTTGCCATGGCGATGGGATGATTTCCGCTGGCAGCACCAGCGGATGGCACGATAGCTCCTGGGCCGTGGCTGAGCTGTAAATGCAGCTCTGGCCGGCGGTGCACACAACTTAAAAATTGCATTTGCCCTTCACGGGAGCCATATGTCTCACTGTGGCTTTCCTGCCCGCCTGGGGGCTGCGTGCAGCCCTCCCGCTCAGCGCCCGTCCGGGGACGGGGCTGTTAAAATTGGGGATCTCTGTAAAAGCAGGAAAAATCCCCTGGATTGGTAAAGCCCCCGGGCAGTGGTGATGGCACTTGGCTCTCCTTGTTGGACCAGGACAGAGCTCCTCTCCCGCCCTCGCGGGTGGGTCTGCGTAGCCTGTTGCCTTCCAGATCTGATCTGCAAATGGGGAATTAGTGATCTGGGAGGGCGTCTGGGGTCTGAGCTGTTTGTACTTAAAAGGTGGCTTTGTTTTCTTTGACCGGGGTATGAGTCAGGTGGTGGTTTCCAAGAAACTTAGGAAAGGGCTCCAGGATGCGAGTGGTAACTCGGGTAGAACAAGAGGCTTGTCACCTTTGCAATGATTTTGCAATGACTTCGAGGTATGAATGCATTAACCCGTGTCTAGCGTGGCTGCGGCAGGTTTGCAGGAGCAATCTCTGCTAACCAGAGGCTAAGCCAGGCCTAATTTCCACGGAGCCCCTCCTTCGCCAGCCCCCCAGGCTGTTCATCTCTGCCGGGAGCAGACAGCAGCTGGTGTGGATTTGGTCCCAAAGTGTCTTACGCCGTTTTGCTGCTTTAAAGGGTCACTTGCCATGGTGCAGCTCCGTGGCAAAGGCTTGGCTACTGCTGCTGGGGTGTCTGGCAGAGAGGTGGCCCAGGGTACGAGGACATCCATGCTCCGGTGGCACTGGCTGCCAGGAGATCGGGAACTGTGGCCAAAATGTCCAGAGTGCTTAAATAAACGGCAAACCCATGCCCGGTTCTGCGGCGTGGTGCATCCCCGGTGTCCGTGGCTCCTGGTGAATGCAGGACCCTCCCGGAGAATCAGGTTTTATCATTATTGGAGCCTTAATGCAGGAATTTCTCTGCAGCGAGCTGCAGGTGGTAGCTTGGTGAGATATCTGCCTTGATATTTTATGGCAGTGTGAAGCCTTGACATACCAGTGCCTGAAGGTAGCGGGGATGGGAGCCTGAACACACAGCATTATATCCCCCCTAATCAGATTAATCTAAACGGAGACTAAACTATATCCTCCAAGCAGTTGGTGATCTGTTGTTTGTGTAAAACTGATTCTTGTCCTTTCCAATCTCATTGCTGGATGTTTGGGGGAGACGGTGGAGGGTTGATTTAGGCTTATTTGGTGTGGGTATGGGCTGCAGCCTCCGCGTGTCCCCACGTGCTGGTGAAGGGTGAGGGCTGGCTGGGGTCTCCCGGCCGATACCCATCAGATGCTCATGGGGTGGTGGTCCTCAGACAGGCAGAATATTTCCCATCCCTCTGGGTCCCTGGCGTTGATGCCCAGCTCCCCTAAAGCGGGGGCAGCCGGGGCGGTGGCGATGGGCCACGGCAGCAGGTGATGCGCAAGATCTGGAGCGGGGGGGTGGTGGTACATCTCTTTTGGGAGGCTGGCCGGGGCGTGGGTTCCCCTGCCACGCCGCGCACAGCAGGGCTGGGGAGGGGAGCAGGCAGCGAGCTGCTGCTTGCTGAGTTGTCTTTTCCCCTTTCTGCAAACCACATCTGCCTTGTTTGGTTTCCCTTGTGTGTAGGGGGGTTCTCTTTATTTTTTTTTTCAGTGAGGCTGAGGCAGCTATTTTTATTCTCGAGTTTCCTGCATTGCTGCTTTGCTGAGGTATGTGCTGCTCTTGCAGGTCTGTGGTTGTCTGTCTGTTGCCGTCCTGCTCCAACAGCGACTGCTGTAAGGCAGCAGCTCTCAACCAGGTTCCCCCACGTGTGGCTGGCTTTCTGCTCATTTACCCTCACTTGACCACGCTTCACTTAGCCTTGGGCAGAGGTGCTAATGCTGATTCTGTAAATAGAAAATCGCTAATGCATTCAGGCTCCCAAAGCAGAGCCCAGGGGCTTCTTAAGACCCACAAAAGCCCGTTTCATGTGGTCTGGGCAGGGACAGGAGCTGCAGCTACGCTGTAGTTTGCTGTGTGGCCCTTGGGCGAGAGCTTGGTTCAGCCACCAGTTGGGCTACGTGGATGGAGATGGGGCAGCTGGAGGCTGCACAGTGAGTTACAGCCCTGAAACTGGGATCAGCGCTGCGCTCAAAGCCTTCGGATCCCCAGGAGTCGGTGAGACCTCCCTGTTGTCCTCTGCGAGGAGCTGCAGCCTGTTTTCGGTGGGCTGCTTAGCCCTGCTCACCACCTTCCAGAGGACAGTCAGACTGTCTGGCTTTGCAAGGGAATTTATCCGCATTCTTGCCTGGATTTGAAAGTGGAGCTGAGCGGCGGCGCGGGCCGGGGCCGGTGCTGCCTCTGCCTCCCACCCGCTCTCCTGTGCCAGGCAGGGACTCGCGAAAACCCTGCAGTGCTCCCGCCGCTCCCTTCGGGAGTCCTGCTTGAACTCCTGCGAAGGAGAAACCTCGGACCCTCTCAAAGGGCAGTTTTCCCCTCCTTGCTCTATCTGCGTTATGAACCCAAAGTGCCGTGGTGGGATGTCTTCGGTTTCTTTGCCGTCCCGTGAGAGCAGTTACCGTCTGTTTGGGCTCAGATTTCCGCTCTGGGCTTTTCCTGGGGAGCGTTGAGCACGGAGGGCTCAACGGCCGGCGCTGAGCAGCCTGGCGACGTTCCTCTCGCAAACCGTGTCCCGCCGATACAGCGAGGGTGGCTGCCGGGACCAGATCTGGCCGTGGGTGGGAGCATCCGCTGCGATGCGGGATGTAGCTGACCCTGCATGAAGGACCGGGACGCGGGTGGTAAAGCATCGCGCCGTCGGGACTGACCCCGCCGCCGCTCGGCAGCGCGAGAGACTCGGGCAGTAGCTGCCGGCGGGATCTGCTCGAGCCCAGCTGGAGGTGTCTGCGCTCTGAACCTCCCCCGTGATGGCAGCGATTTGCCTCTTGCCGTTTCCCGTGTCTCCTGGAGGTGGGAACGGCCGCGGGAGGTTCACCCCTCGGCTTGGAGCAGCCTCCGGCTTTAGGGTCAGGCGTTTACTTTCTGCCGGTACCCGAGTTTCTGTAACCGCTGGTTTACGTCGCCTATGGCAAAGGCTGCGTGCGCCTTCAGAAACGGCTATATGGCACTTCGGACTATTAGCTGCTGGCTTGTAGCCAGGCCACGACGGAGCTCTCCTGCCTTACGCTCCCCTTTCAGGCGTGTCCCCAGGATCCACTAAACACGTTGAACTGGTGCAGAGAGGTAGTGCAGCCGGTGCCCGAGACAGGCACGCTTATGCTGACATGGTTTATGCCAGGGTCCTGATACTCTGCGGTGCCAGGAAGCCATAACATGAGGCTTGTGTGGCTGAAACTTCAGTAAAATAAGCAAATAAAACCACCCTGCTCCCCTCTGACCCTTCACAGCCAGAACAGTGAAACGGGCACAGTCATTGCCAACCAGAGCGTTAGCAGCGTTTACTGGGACTAATGGTACCCTGAGGACTCTTTAATGAAAAATTGAAGATGTGTTAAGGTCTCTCCAGAAATCGGGCACAAACCTTGAATGGCTTTGTGCCCTGGGGGGGAGAAAAACCTCCCCTTCCCCTCTTTTGATAAAACTGAAGTTTAGATGAAGTTAATATATTGAGATTGGGCGAGAAGTCAGTGAGGGGGGTGTATCTGCTGGGGAGGGGGTCAGGCGCGGGCGGGTGTGCGCCGTGAGAAGTGCCGTCGTCCCAGACAGCTACTGCTAAACGGGTGATGCGTCCGTAGCCCTGGCCGCGCTGCTGCCGCTCACCGCGACGCTCCGGAGCGGGGCCGACGCACTCGGCCCTCCTGGGACCCGGAGCGGGTGGCTGGTTGTGGGGTGGGTGGAAGCGGGCAGCGAGCACGGTCGTGGCCCGCTGGAGCACCGTGACTAACGATCTCCCTTCTCCCCCAGACACTACCCGAAGCAGTCCTTCACCATAGTGGCAGACACTCCCGAGAACCTGCGCCTAAAGCAGCAGAGCGAGCTTCAGAGCCAGGTGAGCGCGCGGGTCTCCTCGCCCGAGGCCGCTGTACCCTACCCCCTGGCACAAAGAGGGAGAGGCGGGTTTGGGGTGCGGGTCCCTCCTCTCGGGTCTCGCGTCTCGGCTGTGTTTGCTGTTCCCTTCATCCGTGGCTGCTGCAAGCTCCAGAGGTGGAAAGGGTCCAGCGGGCAGTCCGCCTCTCCCAGTCCATGCTTTGCACCAGTTTACCCTTTCCCAGCTGACATCCAGCCACACAATTGGGTGAAATGGCAAACGGCCTCATCTGGACAGGCGTTGACTCTCTAGGCGAGTATTTCGGGTAAACCTAAATCTTGTAGGGCTTGAAAGCTCTGGCAAGCAGAAATAAACAGATGGAAGGGATAACGACTGGCACAGATAAGGATTTCTTTCACTAGTGGGAAGAGAAGAGCCTGTTTGAGAAGGGTGTTGTCCAGACATGTCCTGTTTTATACCCTGAGGGTGTCCCTGGATCAGCAGAAGTCCCCGGCCTTGATGCACGGCTGGGTTCTTGTGCTGGTACCTCCTGATGATGTGGTGGGAACTACTTGGCTCTTGGTCCCTTGGCTCGGCCAAGGAGCAATCCCTGGTTTCCTCCTTTTATTCCAAAACACTGAGAACAGCAATGTCAACATCAGTTCCGCAGAGAAACAGCGGGAAGGGCAAGGTTAGCACAGAAATGGGCAGCTTTGGTGGGTGACCCTTTTTCGCGGGACTTCGCTCTGCTGCGAGGCTGTGTTGAAGGGTCGGAGATGATGCCCCGAACCATTGTCGTGAGCTTCAATGTCGCAGAACTGCAGGCGTGTGCTCGGAGTACAGTGCACTGGAAGAAAATGCATCCAGCGGCAATTTTGGCTTGAGTCAGCGTCTCTCAGGAGAACACAGGATGTGGCAACTGTTCTGGGAATCTACTTAATTTCTCTTTTTCTCCTTTGAAAAGGGGCAAAAAGGCTGCCCGGAGTGTCGGCAAGGCACTCTGGCTCAGCTCAGCACTGTAGCAGTGCTGGTCCTGGGCAGAGGGAGGACGGCACAGGATTTGCTGTAGTGGTGTTTTCAGGGTGAGCAGTCATTTTTCAGGATCAGTGCACTCCTCTCCCTGCTGTGCTGTGAAGGATGCTGTGACCTTCCTTCCCTCTCATCCCATTAGCCTGGGAGTGCCAGGAGCTGAAAAGCAGGTTGCCTGGGAATGCATCCCGCCGGAGGAGGCGCGGGGACCTCAGGACCTCACCTGTCAGCAGACAGAGCTGGTGGTGCCCGTGCAGCCAGCACCCAGTTTTGAAACCTCGCCTTTTGTAAGGTCTCTTCCTCAGAGCAAGTTTCCCAACAGCTCCCTGGCTTGCGCAAGCGCAGCTCGGCTCCAGCTTACAGCTAGAGCTCAGCCTGGGGGTGGCTTTGTGTTTCAGAGAGCGGTTCAGGGGACACAGTCGCTTTTCCATGGTAACAATCGAGATGCTGCTGCTGCACCGAGTGGTCTGGAGTCTCCGGCGCTGTTCTTGGAATGAATTCAGGCTCTTCATTAGTCCTTGCTTACTAAAGGAGACCTGGGGGAGGGAGCGTGCTCCGCTGCCTGGGCTTTTCTGTAGCTGCTTGGGACTTCCAGCTCCTTGTGGTGTGTGGGAAGTGGCTGGAGGCAAACCCAGCCGGGGAGGGGGTGTCTTTTATTCTTTCAAGCCCGCACCTTCAGAAGCTGGTCACTACAACTCAAAATACCAGCAGGACCTCTCTCCCTGGGAGAGCCGCAGCCATGCCCAGCTCCTGGTGGCCTCATGGGCTTTGGGGGCTGGAGCTGGGATGGCGCAGAGCTGTAAAAGCCTTCTGCGCTCTTGGTTGCACGTGACCGTGTCAGAAGAAGGGGCTGGGATGAGGGTAGGGTCTTGCAGTCTGCCAGGCCCCAGCACCCCACCTTTTCAGTGCTGGTTTCACACCAGCATGAACTGTAAAGTAGGACTTTGCTGAGAGGGAGAGAGAAGAGGCTTCCGGGGGGTTGCTGGCCGTTTGGGTACTGGCGGAGCCCCTGTGGAGAGGGGCTGGGGAGGGATGCAGGAGCTGTGGGAGGGGGGTGGCATGGCTGAACCAGGAGGAAACTGCCAGGCTGAAGCGCCCGGAGCCCTGGGTAGGATAGATCCTAAACACACTTCAGATAAGATCTTAATTCCTCTCTGCCTTTGTTCTGCCTACAAAGGGAGTCTCCTATTTTCCAAGTGCCAAACATTTGTATTTCTAGAAGCAATCTAGCTGAAACACTAGCAGCTGCTCTGCTTTATTGACAATCCCTTCTTACTAATTGCAGGAGCTGAGCAAACCCCGGGGGACAGGACTAGGTCACTTCAGCCCTTCCAGAGCAGGCAGAAGGGCTCAAAGTCTTGCAAATTGACTGGTTGAACTGGAGCTGTTAGCTGAGACGGGAAGGGCTTGTGGAGAAGGGCTTGCTGGCTCCGCTTTGCCAGCAGAAGGAGGGCTTCTGCGCTACAGGTTGCCAGTTCAGGTGCCATCTAAAAAGTGCGTCCCAACTAACGCTGCTGGGGCAGGCAGAGGTCTGCACGTGGGTCAAGTGGTAAAATCCCTGGTGGACTAAGATCAGTGGTATGCGAGCGGCTGCATCTTGCCTTCAAGCTTGCGTTTGCCAGCCAAACTCAGCTGTGAATGAGCCTCTGGTCCTCGGCACGAGGCTTCCCCGAGCGTGTGTCCCTCCAGAGCAGCTGGGGCTGGGAGCCGCAGTAGGAGAAGGGGAATCGCTGGGTCTGTCCCCTCTGCAAAAGGTTTCTAACTGGTGGAGGGTCGTTGCCTGGTGGTAGGAGTGATGCTCCCCAGCAGTTTTGCCCGTTCCTCTGGAGCAGAGCTCCCGTGGGGCTGGAGAGCCCCCGTCCTTGTGGATGTCCCCGAGGAGGCTGACCCTAGATTTCCTCCCACCAAAAATACGTTCCCTGCCCACACCCGCCTGAGTGGAAAGGCCGGTGGTTCCCGGGCCCCGCCGCCGGCAGCTGCGTGCCGAGCTGGAGCGGATTCGTGTCACTCCCGCTGCCGCCGCTATTTGTGTCCGCCGAGAAGGCGTCTCCCGTTCCGGTCACTGGTAGGTGCTGGATAATGATGTCTTGTGCGGCTAAACGAGTCTCCAAAGTGACAGCTTTGACGCCTGCAGCCTGCTCTTACAGCCCACGCGTGGCGAGAAAATTGCAGGTTCCCGTCCTGTGGCTCCGCTTGCAAACTCCTAAAATGGGTGTTTTTGGGTGCAGCCCTTCCTGCCGGCGGGCGGAGGCTGCCGTGGCGTGGGAGGCAGGTGCCCAGCTCCCGTCCCTCCCGCAGCCCCGCGTCTGTCACCGCGGGGAGCCGCCGTCCGCGACACGGAGGACGCGGACGCAAAGCGGTGTTTGATGTGCTCGAGCGGAGACCCGCACGGGGTTGTAATGCGTGAAGGACTGTTCTCCAGCTCTCTTTGGGTAATGCACGGATCGTTCCCTCCACGATAGGAAGGAGAGCGACAATCCCTCGTGGGAAATTACTTGTGGATCCCGTTTTATTATTTTTACGCCACGAGGACCGCCCGCATCGCTCTGCTCTTTGATACAGCGTGTGGATGGAAGGCAGCTATGAGCCAGAGCGGCAGGAGTGGGTCTGGGGGTTGGCAGGAGCCACGGCTGTCTGCAGCCCCTTGCACAGCGCTGAGCCGGCTCACTGCGGCGCTCGCGTGCCCCGCGGAAGCGCGGCGGGACGTACCGAACCCCGTGGTTCTGTCCCTCCCCGCCACCCGGGGCACCCACGCTCCGCTTCCCGAGGGATCGGGGCCCTGGGAGTGTGGCTGGAGCAAGGGTTCGTGCCGCTAAGGGCAGCCGGTGCTGCGAGTGGGATTCCTCCAGGGCTGGGGGTTGCAGGTCGCCTCTCCCCACCCAGTCCTGCCTGCCGGACTCCTGCCTGCCGGACTCCTGCCTGCCGGACTCCTGCCTGCCGGACTCCTGCCTGCCGGACTCCTGCCTGCACAAGCCGCTGCCATATGAGGGCAGGGAGAAGCTGAAAGATGCCTTGTCTGAATGTTTCCTTCCTCCCTTCCGGCCTTCTCCCTCAGCCCTGGCAGCGGCTGCAGCCCGGCAGCACCCGGCCGCTCCTGGGCCAAAGCCAGGAAGGGCCGTGGGTCCCGTTAAATAGCGATTTGCCTGGTGGCCTCCCTTGCTTCCCCCCAGCATCGCCCCGACGCCCACGGCCAGGCGTGCGGGAACTCCAGCCTCGGACGTGCGTGTTGGGTCCGATCTGCCCCCGGTACCGGCATCTTCCCTCACGACTCCTGGGGCGGGTGCCCCTGCGGTCAGGCATCCCTGTACAGCAGTTTTTTAGGGCCGAGTTCCTGCGTCCTGAAAGTTAGAGGAGTAAAAAAAGAGGATGGACTGGAGTGGGACTCAGGAGGGTAAAAAAAAAAAAAAAAATACAGAACTTATCAAAGGAACTGCTTATCTTTGTGATTAGCTCCTCGCTTGGTGACTCTCTCTTTGTAGCCTGGATTTCTTTCAAGCTTGTCACCTTGTGCATTTGCAGCGGGCACCCGTGTCCCCGGCTCAGGGCTGAGCAGGAGCTGGCGGGCCCCTCCGTGGCAGAGCAAACTGGGGCTGGAGCTTTGCGGAGCAGCTCGTGGGGCTGACTCACCCCCTCCTGATCCCCTGGCCGGGTGTGGGTCATAGGTTTTGTGTCGCGGCTCCGTTAACCTTTGGTTCCTCCTGCCCCACGGTTAACACCTCCAGGCTGCTCCTTCCCAGGCGGTGATGTTCAAGATCCAAACTTTTGCTAGCTGGATTAAAGAATGTATTTTTTTTTCCTTTCCCTCTTTTTGCTTCAAGCAAAAGGAGACTTCTGCCTTGAAATCTGTCTCATGTGTTCCTCTGATACGCTTTGGCGTCTCGGTTGTACTAATATCTTCCCAGGATGGACGCTGCAGCCCGGTTCATTAAGCCTTTGCTTTCTAATGTCACATTAGAGTTAGAAATCTGACATGACCTGCAGATCATAGCATCTGTCTGAGGGTTTCGGTGATGCCACTATCCACCCCACGGCAGCGAGGACGAGGTAGGGGCTCCGCCGTGCTCTCGAAGCTCGCGTTCCTCCTAGGTTGCGGCGTAGGAAGAGGTAAATGCCTTTGCAAGCGGAGCGGGGAGCTCCGGGCTATCGGCACCGCTCGCCCACGCAGCCGGGGCTGAGCTCCCGTGTGCCTGGCGTCCCCTCCGGCTCCAGCCAAAACCCCCCGAGCCGCGGGTGCTGCGTCCCCGGGGCCAGCACAGCCTCGTGGCAGGGCCGGCCGTGGCGTGGGACGCGCGGAGCCGGCCTGAGCCCGCAGCCCCTGTGCGAGATGGAAACCGCGGTGTCTCGTTTTCCCCTGGAAATCCCTCGTTCCCCGTGTTGCGCCGCACCAGAGCGGCGGCCGGACCCGCCGCGTGGTGCGCTGCGTGCCTGCGGCCCCGGCTGGCTCCAGCGCCGCAGGGCTCTGAGCCGGGCACGCCGCCGTAGCCGGGCGCTGCCCGCCCCTGCCTGCGGGGCCGGAGCCGGGAGAGCCAGGATGGCGGCAGAGGGGTCCTGGCTTCTCTAGAGGATGCTATAAAGCGTTTGGCAGCCTCCCCTGAACGGCCGCGCTGCCTGGGCGGGAGGCAAAGGCGTGAGGCCTGAAGGAGCGTCGCCGTAGGAGTGCGTGTTGGGGAGAAACGGGCTTTATCCTGCCTCCCCCGCCACGCTGCCGGTCCTCCGCCTCCCGGCGCGCGCTCGGCACGGCACGCGAGCGCGGCGCCGATCAGCCAGCGCAGCCCTTATCCCGCAAGCTCCTTCTCTGCGGGGCCGGAGCCCCGCGGCGAGGATGGCGGAGGTCAGGGTATCTCTCCGCACATCTGCTCCCTGCCCCCGTGCAAATGGGGTGTCTTTCTGGCCGCTCGGACCCGCAAGTCAGCGAAGCCGCTGTGTCGGGGCGGGCCAGGCGGCTGGGCTGTTTCCTTCCCTCTTGGAGCCGTCGAGGCGGCGGTTGGGCTTCAGCCTCTGCGGAAGCCGCTTCTGCCTCCGGGTGACGCGGGTGGGAGCGGCGGTCCTGCGCAGACCGGCAACCCCCGGAGCCCGGGCTGCCGAGGGCTGGGGAGCATATCTGGGCTGTGGTTGTGTGTTGTGTCAGCTGGAAACCCCAGTCTTAAAGCTGCGTAGAGCTATATTTTTAAAAAAAAAAAAAAAAGGCAAAGAAAACCGGGACTTGTCAGCTCCTGGGTGTGATGGGAAGGTGCTGATGTCAGTGCTTGGCAAACAGAAATGAGGATGCTTGTGTTTTGCCAGCCTGGTTTCGTTATGGTCTGCCTGGGTGTATTCCTTCCCAGAGGTGGCTAAATGTCCCCTGACGTGGAAACGCTCCTGTACGGGTGTAGCTCATAAAATCCGTGGGGCTCTCAGGCAGGCAGCGTGCCACGGGTCAGCTGCGCCGCGGTACGTGACTTAGGCAGGCTGGTAGCCCACAGGAAATTCAAAGTCAATCCGAGTTACCCCAGCCCCTGCTGAAAGAGAAACAAGATCAGCAGATGTGTAGGAAGCTGTTTGTGCGCTTCAGCTCTTGGCAATATCCCATTTTGCTGTTACTGGATGCATTGGGGGGGTCTCCAGAGCCAGGCAGAGGCCCTTTTAGAAAGCACCTCATAAAGGACGTGGGTCTAAATCTGTTTTTTTCTTGCTTGTCCCCAGATTCGCTACAAGGAGGAGTTTGAGAAGAACAAGGGGAAAGGCTTCAGCGTGGTGGCTGACACCCCGGAGCTGCAGAGAATCAAAAAGACTCAGGATCAGATCAGCAACGTGAGTAGCCTCTAGTCTCTGTGTGTGATATTGCCGTGACCTTCCTCCTGCTGGAGGAGGCCGCAGGGGCTCTGCCCGAGCGGACCCGCGCTCCGGCGGCCGCTAACGAGCGTACGAGGCTGCAGCGTCCTGAAAGCCCGGCAGCGTTAATTCTCCAACCCCTTCTCCTGGCACTTTGTGACCCTCTTGCACCTCTCCTGGCTCCTCCGCCCCGGCAGATGCTGCAGCCAGATCCGGGGGGTGTCGGAGTCCTTCACCCGAGGTGCTCAAGTCCATGTTGATTGTGAGAAGCGAGGAGGGGAGCAGCAGGGAGCGGCGTGTGGTGGGGCGGGTTTGGACCGGGAGCAGACCCGTCTGCCCTCGGTTGTCACCGTAACCCACTGCAGGGGCCGGGCTCGCTGGGGCCAGGCTCCCCCGAGGACTCCGGTCCCTCTTGTGCTCTCCCTGGCTTGAGTTTGCGTGTGGAAGCCCCTGCCAAAGGCACACCTCTTCCTCCTGTCCCTCTGCAGCTGCGACTGTCCTCTGCCAGGCTCCGCTTGCCTTGACCCCTCCTGACTCCAAAGCCCTTCCCAGCCGTCGGCTCTCGGGAGCGTTTGCTGCAGCTGCTGCTGCTGCTGCTGGTTTGCGCCGAGGCTGCGCGCGGTCCCCAGGGTCCCACCGCCTGCCGCCACCAGCCCTGAGGGTAGGGCGGGCAGCGTCACGCGCTTCCCTGCCTACAGCCCGCGTCTGGCGGCGGCCGCCGCGCCGCAGCAGCCTTGCGGGGAGCTCCTCGAGGCCCCTTGGCCGTGCGCGGCTTCCCTCCTGCCGCGACGCTGAGGGGACCCGGGGGCTGTGCGCAGCAGCATCCCTGTCCTCCCTGGACCTTCTGGAAGGGGAGCTCTGTCCTGTGTCCGTAAGAGACCCAGCTCTTCCGTTTCCGAAAATTCCATTAAAACCACGCCCAAGTTCAGTGGCGGCTGGCCTGGCAGCTTGTGCTTCACCCAGCAGCCTCCGTCCGTGCCCGGGTGCCGGTGGCGCGGTACGTGGCAGACGTGGACGTCTGTGCGTTGCCATGGTGAACGAGGGGGATGCTCGCTCGCACGTATAGCTGCGGCACTGGGTGCGGCAGACGGGGGGGATGTCTGTCCCCTGCCCGAACTCGACCCTGCGCTCCCAGGCGCAGGAGCCTGCCTGTGGCACAGCATCTGCCCCTGGCAGAACGCGGGGCGTTAACGAACCTTTAGCCGTTAGCGAGAGTCACGCGTGTCCCGTATCGAACACCCAGGAGCCGTTGCGAAACCCCGGCGGGGCTGGGGCGGCTCGGGGCGCGCAGCTTTGCGTGAGAAAACCCCTGGGTGCCCGCTGGACGGGCGGCTTCGGCGAGCGTCTCCCAGCCCCGCGGTGCCCTGAGCTACTCTCGCTTCTCCCCCCTGAAGCGTCCCCACCTCGGGGACAAAGCCCCCGGAGCTGGAGCTGCTGGCTGCTCCCCCGGGGTGCGCAGGGCAGGAGGGTCCGGGCTCGCAGGAACGCGGGGAGGGGGAGGACCGTGCCCGCGCCGCGGCGGGAGCTGGCACGCAGGCAGGAGCTCACACGCGTACGCAAACACGAGAACGCCCCGCAGGGCAGGAGGAGGCTGTTTATTCCCTCTTCTTCTGATCCCATTGTGCAGTTCTCTGGCAAGGACTGATCTCTCCTGGGGGAGCCGCAGAGTCTTATCTGCACGCCAAACCCCTGGACGGCGGGCGCTGGGGAAGGCTTCCCGCTTGGGAGATGGACCTGGCTGGAAGATTTTCCCTGGGGCAGCTTCTCAGTGGGGTCTGAGCTGGCAGGAGATGAGCAGAGCTTCCTCGCCGTGGAGCCGGGCTGTGGTCTTCGTTATAGAAAGCACCGCTCTTTTTTGAGGGAATTTGTGGAGTTTTGGGGGCGTTAAATAACACAGCAGAGAGATGAGACCATCCCGTGTCCCTCTGCTCGGCCCCCTTCACCCTCTCTTGGCCACGGGAGCAGTTTTCGGCAGCTTCCCCGTCGGAGCCTGGCTGCCAGCCTGGGGTTGCAGCGACCCTCTTAATAAAGATGCGGGAACAGAAGGTCCGGCTCGGCGGGCGGCGTCGCGCTCCCCGGGGTGCGGGCAGCGAAGGGTGCGGACGCCCCCGCAGCCCCGAGGTGCCCCAAGCCACCCTTGGCGGAGGCTGCCGGTACGGTCCTGCTCCTGGCAACCTGCTCCTGGTCAGGTCCTGCTCCTGGCCACCAGCTCCCTGTGGCGGCCGGGGGAGCGGGGTGCTCCCCGCGGGGCGTTCTCCTTCCCGGGAGCGCGGCACTTCTCCGGGCTCTGCCTCCTGCCCGCGCAGCGCGCCCGGCATCGTGCCCTTCAGCAAATAACTGTTTAACCAGCAGACGGACGGGCTCCAGGTGCTTTCCGATGGCCATGCATTCGTTAACATAAGCGCCTATTAATTTTTCACCCGTGCCCAGGCAGTTGGGTTAACCCTTCCCTCCCGCCCGCTGCGGGGGGGCCTCTCTCTGTGCCGGCTGCGGGGGACGGCTCGGTCCGGCGCAGCCGGTGTGTTTGGTGGTATCTGCCCTCCAACGAAAGAGCCCGAGCCCCCCTCGCGCTTCGGTTAGAGCTCCGGGGGTAGATGTTGGAGCTGAACCTGGCCGTGGGCTGGGGCGTCGCATGCCAAACCCCGCGTCTGCAGGGGGGACTTCCTAAAGGTGCTTTTGCTCCGTGCTCCTGCAGCCTGGGGGCTTGGGAGCCTGATCTTGCATCTTACCCAAGGCTGAAAAAATTGCATATCCCACCCCCAGGCCGCTAAAATCTCCTCCTTTCTGTGCCACAAGCGGGTCTGTGCCAATGTCCCCGTGGCCTGGGGAGGCGTGGGGGAAGCAGCCCCCGGGACTGCCCGGGAGGCTGCGAGATGGCTGAGGCCGAGTCCTCGGTAGCAAAAAGAAAGGAGCTGGGATGAGGGGAAGGATGTTCCTGGCACCGAAGGGCTGCGGGAGCTGCTGCCAGCGCCGCGCCGGGCTCAGCCTCGTGGCCGGCGCTGCAGGGCTGTCCCGGCTGCGCTCCGACCTCTCCTTCTCTCCTGTCGCCGTAGATAAAATACCATGAAGAATTCGAGAGGAGCAGGATGGGCCCGAGTCCCAGCGAGGGCGCCGAGCTGGAGCGCAGGAACTCTCAGGAGAGCACCAATTACCGGCGACCTGCGGAGCAGCAGCAGCAGCCGCCGTCTCATCACGTCCAACCCGGCAACCCAGGTGCGTCGGGGGCTGCGGGCGTCGCGGGCTGCCCTGCTGCACGGCCCTGCGCTTGCTGGGGCAGCAGCCGGCTCTTTGCGAGGGGCTTCGCTGTGTCCCCCACGTCGTCCCAGCACCAGCTCCGGCTGACGGACCCGTCCTTCCCCCCCAGGCTACCAGCAGCAGCAGCCGTCGTCTCAGTCCTACGGCTACAAGGAGCCCGCGGCACCAGCCTCTACGCAGCGCAACGCGCCTTCGGGAGGGGGGGTGAGTACGGCTCCCAGCGCCCCGACGCCAGCCCCCCGACTTCCACCCCCTGAGGGTCAGGGCTTGCTCCCCACCCCCGTGCAGGGGAAGAGCGGTTTCGAAGGGCTGGTGGGCGTAGTGCTGGGTGCCTGGTTTCTGCTTGCCGCAGCTATCGCTGGCGCCAGCACCTCTGTGTCGGGTGAAAACCTCCCGGATCCGGCGTGGCTCTTGCGTGGGGCTCCGTGGGGCTGCTTGCCCCGGGACTCCCCCCCGGGCGGCCGCTCTGCCCGTCTGGGGCAGGCCCCGGGGAGGGTCTGTGACCGCCCACCCCTCTCTCCCCACAGAAGCGTTTCCGCGCCGTCTACGATTACAACGCGGCTGACGAAGATGAGGTCTCCTTCCAGGACGGCGACACCATCATCAACGTGCAGCAGATCGACGACGGGTGGATGTACGGCACGGTGGAGCGCACGGGCGACACGGGCATGCTCCCCGCCAACTACGTGGAGGCCATCTGAGCCGCGGGAGGGGATGGGGCACGTGGCTGACAGCCGAGCCCCCCGCCCGCGCCGGCCCGCGTGCGTGCGCGTCTCTCTGCCCCAGCATCCCTTACCCCGTGTGCTCTGGCGGCGCCCGCCGGCGCCGCATCCTGACGTGTCGGTTACTCTGTGTTTCTGCAGCCGCCTCCGGTTTCTCGCGCCAGTTTAGCTTTGTTCTAGCTCTGTCAGGACTGGGGGAGTGTCTGCGAGGGGATGGTGGGGGCTCGAGAGAGCAAACCGCCACAGCTTTCCTTCCCCTTCGCTCTCCCTCCCCTCCAGCCCTCCCGGGCGCTCCGGCGTTTCCTGGCTGGGGAAGCAGCCGTTGGTGGGAGCCCAGCGAAGGGAGGAGGAGACCATCCGTTAGGACCAAATTCCCCCTGCTCTGGCAGGGATGGGCAGAGGGCAGCGCTGCCTGCGGGGACGAGGTGAGGGCTGCTCGTCCCGAGGGCTGCCCTGGGCTGCCGGGACGGATGGGCTGGCAGCCCCCACCCTGCGCCGCTCTGCCTCGGCCCGTTGCTTCTCCCGGCTCCTCTGTGCAGTGTTTCTGTTCAGTCTTCGCTCCCTTCAGTCCTCAAAACAGAAAAACATTCGCCGATAAAATCTTAATCAAAATCTTTCTTCCTCCTTGGGCTTCAGAGCGGCTGCTCTGGACAGCCCTGGAAGCGGCTCTTGCTGCATCTGCCTCGGGCTCTGGCTGCCTTGTTCCGCCTGCCCCGGCCCGCCGGGGCTGTGCCGCCGTGGCCTCGCCTCGCCCGGAGGCTGCTGCTCCCACTCCAGGGCTGGAGACGGCCGGGCCGCGCGCGGGCGCGAGCGCTGCGACACCGAGACCTCACCTTCCCCCTGCAGCTCTGGCTCGCGCTTGTTGGGCCGGGGTCTGGGGGTCCCCTGCGCCCCGCGTGCCGGGGCAGCCTCTTCCTCAGAGCAGCGGCTGCTCCCCAGATTCACCCGGGATCTTCCTGCTTTTCTCTTGCTGCTGCCGGGCTTTGGGGACCCTCCTGAGCCCTTCACCCACTGTGTAGGTGGTCTGGGGAGCCGGCAGGATCAGCCCCCATCCCTGTGCCTCTTCCGAGCCGCGTGTGAAAGATCCTCCCCCTCTGCCACCACGCTGGGGACCATCGCGGGTGACTGTCCCCTCCGGCAGCTCCGTCTCGAGTGGCAGAGGCTGGGGTTGGCTCCCTGAGCCACGCTGCGCCTCTCGGGGGTCCCCAGCAGCGGCGGCTTTTGGGGCCGCTGCTGCCTTGGGATCACGTCACGGACCAAAATCTCAAAGCACATCCCTGCCCCCTTCTCTTTCGGGCTCCGAAGGTCCTGGAGCTGGACGGGGCAGGTATAACTGGAAGCCTGTGCGTGGGGAGGGCAGGAGCGGGGTGCTCCTCTCCCGGCCCAGAAAAGCCGAATATCGGGGCAGTGCTGACGCCTTCGTGCTGCCCCCAGCCCCCCCATGCCCCACGGCCACACACAGCCCCGGCTCAGCCCGGATCGGGCAGCCAGAGGCGACCGTCCCCTTGCCGGGCTGCTCGGGGCTTCGGCTGTGCCGCACCATGGGGCCAGGATGCTTCCCAGGGGAAGCCGCCACCTTTGCTATTCCCAAAGGAAAAGAGGGAATCTTAGGGACCAAAGCGGCCGAGTCGAGACGTTCCTTGGCTCTCCTCGGGGACACGTCCTTGGGCATGGCCTCGCGGAGGGGGAGAGGGTCCCACCGCCTTACCCTTGCAGCCCCCTTTCTCAAACGGGGCTGGTTCGTGGTCGGTGCCGGGGTTGGGGCGACCGGAGTGGGGGGCTGCTGGAGCAAACGCGGTCCCGGCAGGGAGGGGGTTCCTGGCAGGGCAGAGCCGGGGAGAGGGGAGGGTTTCGCTCCTGGCTCATTCCCCAACTGGCTGCCACGGGAAGGGGGAGAGTGATGGGGACTCGTGGCACCGTCGTCTCCTTGGGGTGAAAATGGGACCCCCGAAGCAGCCGGCGTGGGCTTTACGGGATGGGAATCCCGGTTGGTGCTAAAACGAGCGAGCACAAGAGCAGGGGAGAGGGGGCAGCCGGGCAGGGGGGCTGGCTGTGTCTCCCTGCTAATCCTCTTCTTAATCACATTCTCGTCTGGGAAGGGGGGGGAGTATCAATGTGAATAAACCGTTTTTTAATGGACCAAATAACACAGGCAATTACGTTTTGGTATACAGACCTTTTTTTAATGCTACCTTGAAACCATTGTCCTAATTCTCCTCTCCCACACCCTGCCCCTTCTCCCCTGCCATGGGAAACAAACCTCTTACTGCTTGATTTCTGCCTTTTCTCTCAACTTATGCACTTTTTTGCCTTTTTTCATAGCTGAAAAGCACCTAAACCTGTATTTAAAATAAATAAATAAATAAAATAGTAAAAAAAAAAAATAAAAGCTCAATTGCTTCTCATCATGTGTAAAATAGACCTCGTTCGTTCCAGCTTCCCCGGTTGTGTCTCAGTGCTGAGCTTAGAACGTGTTTTCTTCCAGATCCGTCGCTTGATTGGGGTTTGTCCTTGTGTACTCCTTCCCGTCGGGTTGAGCACCCACCAATAAAAACCGTTATTTGGCCTTTTTAACCGAACCATCAAATGGAACAAACCAACTGATCCTCTTCCCGGTTTACTCGAATTAAAAATAAAAGTCTAATTTTTACCTGCCGATTGTGCCGGGTGTGATTGCAGTCGCTTTCCTGGCCCTTTTCCCGCTGCCTTGGGACACAGCGGGGATCTCAGGGCTGGGGGAGGCTGCCGGAGCTGGGGTCCTCATCCCTGCCTGGCTCCGCCGGGAGCAAGGAATGCTGGCATCCCTCAGAGCCGGCCTGGGATGTAGCTTCTCGGTTCGTCCCTCGCTATCGGCACGGCTTGAAGCCAAGGGCTGCGTTCGGAGCCCTGCTGCCCCGTGTCTGGCCGATGTGCTGCGGCCACCGGCTACCACGGAGCATCGGGAACAGCGTGGGCCTGGGATCTGCTGGGGTTCGGGTGCCGGTGGCTGCTCCGGAGACCAGACCCACCCAGGGACACGGCCAGCTTTGCTGCGGGCGGCGCAGCACGGGCGCCGCGTCCCGGCTTTGCCCGACCTCTCCGGGAACGCAGGGTCACGAGAGCTGGGTCCTCCTGCCCCCGCCAGCCCTCGTGCCCAGCGAGCGGCCGGCGATGGCTTAGCGCGGCCGCCACGGCCTCTCAAGGTGGGATTTTCAACAGCTACGGTGTTTAGCAGCGGGGAGAAGACAATCTTGAAGGTGTGTTAGAAGGATGTTATTTGCATCAAGAGCACTAGCCAAAAAAAACAAAGCAGAAAGACTCCACGGCTGTTGCTGCTCACTTAAACTCATATTGCTTTAAACTGCTTTTAAACCTGCTTTTAAGCGGGTGTTGGGACACGGAAAGCAAAGGCTGCTGCGGTACCCCAGGAGCACCGGGCCCCGAAAGGCGAGAGGTCAGAGTGGTGCCGGCGGATCGACACGGCTTTGCAGCCTCCAAAGCTCGTTTTTGCCGTTTTCCCCGTAGGATGGGCCCTTTCCCAGCTGCAAACGGGGGCTCGCATCACCGTCAGCACCCCCATAAGCCGGGCAGCGGTTTGGGTGGGAAGAAGCAGGGGTGAAGCAACGCTCCCGCGGGCAGACGGTGCCTCCGGGCGCCGCGCTCGCAGCGCCGGGCCGAGCGAGCGCTCCTCCGCCCGCGCGAGGCCGAAGCCCCGTATGACTGCGGGTGTTTATCCCTTCATTCGCCGTCTGCCTGCTGGAAAGCGGCTCTGTCAGCGCCGGCATCATCTCTCCACCCCGAGCAGAGCCCGCCGTGCTCCGGCGGGGAGGGGAGGACGCAGCGAGCCGCGGGGGCTGGCGAGCCAAGCGGCGGTTCCCTGCCGACAATCCCCTTCCCACGCCGCGGGGAGCCCGGCAGCCCCTGCCCCCGGCTCCTCGCTCGCCATGCTGGATATTTTCATCCTGATGTTTTTTGCCATCATCGGCCTGGTGATCCTCTCCTACATCATTTACATGCTCTAGAGCAAGGCTGGGGGAGATGCAGCTCAGCACCAGCCTCGCGATCGAAGCATCACCCAGGTGAGCCGGCAGCTCCTCACCCCACCAGGCTTTAATTTCTGGGAGGAAACGTGTCCGGGGACGGGGCGGGGGGGATAGGTTTGTTTTTAATGCTGTTGTCTTTGGCTGCTGGTCCCTCCGCCCGGCCGAGGCGGCCGAGCTGACAGCACCGGCGCAGCCGTTTCCTGCCCGGGGCTGGGAGGAGGGCACCGGGGGTTATTTTATAAATCGGGCCACCTCGCCCGCCGAAACGCGCACCGGCTATTGCGCGGCTGCCGGGTCCTCCCTGCTGGGTTTATCGGCCCCTTCCCCTTCGGAAAAGCTGCTCTCTGCCTTTTGTGGTGCTGCAGCGTGAACTTGCGGCTTTTGTTCCCACGAGGGAGAGAAATAAAACCGCTTCGGGGAGAAGCAAGAAGGGATCCCGGTTGCATCAGTTTAAAGGAGGAAAAGGGGGGAGGGGGGGTGGGGGGGTGTCTCGGTGCCTCTGCCCCGCCCCGTGCGGGGCGAAGCGGGGGTTGCTGCCACCGCCCGCGCTCGCACACGCTGCCCGACCCTCCCTTCCCCAGCGCGGGGGCTCCCGCGGCTCTCGGGCCCGGCTCAGACAAGCATCTTCTTTCTCTTCCCCAGCCGCCCGGCCCGTCTCCCCCGGAGCCTTCTGGAAACGCGTTAACCCTCTGCGAGCAAGCGAATGCCCACGGCGGAGCGAGGAGCCACGCGGGGCGGCGGGGGCTGAGCCGGCGCGGCCGAGCGGGGCGAAGGGGGGAAACGGGGCGGCGGGGGCGAGGGCTGCGAGGTGACGCCCGGCTGCCGCGACGTGGGTTGTTCCCCGTGACGCATCTGACGTCCCGGGGGACGCGAAGGGTCCTGCCCGCCCCCCCCCGTGGCTTAACCCCTTGGGACGAGCGCTTCCGAGGGCGAGTGCTTGGGTTTAATTTTAGAAAAGCGCTTATATTTTTAATGAAATATGTTCAAGGAAATGAAATAAAGAGGAATGACCCAGGAGGGCGAGCACGTCTGCTGGTGGTGACTGCGGAAACGCGTCCCCGTGCAGTGGCTGCAGGGCTGGGGCACACACGGCTGCGGGAGCAAACCCCACTTCTGCGGAGAGACGCGCGGCACCCTGCGAGCCCCGAGGAGGACGAGACGCTGGCAAACCGTGCCGAGACACCTCTCTGTCCCCTGGCATGAGGGGCAGCTGCCTTGGAGGGGTCCCCGACCCAGGCCCAGAGGGATCCCCGGTCCAGGCGCTGTGGGGTCCGAACCGGGCTCTCCCAAGCTTGGAGGGTGCCTGAGCACCCTCAGGTGTCCTCTCTGGTGTTCAGGGAAGCTCCGGGAGGTCTCAGTTCATCTAGGCATAGAAAAAGGAACATTTTTAATATGATGGAAATTTCTGTGGGATGGAAAGAACGTTTCAGAGCTTAATTTCTCCTAGCTTGGAGAGGTCTGGGAAGGTGTTTGGGGCATCAGGAGAATTTTTCCTGTCCTTTTATGAAGCCCTGCATCGATCCCTGCTCTTACACCATCCATCACATGCAATGCTGTTTTCAGCCTGAAGGTTTCATCCTCCTGGAAGACAAAATTTTCATATGCTTGGTGTCTTCCAGGGTTTTGGGTTTTTTTTCAGTAAGCACTAAACACCTGAAATATCTGTAACAGGAAAAACAGCTCACGCCCCATGAGTGAACCACGGCACCGTCGCCCAAGTGGGTGCGAGAGAACAGGCTGCAGGGAGAGCAGGGGCTGCGCAGGCACTGCCGGGGTACGCTGGACTTGGTCGATAAGGCTTTCAGATCGCATTTCCAGAAAGAAGAGGGATTTCAGAGTCTGGGAATGCTGGATGCGGTTAGTGTTGCCAGCTGAAAACTCGACACTGCAATTTCCTGTTAGCAAAACTCCTGAGAGAAACACAAAGTTGGTGACTTTGCTGCCGAGCGTGTTCTCAGCGCACCGGCCTCAGTCCGAGCACCCCGGGGCGGTCCCTCTCCGCTGAGCCTGGAGATGCGGGAAAGGCTTCTCCTCGCTCCACCACCAAATATAGTCGAAAATCAGAAGCTTGAAATATTCTGGGTGGAATTTCTTCAAGCATAAGTCATGTTCTCAATAGCCTCCGCTTTGTGAGTCTGTATCTGATGTCAACATCTGCAGTGATTAAGAGAGAGTGAGTAACGAGGAATGCATGGAATGGAAACTCAGCTGAGTGTGAAACCAGGAACAATAATTCTCTCTTACTCCGAAGGCTCCTCTCCCCCCGGACGGCCTTACGAACCCGCCAGCTACGCGTAACAACCCCTTCCTCCACGCCCCAAACCGGCCAGCTCCGCGCTGGAAGGTGAAGCGACCCAGCCCAGCAGCTGGGGACTGTGGCGGGACTGAAGCCGCCAGGCAGGAGAGGTGCTTGCGGACAGACGAACGGCCGCGGCGGACAGGGACAGACAAACGGCCGTGGCGGACAGGGACAGCTCTTCAGCAGATGGGATAGCTGCTCCGCAGCTCACATCGCAGTCAGGGTGCAGCCCTGCTCCGAAAAGAGCTACGCTGGCACGGGGGGGATTCTGCTTCTCATCCTGGGAGGGTTCTATCAACTCCCCCCGGCAACAGTTAAAATTTGGCAGCAGGAGAAAAAGCACCGTTTTCCCAAGCATCGCTGTCCCAGCTTCTCTGGCGCACGGTGCTGCCCGGGAGCTCCCCGCCTGGACGCCGTTAGCCCAGCGGTGTTTAATTGCGAGAGCCGATCAGACGGCGATACTGGAAAACGAGGCTGCAAGGCTGGTGTCATTTTCCGGTTCAAACAAAGCCGGTTTGGGAAGTACCGCTTCGGCGGGTTTGAGCTTTGATCCTTTGGGGAGGAAAGCCCTCGTCTGGTGGAAACGCAGGCGTAGGTACGAACGCTGCAAAAACTAACGCCAAACACTAGCTGAGCTATTGTACGTGTAAGGAAAAGAGCAGTTAATCATAATTAATAATAATTAATAATAATAATTAGTAATGCCATCAATATTTCACACTTGGCGGCCGCATAAACTTGCATTCGTGGAGGATCTGCTGCGAGAACCCACTAGCGCCGGCAGAGCCGACATTTCATCTTCGTCGGCTGCTGCCAGTGAATCAAAGCACTTACTTTTCCTGTGCCGCCGCGCTGCCGTAATGGCATCCCTTGTGACGGGCTGTAATTTATTGCCGCTGTGTCCTCGGTCCCTCCCCAAGGCGAAGCGGCGTCACCGCACCAGAAATACAACGGGCGGAGAAGATGAGGCGGTTCAGGACGCCGTTACCCTGAATTCCAGCTATTGAGGTTATTTACTGGTAGCGGCTCCTGCGTGTGAAGGGAGGGAGGGTAACGCTCTGGGCCGCATCTCCCTGTCACTGCGCGCACTGCAAGTCTGTTTTCTCCTCACATTTTGAGTTCTTTTGGATCAGTTTGGAGACATTCAGTTCACTGACTAGGTATGAGACGAAGAGTCTCGCATTTTGCTTACTTCAGAAATAATACGTAGCTGCAGCACAGTTGCAGTATTGCAACGTGCTCTTAAACATAACCTTCAAACAGCGAGAAAAAAGGGATGTTAGGAGCAATCGCTAGCAGACGCTCCTCTCGGGGAAGGTTTCACCTCTGCCATCTACCGGCACGCTGCAAAGATCCTCAGCAAATTTAGTTCCCATATCCACTCTTTAATGCAGTCAAATCCTGCCTGTAATTGTATATTCAACAAATGTCGCAAGAATTTTTAATGTGCAAACTTCCAAGCAAGTCGTTAGAGGTTAGAGCGGTTGTCAGCTCATTATTACTGCTGAAATCAAGTGGGTGCAGCTGAGATGAATTGGTACCATTTAGCTGTTTCCTGCAGTTGAAGGCTGGCTTGCAAAGCTAAACACGGGTCCCTGCAGCTAAAATCTGGTTCTGAAGGAACACTAAAATCTTTGGAAAGTGGTTCAGGTGGAGCAGAAGGTTATTTAATAACGTGAAGAAAACGGCCGTGTTGTAAACAATGCACAGTAAAGTAAGTCCTTTTTATTATGCGTTACATATTTTTGTTTTGAAAGCAACATAGCAGAAAATCCAAACCTTCTATAAGTAGCAAACATTTACGTACTTTAATGTAACAGTGATATTAGCCTATGTGCATTGAACGTGCGTCTTCAACGTAGCTAAGTCCTACAAAAGCAAATACACTTTAACAGTTCACTTACTACACTAGGCAGGCAAAGGGATTTGAAGTTTCTTCTGCTTTATGGTTAAAATGCACCTGTAGTTTTTTTTGGGGAAAAAAATTGCCTTGCTTGATCAAAGCAGTTAAACTCCTTTCAGGAATCACCTCTTTCTGCTAAAACCAAATGTACAATCTATGGAGCGCTGCTGTCGCAGAATCTAAGTGTTAGCAAGAGAGACCTTGGCAAACTGCAAAAAAGTAGCTGCGCTTCTCTAATTATGCCTGTCTCTTTCTCCTCCGACTCCCAAGAGAAAACAAAATTAAAAGATCAAAATGTTTTCGGTTCTGAACTAAGATAACATTCTTCAATTTGTGTATGCACATCAAATATGAAAACCATGCTATTTTTTATTGTGTATGCAAACATACACAGTGGGAAAAGAATGCAGTTTATGTTCCCAAACCAGAGGCCCCCAGCCTGCTTCCTCAGTGCGTCTTAACACAGCCTCAGAGGAGCGAAACGCCCAGAACTCCGCTGCGTATGCTCAGAGGTCCCCAGTAGTTCCATGAGCTCATTCAGCTGCGCTGACACGTATGTCACTAGCTGCTCCAGCTCTTACTGGAATGGACCTTTAAGAAATAATTGGTCACTGCTTTGCAAATGTTTAAAAAAAATTAGAAAAATCCAGCAGGAGCAGAGCAAGAGTCTGTAAAGTTCAGAGCGTTAAATGGTGTTGCTGTTGCTTCTCATGGTCAGGTACAGAATTTCTTTATGGAAGTTCGCTTGTGCATTTACAAGGTGAAACAAATTCAAGAAGCTGCTGTCCTCTTCATCGCGATCCCCTACCAGGGCAAAGAAAAACATTTAAAAACGGTTAGTGAAACAAAATTACTTCTTTGAACATAAATCTTACTCATTCAGTGTTTTCAGCAGCCTCCACTTAGATTTATGAGGCATCAGCTACGGCACCTGATGGCAGGACAGCTGTGAGAGAACACAGGAGACTCTCTCCAAAATTCCTTTACCAGCTTGTCTGAAGATGGACAAGAACAATTGTGCGTTAAGGCAAAAATCTGGCCAACTGAGCAGGCTGTTCATCTTTACAGCTTGCCATCATAATCAGTCTTGAGGTTTTATCAGGGCTGACAAGCTGTGGACAGGGAGCAACTGCAGCCTGTTGAGGTGAAGAGGCTGGCTGGCAGCTGCTCGGAGCCTGTGCTCGGGCGCAGCCCAAAAGGACCTCAGGCCTAATACTCTGGGGGGATGTATTTTAAAAGACTGTTGCTTTCACCATCTGCGGCACTGGGAATCTCTTGGACAAAAGAGATCGGTTAAATAAATGTCTCTCCCAACTGTGACATTTGATTATTTTATGTTAGCAAAAGCTTCAGGCACTCCAGTGGTGCTCTGCCTGATGAGGGAGGGCAGGAGGACAGGCTGCGATGCCACACTAACTGTGTTGCTCGATGTCTTGCTCAGTGCTAGCTCCTGATTAAAGTGCTCGTCCTGACCCGCAGGCTTACCGGACAGTACTGCCTGTAGCATGTCCATGACCATGTGAGCAAAGGCGTTCTCCACACACTGCAGAAAGTTGTTTCTCTCCCCTGGAGTGCTGAAAACTTTGCAGACCTTCTGCATCATTTTTACTGCCCAGTCCATGCAGTACAGGTCCTTCTCGCAGACCTGACGTGCACAGGGAATATTAGAAATACGCCTTTTATGATGAGTACAACACTATAAAAGGCAAGATTAAATCTTAGAATTAACTATTGATTCTAACGGATTGGTTGCAGCCGATTATTTTCTGAGCTGGAAACTTAGGGTTTGTTAGGAGGTCATAGAGGTTGTTCTTATTGTTGGCATGCTAACGGAGGAACTTCTCAACGTTTTGTTAGCGGTACCTCTCCTCAAGGATAGGCTTGCTACCTTGCAGAGGTGTGCTGGACAGGGCCCAGAGGGTGGAAGAGTACCAAGTCTCTTGCTGGACTTACTCCGGATTTGTAGGAGTAGATGGGGAAACAGCTTTCAGGTCCGGGAAAGCAAATCGGGGGGTAAAGAGACAAAAGGCCCGAGCCTGCTCTGTTCAGGAGCACTCACCAAAGCCAGGAAGACCATGAGTCTGGCTAACTCGCCGGCTCTTCCGTTCACAGCTTTGCTGGCCATGAAAGTGAAGCAGATGTTGTTTCCACTCAGAATAAGAAGTCGAGCATTGTTCTCCATAAGCCACTCCCGGGGAACAACTTCGTAATAAAACAGAGAATTTTAGTGATCTTTGAACAAAAAAAAAAGGAGTGCCACAAAAACTATTCTGGGAAATGTGAATTTATGAATTGTTGGCTTTGAGAGCTAACCAGAATTTGTGAGGGGATACCCTCTGGAATACAATTGCAGCAATTTAGTCATATAAGCAATTCCTACCGGCAATACAGTTAGAGCTCTTCACGATAGCTTCCATGATATAATCTCACCCAAAACTAACTTTCAATGTAGCCGTTAACATTGTTCAGTAGAATTTTTGGCTTGAACAAACATGTTTTCAGTTTACACAGCTTGGGCAATGTTTCCTTAATAATGGCTAGACAAGACTTGAATTTTAACTGCATGGATTCTTAAAATATTTCACAATGGGGAAAGACAGCCTGAATTTGTAAGCGGTGCTGGGTTTCTCTCATCCCCAGCTACGGCCTGGCTTCCAAGTGTAATGATTTTTCCAGTTACACCACAGCTACTGTAAGGAATATTGCAGTCAGTTCCCCAAGGCACCTCTGTGTCTGAAACACACTTATTGCTAGATTTGGAGGACATGAGCATATAATCCTACGGATTAACGATAAAGGCAAAAACACACCTGACAGCTCATCCACAAGACTGATAACATCATCTGCTGTCCATTCTCTAGCTTCTGTATCATACAGCAGTTTAATTGCATCTGCTAAACCTTTCAGACTGGTCTCATCTGTTGGTCCTTCTATCATTTTCTGCCAAACCACATGTCCTGAGCAATATATTAATCACAACTGCTATTAAGTGACAAAGTAATTTTTTTTCAGACAAGAAAGGTGTTAAACTGTGCCTTACAGCCGTCAGAGGAGGGGAATTCAGGTAACAGAACTCAGTCTTTGTGACAGTGAGATTTTTTCCATCTGTCATTCTAGTAGGGACAGCGATAGTTGCAGCATGAATCGAAGAGCAATTTAAAGAAACCCAGGTCTAATAATTAAATAAGAAAGCATGTTTTTCTGCAACAGATGCTTCTTTGAGGTGCATCTGAGCTAACTCTACCCTAAGCAGGGGAGAATAGAGGAACAGAGGTGCAATTTCTTCACCTGAATTGTAACTTTTTAGCATATATGTATGTATAAATATATATATGTACATATATCACTTGTGTATTTTATGTATGTTAGTGAGATCTGGTTAAGCAGAACAATTTTTTTCTAGGCTATTCTACGATTACATTTTGTTTGCATGAAGCTTGGCTTTCAGAAATGCTGCATCCTGCAAGGTAATCTCATTCTCAGGGAACAAACTTTGAAAATTAACCCCCCAGACTACTCACCATCAAGAGAGGACACTGGCCCAAAGATGATATACAGCAGGCGAGCTTGATTGACCATGGGCCACGGCTTTAAAATACGAGTCAACCAAAACGCAGAATCACTTCGATGAATCCAGTGGTTCAACAAGACGCTACGGCAGTATAACCTTATCCGCAGCTCTAGCTTTCGGGCACTTCCTGGGGGTAAAAGAATGTAGAGGTTATAAAGCCATTAAACCTTGCACAATACAGATTATCACCTGCTATTTTATAGGAAGAGAAAGAAGGGTTTTCTTCAAGCTGCCCAAGAACATCTAGGGGGATTTAATTAAATTCTCAGCTGCTACTTCCTGAATTTGGCTCTTTTGGATACATTGCGCTAATTGAGGCTGTAGAATCTACTTACACACCCTCTGGTACCTTTCTGCAGCAGCTCATGCATGTTTTCAAGGGCTCTCAGCTGTTTTTTGGTTACTCTGATCTTTTCTCTGAGGGCATCAGTAAGTGGAAATAGGAGGAAGTGTGTGTATGGCTGTGTATAAAGTGTTCCACAGAAATACCCAGTTCTGTGCAGGGTAACATGAGAATTTCTTGAGAGGCATGTGCCACGTCAGTGTTGTGTTCCAGAAATATTAAACCTAACTTTTTACTGCGTAACTTTATTTCTATGTTGGTTCCTTTCCCATTGATTTCACTGGCATTGGTGTACAGTAGGAAACATTCAAGTCCATGTTACTGTTTACGTATATACATAACTTATGCATTGGCTTGATAATGGAATTATTAAAAAAAACCCTAAACACCTCTCAAGACAACTCTCTTCACTACAGCATATGCGTCAAAGACAAAAGCACTTTGCTCTTCCTTCAGTGAAGAAAAATAGCTGTATCTATCTATACGAAGGCCAAGTATTTGCTCTAGAATGCCCACTTTCTGCATAAAACTGGAGCTAACAGAATGTACATGAGAGTCAGGAAAGGACTGGTGCTACAAGGCTTAGTTGAGGCAAAACATTCTCCATCCTAGCCACATTTTGTTTGCAGTAATCAAGATGCGTTTTCTGTCTTCTCCATGACAGCGCATTTTGATTTTGTAGGACTTTTGTCTGCTTTGACAATTACCCGGTTTGCTGCTGACAACTGTCTGTACTTTACGGGGTAAATTGCTCAGCTCGCAGAGGAAGTTAAAAACCCGGTGACACTCTAGTTCATCCCAGCCTGCTGTTAGGATCTGAAGATTACAAAAGAAAGGGGGGTAAAAATAAATAGATTGAGCCATGGATTTAGATCACAATGACATTTCTCATATTAGATAAATACAGTCTGTCCTGCCATTTATCAGAAGAACAGAGAGGGAAGGTGTCATACCTGGAGTGTGGTGCCTGCACGGCATCTCCTTGATGAGTGTAGGGAAACCATTATCTGCTACAGAGGTGCTGTACATTATGGCAGAGGTTGTACCTAAGCTTAATGCAGCCCAGAATCAGAAGCTGCTAATGGCGTTCCACATTCAGGGCCAAGATCTTATTTTTCAACCTTATGTGGAAAAGTACACAAAGGTATTTGCTACAAAGACAAATGTCCCAGCAGAAGTAACTATCTGTAACTCTTAACGATGGAAAGATAGTCACTGTTTTTTGCATTATCAAATCCTTTAATGCTGCATGCATATACAGCAGCCACATGCACAAGTTTCTAAGACTTAAATGCATTTAAAATGTGCTCAAAATGCCTGTTCCTCTAAAAGAGAATTCGTTTCTGTGTTTTTTTTAAACAAAGTTACTCTCCAGTAAAGCCTCCATTATGGCAATTCTAAGACTTCACAGTCAAACACCTCAAGTAGTGTTAAAAAGGTCCTACCCTTAATGTTTTACTGCTTATTTGCAATCACAGTAGTCATTACAGTAAATAAGCTGTGGATTGCTGAACTAATTCATTTGACACTGATTTTTTTTTAATTAATTTTAAGCTATCACAAGCTAACAAAAATATTTCTAGCATATGATGTGTATAGCGATTTACTTTTAAGCTAAACCATCTCTGTTCTTGATTTGTGAATTTGAAGCTGTGTAATAAAATGCTTCCTTTCTCCCATGTCTTCTTAGATAATAAATCACTAATCAAAATCCAGACTGGTTGATAGTGAAATGCAGACCAAGGAATCCTCAAGAGTCAAATTGGCAACTTTAACAACCAGAAAGGAAATTCAGAGAACTGTGTGAATAAATACTTCCCCCCCACACACCCCAAGGCTCAAAACTGTCTTATACTTCTAAATATCTTACAAAAGCACAGATTAATTTAGGAAACTACCTTAATTTTCTTTTGTATTTGTGATACTTGCCTTCTCTCCATAAAGGTACTGTACCTGTAAAAATACCCCATAGCACTGTAATCCCAAACAATGCAAAGGACTTGGGCAACCATTAAGTTTGAAACAGGAAACCTGCAAGTGCAAAACACCAGTAATTTATCTTAACTGACCATATGCTAATTCCTGTGATTGAAAATTCCCTGTACTACTTGTGTACATCAACACTGATCAGAAAGATTCCCTTCCCTTCCTGTATAAGGAAACAAGTTATAGTACCTATGTTATGGCTTAGCATTACGTTCAAAACTCTGGTCAAATAGGTGTGCAAAAGGCCTCTAAGAAGAGCAACCCTGTTTTCAGGAGAGTAAAATTTCTATGAAGAGTTGTGCTCTTCCACTGCAAAATTTCTAGTAGTCCACAAACTGAAGAAAAGTTGAAAACCGCTGATTTTGGAATATGAAATCTCAGTAGAACAGCCTTGTGGTCAATATTCTGACTTAGGCTTTTCTATTACTAGTAAAAAGAGACTGATTTCAAATCAATGCATTCATTACCCTGCAGTAATAAACTCCAGCAAAGGGACAGTAAAGGGCATAAGTTCACTGACGACTGCCTTTAGAAATAGTATTCTAAGTGCAAGGAACGATTCGAAACACTAGTGAAAGGAATATGAACTTACTTCTGAGAGAATCTTGTGTATATATTTTAGCCTGTCTTTTGTAGGCAATAGAAGTGTGCATCTTTTAAGCAACAATCCTGTGAGCGAAAGGAATACATACATGAGTACACATACATGGCACATGGATCGCTGAATTAGCTTAACCATTCACATCACCTGCACGCACACACTAGTGAGAAAAAGCTGCCACTGCCAAGCAAAAAGAGCAGCACAAACCAGTAACCTGTGCTTTGGAGAAAGGGTACATCTTTCACCAAAGATTGGCAGTGGGGACACCTTCTACTAAAGAAAAGTTGTCAGGGAGTATGTAGACTTCCTATGCCATAGCTTGTTTTTTGTGTCGTTTTAAAGTCTCTGGTAGTCACAGTTGAAGCCCTATTAAAATTACCATATTGGTTTTAGAATTGCAGCTGTTAAAAATATTGAAAATAAATGTTACTTGTTGCACCTCTTTTAGCAGTACCCTGGGGAATGTTGGTTTTTTCCCCTTACATCATGGAAAGCCAATCTTCCAAACTTTTTTCAGGATAGCCACATGCTCTAAAAAGAAAATATTCTAAACTGTGTTAATGTAAAACATAGCTAAGAGGTAAAATTATTTTCCTATACAGGACTGAAATGGTATGTGTTTAGGATATCAAAGTCTGGAGTCCATTATAGCGTGGAACAGCTGTTTGTTAAGCAGCATTTTTTTCTACAGTACTGATGGAAAAAGGGTTAACAGCTTACGCTTCAAAAACTTCTACCAAAATAAAATATATATCTATATCTTGTTTGTGAACTAATCAAGAAATCCACAGAAAAGCATGTACTCCTCGGGGGGGCGGGGGTGAACCCAAACTTCTTTTTTTCTGAATTGTCAATCTCCCCAAAAATACGTAACTTCTCCAATGTCAACAAGTATTTTATGCATTTACTGTGGTGCTAAATTGACTCTCTCCTCATTTAGAAGTGTGTTAGCATTCCTACATGACAGGCATAATTTATTCATCAGCCTAAGACATGGTCCAAAGCTCAGTCAAGTCAATTTTCTATTGACTAGATTCGACTTTGCAGAGAACTCCCTGCAGAACAGACGAAACCCTTAAGACAGCGTAGCTGCAACTCCGAAGACAGCCATCAGCGTGGGGAGAAATTACGGTGAGTAAAAGGGGTTAAGCAAAAGGTACCGCTCCCGCTTGTGGATAGCGAAACCCGCCCTGTGCGGAAGGACAGTGCCACCATCATTTATAACTCAAGTCTGTTTTAAACAATGACTGAAATTCTGACCCCATTACCAGTACTGGAAGATTTTACCCTGGACTTGAGTGGAGCCAGACCCCTCTGAGTTTAAGTGAGATTTATGTAATGTGTAGACCCTGTTCAGGCTCTCTGAACAGGGATGAATTTTTCCCATTGAGTCCAGCCTTTCCTGCTGTAAAGTAAATATTGATTTTGCAACTGACTTCTTAGCAAAAACGTTCTCTTGAGCCTTCCACTGATGACACAGATATTGCCTGTGACCTTTATATTTTGAATATGTCATGTTTTTACTACTAGGCCTACCATAGCAATGGGTTCACACTTCCATTTAACTAACAAGTTGCCATTTTGTATGTGGTTACTACAAAGCCCAAACTAATTTTGATTTTTTTTTTTTTTAAAGAGTTGTATCGTTTCAGGCTTCATTTTAAAAATAAAACGCTAAGATTATTTTAAGATACCTCAAAACCTACATGAATTTCTTACAATAAGAGGTCTTTGGTCTAGATTACTTTAACAGCATTCCTTTACCTTGTGTATGCCTCTATTTAATGTCTTAAGTTCAAACCATACTTATAATTCTGCATCTAACCATGGCATCATTTTATTTCTCTGTCAAATAAACAATGTTTTATTTCATCAGATAGGTAACAGTAAATAGATATGGATCAAATTATGTTTTAATTTAATTTGTTTCCCTGATAGAATGTTTTAGAATGAATTAGAATTGATGTGTTTTAAAATCAGAAGAAAAGTGAAAAAGCCAGCAATTTTGAATTTGAGGCTGTACAGCACTCCTCGTTACCACTGAACCCCTGTTATTTTGATTTAGATTTCTATTACGCTGTGCCAAAAGAGGTCTGAGCAGCTGAAAGAAAGAATGAGTGAATCTTTTCAGCCAGCAAGGGTTTGGTTAGCATACAGTATAGCATGACAGCAAAAGTGCAGACATTTTCACATTGCCCTTAAGCTAAGAGTGCGAGGAAAACGCGTTCTTCGTGCCCATTTAATAGAAAGCTGCCAAGGAGAATGCTAGTCACTGACAACTGTGATAACATTTTTGTGATGAGCATACTTCTTTTCTGAGAAGCGGAATGTGATCTGCAACCCATCTCAAGTAGACTACCAAGCAGGCTTTCCGATGGCAACTGTTGTTGGTCACTTTAGAATTAGGCTGGGCTTAAGTACTGCGGCTGCATTTCCCAGACTGAGGAATGCGAGTTCCTCCAAAGTGATACATGAAGGCAGGCTGCACAGCGAAAATTCCTTCAGCTAGTGTGGGGCCTGGGAGTCTTGGTTTCTGCTGCAGTTTCCAGTGGTGGTGTCCAAACAAACTAAATTTGGAAACACCTACTACTGAGAACTGATCCTCTGCCCAACCCCTGCTTCCCATTTAATAGGAAAAAATAAACATAGAGGAGGCAGAACATACATTATTTTTTCCATAACTAAGAGGTTTTGGAATAATTTCAGGTAATTCCTCCCACCTCCCCCTGCCAGTTAATGGTATTTGAGTGGGCTATTTGGCATGGGGAGGAACTTCGCTTTCAGAGGGAGCTGCACAGATGCTTTGAGCCATATCCTCAGCATTTTACCGATCACCGCATGTAACAGAAGAAACCTTTTAACCCAGTTTGGTTCTCCTCTAATTGTTACCATTTGCATTAAAGGATCACCTAGAGATTTGTAGTGCTCTAAAATATAGGATCCTTCTGTCTTGCCAGGTAGCTCAAGGTTATGAAAATCTTGCAATAAAAGCCTTCGGTTTCCTGATGGGGTTGAGATGTAATTAATAAGGCGGTTGCTGATGGTTTTCGACACCATGCTCAGCATGCTGATATCCTTCACTGAAAAAGCAGAACCCAGCATACTTGTTACCACAAGTAAAATGCTGATCACTAGTCAATATCTTTATCTGACTTCAAAAATAGGCCAAGAAATAAGATTTAGAAATAAAACAAAATTTAATTACTGTTTATCTTCTTTGCCAACAAACTGTAATAATTGGAAACGGATGGATCTAAGGAATACTTTTCACACATAATAGGCAAAAACCACTTCAAATAGTTGGCAATTATAATTTAAATTTTGGTCATTTGGTTCTTCATATGTAAAAGCTGAAAATTCAGAGAATAAGTCACATAACATGACTTCAACTAGCTAAAAGGTAAAACACTTTAAATAATAATGGCTTTTTCTAAATGGAAAACTTTTGTCATAATTTTCAGATATTGGCAGTAATACCTTTCTTATTAGATTCTTACCTGAAAGATAATTCAAGACCATTTGAAAGATCTCTAATGGAAGTGTTTTAAAATATCCAAGTGTTGACAGAGATTGGGAATCAGTGTCCAAGATGTTGCAGCACTGTCTGGAGCGACGGTTACTGCGTCTGTATTTCTGGTTAGGAACTGAGCTAGTCCCTGCAGTGGACGTCATTGTTCTGTTAGTCCCATACACTTAACCTGGAGGAAAAATATGAAAGTCCTATTTTCAGAGGAGGAAAATACTATACCTAAAACTAGGCTACGAGGAAATCACTCCATGGTAGACACAGCGATGGAGTGTGAAAATCTTGTCATATGTATGGGATAAATTCTTGTTTGTATTTAATGCAATGACATGAAAATTATTTAGTAAGTCACTAATTCCACGTCTCAGAGAATGGAGTACTCAGCTGATCTTAGAGGAGGAAAAGATAAAAGCACTGGGGGACATAATATGAGTGGGACATCAGAAAGTTAGGAAAAGAGTTCTGAAAGGAAACTCTTGAGGAAGCATATACGATGGTACAAGCTACAGTAATTAACAACATACTTCTACTTTGTTACACTAATTATCCAACAGAATATGAAAAAGTTATAGGGATGTTATTGAAATGATTGTCAGGTTACTTGATTCCTTTAGAGTGATAACTACTTATATGCATGCTTGCATATGACAAAAAAAAAAGATTAAAAGTAACAAAGTGATGCTTTAAACCATTTTTTCCTGCGGTACTTAAGTTGATACCTGGCTTAATTTCATATAATGATTGTATGTGTGATATACAAATAAATGATACAGTATTGCTATGTTAACAAATTCAGCGACCCAGGCTCTCCCAAAATCATGAGGGTCTGAAAAGTAACGAGCTTTAAAAGATTTAAAAAAATAAGTATGTTCTTTAGATTTGCCTTCTGGTTTCTGAGTCTCTAGAATAGGTATGCTTCACATTGTCAGGCAACAGTGAAAGTTGGGGTTTTTAACTGAGATTTTTCACGCTATTTCTTGATTCCAGCAGCTGAGGCTTCAGGGAAATTGCCAGAGAATGAGTGCTGCAGTATAATTACAAGAGCTGGCAGTGCTGGTAGTAACATAACTGGAACCCATCCAAGCTGCAGTGCAACATCCCAGTTACCATCAGTGGGAAATACACTCAGAGAATAGACCTCATTGTTTCAAAGATTAAAAATTTACAAAAATTACAGAAAACAAGTTCCAAACATCCTTCATATTTATTACAAAAGCACGCAAGCCAGACCTCTCTAATATGCCACTGAGCAAAATTACCACATCCACAATGGAAGCACTGTTTGTACTGACAACTGAAAGAATATGGGGCATTTCATTAAAAGTGTTACAAATGGGTTTGGCTGACTTGTGCTTGTGTGCTGGATAGAGTTTGCATTGTACATTTAAGGAAGTTATACTTCACTGGAAGCATTTTTTAATTTAGGTATGGTATAATTCTAGCTAGCTGAAGAAGCTTATAGTTTAAACTTTCACAAGGCTCATGAGCAAATGTAACTGCTCCTAAAATTAGTGTTTCATTAGGCTTTTACACTGCCCAGGCAAGAGACAGAAAATTGATGTAACACCTTTAAGATCAAGAAACCACCTCTAGATAAACATACGGTTATATGAAAAAATGTTTATCTTCTAAAAGCGAAGAAAGCAAAGTCTGAAGTCAATGGAAATTTTATACACACAACCGTGAATTCAACTTAAATTCCATGTGTACAATACACAAAGCAGCTCCAGTCCTGTTTACAAACAGGGTACCACTAAACTTTGTTCAAGACAAGCTAAATCTGATACATATTTCTGTTTCATACTTTATAAATACAGTTGCAATCTTATGATACCTTCTTTTCCTACCCAACTCCCTATACCGTCTTTAGCAGGACGGTACTGTACTGTAAGGATTTATGGTATCTTTAAGTGTTTTTTTGAAGATCTTACCTTGGGTCTGCAATTGTATTATAAGGAAGAAAAAAATATTTCGCCACAAGGGAAGTTTTCAGAATTACTCAGTCAATTCCAATCTGTTTCTATTCAACTTGATTGAAGTTGAATTGACTACCACTATTTTAATTTAGAGCAGAGCTAGACAAAATTAATGTAAATAAAAATAAGTACAAGCAACGAGTTTCAAAGCCAAAGCTTAGAGACTTTACTGAAAGCTTCCATTTGCTTCCTCTTTGACTTAACGTGTTTTTCATTTCTTAGGGAGTTCAGCCAGAGCGGGGCAATGGTCTGTGCATCTCCATCTGCTGCTGGGATACCACTTGTTTAGAGAACTGCTTAATCCAGACTGGAAAATTGAAAGGTAAATGTTAAATATTTAACAAGCTAAACTCATAACATTAGCCAAGAAGGGTCATCTTATTTGTTGCTATAAGCTAATTTGTTTACAAGGCAAAAAGTATCAACTTTCAACCTGCTCTAGAATGTTTTTTGTCCTTAAGCAGTTGCTAAACTCCTGCTAATGGATGCACTTTTGTCCTGATATTTCTCTCAGCCTGCGTTAGCATTTGGCAAACAGTTATTGCAAAAGGTTGTTTACTTTGGAGATTGGTTTGGAACATTTCCGTTTCCCTGCCTGGCTTGACAGGTTTTTTTCTTTTTTTTTTTTTTTTTTTCCAATTTTCTCTTTTTCCTTGTCAGTGCAAATAAAAACATACAAGTTCAAGTGAGGGATGACAAACCTGCGAGCGCCGACCGCCGCCATGTTGTTATGTTAGTACTTGTTACGCCCTGGCCTACGCCGACAGTTTACAAAAAACATAAGATTTATTTATGCTGAAGGCTCTACATCGGATTGGTAGCGCCAACCAGTCCCGTAAGCACCTAACCCGGTGAGTACCCGTGAGTAGAAAGCAAATGTCGGAATCCTGATCCCGCTGCTGATGGCGACTGGGATTGTTGTTGTCGTGAGGGAGGGCTGGCTCGGGCTCGTCCCTCCGGGGTCTGGTCGCAGGGGAAACACCGGCACCTGCTTTTTTCCCCTCGGCCCGGGCTGGCTTTGCTCCTCGGGCTGCAGTATTTGAGGGAGAGGGTTATATCTGGCCTCTTACCTGCGCTTTTGGGTCGGATTTAGCCAGGCTATGACAGTCCTTTAGGCCAAACGACGGGCTAGGCCGCGCTCCCCTCTGCCCTCCGCGGCCCCTCTCCCCCACAGCCCGCCAAAATTGGGGTTAGGAGGCTGAAAAGGGGGACCTGCACCCCCCAAAGCTCCGCGCAGCTGATGGAGAAGGCCTCGCCGTCGATGCCTACTTACAGACAACGCTTTACGAGCCGTGTTTTACCTCAGGGAAACTCCCTCCCTACAGACAGCGCCGGCCGGGCGCCCGCCAGGCTGTCTCTGAGGGGAGCAGCAGAGGAACGGGGGAGCCTGGGGCGAGCGGAGCCCGCCGCCTGCGCTGAGCACCGTACGCCATGTCCCGGGGGGGGCAAAAAAAACCCAACGCTTCTTAAAAATTATTATTATTCAATTAAAAAAAGAAAAAAAAAAGCACGATTTCAGTCATAGGTCACTACTTACCGGGGTTAAAAGGGGGGTTTGGGCATAGTAAGGTAGGCGGGCGCAGCCCGGCGGGCGCACCTGCGTGTGTGTGTTTTACGCAGGAGCAGAAATGTTTGCAAACAGGGAAAAAACCAATTTGGTTTCGGGGCGGAGGTTGTCAAGGAGGCCGATGGCGTCACGTACGTGTTGGAGGGAAGAAATTACTACAGGCAACAGAGGTGGTTTATTCCAGTAGTGTTTTAGCAGTATTATTAACAATTCCGTGGGGTTTGTGCTAATTTGTTTGTAGGAATTTTTTTCCCGCCTTTTCGCCCGCTGCCCCTTGCAACGCGGGGGAGGGGCGGGAAGGGAGGGCCTCGCGCACGGCTTTCCCGCCCTCTTGTCCCCGCCTTCCTGTTGAATATTTAATAAGATCCCCGCCCCTTCCCGTAACGTCCGCCCGCACGGAAAGCGCGTGTCCCCCACGTCACGAGCCCGCCGTGGCCCCGCCCCCTCATGAATAATT
Source organism: Phaethon aethereus (assembly GCF_964289735.1). Lineage (NCBI taxonomy): Eukaryota > Metazoa > Chordata > Aves > Phaethontiformes > Phaethontidae > Phaethon > Phaethon aethereus. The sequence continues at coordinate 5,799,661 of NC_138601.1, forward strand.
AAGACCGGCGGCCTTATGGGCCTCCATTTCAGAGTGAGGCGGGGGTCCGCCATCCGCCGCCATCCGGTGCCGTCCACCGCCGTCCGCCTCCTGGCCGGGCGAGGTGGCGTCCCAGGGCTCCCAGGAGCAGTTTGGTGTCCTGGGGCCGGGGTTGCCGTGTCCCGCCGTGGGGTGGGTGGCTGCTGTGGGAGGATGAGGTGCGGCGGGGCCTGTGCGCCCGCATCCCGCGGTGGGGTGCCGCAAGGAGTTGTCGTCCTCGTGCGCCGGGTTGCGAGCGTTAGGGCACCGATGGAGCTGCAGGCCTTGTCCGTAGGGTGCTGCCGTGACCAGGTCTCGGTATGCCGCTGGCCTGCATTGTAGCGCAAGCCCAACGCCCTGCACGGTTGTTCCAGCCTTGAGACCAGGCCCACCGAGCCCTGTCTCGAGCATGGAGGGAGAGCATGACCCCGAGCAGCGGTGCCGGGCCGCGGCGCTTGCTAACGTCACACCGGAATTTCGCTGTGCTGCTCTGCACGGCTCTTTGCAGCGTGATGCTGCGGGACAAGCCCACCCAGGACCGTGAAGCCTGCGTACAAATTACGCTGTAGTGGAAAGATGTCACAATACTAAGTCAGTGCCGCAACGTATGTCTTGGAGAGAAGCTGCAGCGTTGTAAAACAAAAACGTGGCACCATACCAGCTGCCAACGTTGTCAGCGGAGGCTGTGCTACAACAAGTAGCCGTTCTACACACAAATGGCTGTGCAGCCGTTCCACACTATTGCATTATACTGTAAAATAGTATTGCTCCATGGTGCTGCGATATCAGGAAAACCACGGCAAGCTGCCGTTCATTGTTAGAGCAGTAAACGGTTCGTAGTCACTAACAAACTTGGTTTTAAAATAACTATTTCTTTTAACAAATTCTGCTTCCAAAGTAGCTGACTATAAATAACTAGTTCTCTTGGGGATAGTAACTGAACCTCTCAGGAGAGGTTTTCTCGCTGCTCCGAAGGCAGTTCCCATACGATGGCAGCAGAGGCCTACAGCTGGTTGAAAGGACTTTTCCCCAATAGGGTTTTTCCCCCCCAAAGACAGTTGTGTTGTGTTGTTTTGTTTTGTTTTGTTTTGTTTTTTCTGGAACTTTGTTGAAGGAAGAACTTCCTTAGCAAAACTGAAATAGAAAACAAAAATCGACCCCAAATACAATGTGGCATCATCTGGTAACTGCTGCATGAGTTAATGCCAATGAGAGTGGGAATGCCATGACGATGTAACCATGATTGCAGTATTTTTGCTGAAAAGGTAAATTAGACAAGTGTGCAAAAATAATGTGCCTCCAAGGCATTTCCGTGTAGTCTGACTCTACAGATGAGCATCACCAGCTAGGCAGAGCCTAAAGGTTTTATGTTGTCCCTGTTTCTTTGTCCATCTGGGAGATAGCTAGCAGCGCCTGGCTGAATATCTCTTTGTGCAATTGCATTCTGCCTCTCTAAATCCTTCAGCGATTCTGCTGCACGCAGGAAGGAATCATTCTCCTCATCCCCATCCTCATCTTGCTGGTTTGTACCTCTGTGTTCCGCCACGGAAGAGTTGCATTTCAGGAATGCCAGGATGAAGAATTTCAGACTGCCGCACTTGTTAGTTTACACCAGTATTTGTTTCTAGTAGTCACCAGATATCATTGCTTGAGGAAAGAATATAATAAAATGGGGTGTATGTGGAGTATACCTCTTCTGGGAGAGCCTTCTGGAACCTGAGAGTGGTTTAAGGGTTTCCAGAGTCTGAAGCTTCATCCCGGCTCCCGTGTTTAATATGTGGTGGTGGACCTACATAAATACGTCTAACTACTTAGTGATTGGCATAATTAACGAAGCAACAGTGACACTGAGTTCTGCAATTTAATTGCGTTGTGGCGTAAAAGTATTATCTTGTTTGTTTTAAATTGTTTGAGTCATGAGGTTGTTTTTTTTCATTTGAGGCTCTGTAATCTAAGTCAATGTTTGTAAACTGTTTTGAGATGACAGGATGAAAGCTAATAAGAAACAAAAAGTACAATTGAGTTGTTATGATCTATGGTGATGGTTCTGCTAGAGTGCTAACTGCTTATTCTATGCATGAGCAGCCTTGTCTTGTACCTAATTTATCTTTGCCCTGCCTACACCGAACGCGTGAGCAACTTTATGTAACTCTGTTAAAAATATCAGTTGTGTCTCTGGTGCTCCGCTACTCTCAGTGGCAGAAACGGTGGCAACACTTAAGTGGCAAGAGCGGGACTGCAATGGAGTCAGCTTTTCAGATATGGTGGGTTTAGACGGCAGACAGTTGCTAGTGAGATTTTTCCAAGGAGCCCAAGCACGTTAGGCATCTAACACCATAGGAAGCTGGGAGCTAGCCATAAAGGCGCTGAAGCTGTGTTTAAGCGTGTCATTAAATTCCTCTGCAACGGCCATGCAGGCAAGATCTAAATCTTGCATGCCCTTAAAACAGCACAGCTTTCCATCATTACTTCATTAGTCACATGCGTGATTTTTCAGGAAAAACACGGCAGAGCCCTGCGCTAGAGGCAGCACTGATATTTAAATGCAGAGCTAGGCGCAGATAGGAAATCCGAGCAGTTAGCTAGGGATGCCTTAACAGAAAAGCGAGGCAGCGGTTGTGCGTCGGCGTGGGGAACTGGAGCAGCCCCGGCAGGCCCCTTCCAGCCCCGTGATTCCAGGGTCGGGGAAGGGGCTCTGCCGTCTGTCGTGCCTGGACAAAGGCATCTGGTTTTGCGAGGGACGGGTTGCGTCTTGCTCCCCTCCGTCCTGCTTGAGCGAGCCTTACTGCATTTTGGACTCTGGGGGCAGGAGGTGTGTGCCAAGCCAGCGTATTCAGCCTCCCAAACCTGGCCTCATATTATTTATTTAAGGTGTTCTTTTTACCTTTATTTTAGAACATGCATTCTTCATGTCCTCGGATATTTGCTACCACCACAAGGGCTCGATGTAAATAGCTAGAAAGCTATTGAGCAACAGACAGAAAGCTGGCATTCTTTTGTAGTTTCTCGAATTGGAGCCGGGGCATTAAAAGCAAACACCAAATGTGGTGGGAGTCAAAAGAGAATGCTGGAAACATTGCACCACTAGGACCAGCACTAACAAGAACTGCATCTAGTGCACTATAAACATTACAAAATGGAAATAATAATAATAATAAACGGCAGAAGAAAGACATAATGCTTCCAAGTTCTGTGTCGCTTCATATGCAGTCTTAGGCAGTAAAATTTCTTCAGTACTTGCTCTGTTTAAATCAAATTTTTCCTCATTTGCCAAATGTTTTTTCTCTCCCGAGGTTTCATTGAAACTCTGAAATGTTATTAAGGAGCTTAGATGCAGCTTTCATTTATGCTTGAAGAAAGCAGTTTAAGGCTTGTTACAAAATGATAGAAGCGTACAATTAGTGGGGGATTGTTGACTCATTCAGCACAGGCTCCGCTATGCGTCGTGCAAGGATATGGAGCAAATTAAGGCACAGTTTTGTATCATCCTTCTTAGTGAATCCTCAGGATAAAATCACCAGCCCCTCCTTGGCTAGCATTTCTATTTAAGGGCTGCTGGCAGAGTGTGGAAAGGCTGATGAACAGGGCTCAGAAGGGGCAGGAATGTACACAGCCAACGTCCTGGCCCAGAGCTCGGAAGTGGTTTGATCCGCTGAGAAGCTGATCAGAACTTCGATAACGCAAAGTCCAATTTTATTGTTGTTTTGCTTGCGGAACTGTGCAGCGATATGGATGAGGTGCAGCTGGAGGAATTAAAAGGAAAAAAAAAAGATAATGGAAAATTTAACAAAAAATAGGTAAACGGGGAAAAGTGAAGAAGTAATCACTTAATACATTCCATGCACTGAAGGACTGAGGTTAACACATGGCCTGGCTGCTCTGATCCTCACTGCAGTTCTGTCATGCTGCACCATCCATGTCCTCACTGCAATACCAAAACAAAGTGGCATCCTGTTGAAACTTAGGGCTGCAGAAAACCATGGCAGCATCTTCACTAATACGCAGAATTTCCAGATGTCCTCATTCCTCTTAGGATCCTAAGTGTCTTGGTTTGGGGCATGTGGGGCAGAAGCAGGTTTAACACCAGGATTTGCCATTTTCTCCTTGCCTTTTCCACCTTATTTTGGACAGTGATCATGGCTGAGACAAATTAACAACGCTCTGTCCTTCTACCGTGCCTTTCAACCGAGGGTCCTGAGACGCGTTGCGTGCATTAAATCGCAGAGCTGTGCAACGTGCCCCGCAGAGGAGGTAAGCCGCCTCAGAACGCGCTGGAGCAGGGGGAGCCGGGGGGCTTCCTCAGGGTTGTTTGGAAGATACCAGAGGCAGAATCCAGCATCCTCGCTCCTGCTTCGTGCTTCTGACGGTGGCATTAAACGTTTAGATGGAGGAAATGCAAGACTGAAAGAGGCAGGGCGAGGAAGCGGGTGGATGGGGTGGGTGCAAAGGCAGTACAGGTTTGTGCCCTCTGTGTGTTGTTCATCCTTCATCGGGTATTGAAGGTTTACCTTGCATCAGAGTCGTTCCTCCGCAGTTCCTAAATCCTAGCTGAGGATCTGGCCGCTAGGTTTTCCAGTCTGCTCCTTCGCTATAAATACTCCTAATATTTTTCCTGTCTTCAGCTTTTCTCCATCTTCCAGTTTTGCAGAGAAAGAGGGACCAGCACAAAAAAAGAAGTGTATTACTAAGAATTCATTAGCATCTCAAATCAGGTTCCTCTGGTTTTCTGGAAGAGCTGAGCGAACCTGTCAGAGTCTAACTGGTGCTCTTCCTTTCTGCTTCTTTTTAAGATGCAATGTTCAGCCCTAAACAGATGGGAACCTGTCAGCACAACACGGAGATAATTACCCGTTTGAGCCATGGGAAGCTTCATAACAGATAGGAAGTTATTGCAGCCAATACCACTCTGCTTTATGATCTTATCAGTTTTCTCAGGCTGAGCATATTGGTAGGCCCTATTATTCCTTTGAAGAAACACCAAAAAACCCCTTGTTTCTGTAGGGATGCAAATTCTCTTCCAAGTTGCAGGGCAGCTCTGCAGAAGCCAAGGCGGCTGTCCTGCCTGGGGAGGGAGAATTATCTGCCCCGCGATAGAGGCGTGGAAATACCAAGGAAGAGCAGTAACAAGGGATAGTGTAAATGTTAAAGACCTTAACCTGGTGATTGCTTCAAGCTTCTGTCTTGCTCCTCGCTGCTCTGTGTTCAGCAGTCCCGTGTTCCCAGTGCCAAAGCTCGTGGCGTAGGCTGTTTCTTGGAGATTCGCGTCCAAACTCGTGCGTCTCTACTGCTGTCGGACACGTCCAGGCATCACTTTCTTGCTTTGCCGACAGCGGGAGCTATCGTAGATCTTCGTTTCTGTGTGGACAGTCAGGCACCTCCGTTAGCTAGTGGTGGGGGAGAGGCTGAAGGAGTTAAAAAATTCTCACCTTGGGTTTTCTTATTATTCTGTAGGTCTGTAGGCTGGCAGAGTTAAAAATCCTCCTGCAGCGAAGCGGAGTCATGGAAATAACCCTCAAGAGCAGGCAGCAGGAGGCCAGTAGGTACTTGCATGCAGCTTGTCACAGAGCATGAAACCCACTGTTATTCTTAGAAGAATAGCAAACCTGCTCTTTTCAGTACTTAAAAAAAAACCAACCCCAAACAAAAAAACAAACACAAAAAAACAACTGTGAAAGGCTTTCTTTTCATCACAGCGACCCTGAAATTTTATTACTTACGTGTTCTGTGCAGAGGAAAAGGGGTTTAAATGCTTTCTGCCAGCACATGCTGAAGATTTTGTCAGTTTTTTAAAAATGTAACAAAACCACCCATCAATTTTTATAACGTTAGTTCAAATTGAGGAGGGGACCGACAAAATTTATCTCCCTTTTCTTGAGAAAAAGGAAAATTGCTGCCTGCTCTGACCTACTTGCTAAAAAAATCAGGATTTGTTGTGTAAAAAGGAAAAGAAAAATAAACCCCAGCCTTTGGAAGATTTTCAGTGTGTGAATTGGTTGTTCCTTATCCTTTTGTAATGAGAAAATTGTGGGAGGGAGATGAAGGTTATTGCAGAGATCTTCTCGTGGTAGCTGAAGGGAAATGTGCAGGTGTTTTCTGCTTCCTTAGAGCCAGCCTGCTAGTCGAGCCTTTTCTGGGAGCCGTGCTGATAATTATCACACTACAGGATGCCACCCTCTAATCTTCCCTTGTCTGCCGGTTGGGAGAGTAGCGCGGAGCTGGAGATAGTACTTGGTGGTGCCAGAAACATCGCTCGAGCCGTTCGGAAGCCGGCTGGCAGAAGCGTGCAGGGGCTGGTGAGGCAGGCAACTGCCTAAGGGGGTGGTGGCATCGTCGCTGCAATTTTAGCATAGCCTTTGGGTCAGTAATTGTGTATTTTGGTCCGATGAAGGGATGAAAAAAAAGGAGTTGCGCTCTGAGCTTTCTGTGGAACTACCTGCCTGAAATGCCAACAGCCCTTGCTGCGAGCGCCAGCTGAATTTTGTCCTGGAAGGCACCCGGCAGGTTCGTCTGCAGATCGTACAGATGTTTAAGGGTGACCCCAGCAGCACCCGTTCCCCATCCCTCAAGCTGACTCGAGAAGATTTCTAAATTCTTTTAGTGAGCGTGAGAAATGAAAAAAACAGCTCCTGAGATGGACATGTATATGATGCCTCAGCAAGTAATTCCACCCCCCTTTGAAAATGCCTTTCCCCTGAGCATCTGTAAGAATCTTACAAATATTAGCAAATTTACAGTTTGGTGAGAAAAGAAATTATTCCCATCCTTCCTTTCCATGTGAGGCAACCCAGGGCATAAAGGCATTTAATATACAACCAGGCGAGGACTTCGGGAGCCCTAATTCCCTGCTCCCAGTCGTATCCAAAGCTTAATTCCACAGCACTTATAAAATGCAGATTCAGAGCTGTGCATCTCTTGGAGATTTTATTCCACTACCCACAGGCCCTTTTGGAGCAGATTTTGGAGCAATCTGCTCCCTGCTTGCTTTCAGTGCTGTTAATTATGGTTCTGCTTGCTGTTGTACCTGAGGTTGCAGTTGCATTTTCAGGGTACAAATCCCTGCTTATTTGCATAACAGCTAAGATATTTTCCCCCCATTTCAGGGATGTTGGTTAGTATGAAAACTATTTGTTCAGGAGAGGTGACTATTTAAATTGTTGCTTATTTGTATATTATAAAGTATTTGCTTTTATACGTGTGCGTGTATATAAATGGAATATCTCTATATATATTCTAATTATATACTTGCTGCTCCTCCACTCAGAAAAATAGAAGGAGGCATTGGGACAGTAGAATTCTTTTATCATGTTTAAATTAACTCATAGCTGTTTGGTTTGTGTTAGCACAGTTTCTCCCAACCTGGAAAAGACTCCTGTGGAAGAGGGGATGAACAGGGTGCGATGGGCTTGCGAAGGTGAAAAAGAAAATGAAAAGAAGCTATTGGGAAGAAAAACCAACTCCATCCCAGGACACAAGTATATTACTTCTTTTTTCCAATATTGCAACATGGTTGTAGCCATTGAAAGGGGGTTAAAAAAAAAAAACTTCACTTCAGAAGGGCAGCAGGGACAAAGTTATGCTTAGAAAATTATGCCTTTAGCTCCTCAGGCGGAATCAAGGCCAAGAACAGTACCCGCACATGCGATGAAACAGCCCCAGGCTGGGGAGTTTACAATTTAAATAGCCCCAGGCAAAACACGGCGTGTTATTGCTCACGTGTTACAGAGGAGCTGCTGAAATACCAGGAGCTGCTTTTACTATTGTAGACCTGCACCTCCTGAGCCACAAGCCAGTACCTTAACCACAGCTCTTCCTGCCTCTGCGAACGTCCCGCTGTCTCGGCGTGTCCCTGGCGCTGCCCGCGCTTACCCCTCGCGGGACTGGGTGTTCCAATTCCTGTGCCACCGTGGCTACGTCGACGCGGTGCAGCGGTTTGCGAGGCGCGTCGCAAGGGTTACAGGTAAGTCCTCGTTCTGGCTATGCCCTTGTCAACTGCTCGAGGTGTAACACATGTGGAAGCCGTGCTGTCAAAGCTCCCGTGGGAATTAGTCTATTGATATCCGTAATTAATTGCAAGATGGGCCTTTTCCTACAGTTCATCATCTCCTTCCAGTTACTGCGTCATGCCAATTTTTTCATACTTATAATGTACAATAGCGAAGGAAGCCTAAGCCTGGAGGTGCTACTTAGAGGTCTCGGATAATGACCTTTAAAGTGATTTAAGGTTTTGAAATAATTCAGTGCTAGTGCAGAGATGAAAACACTAAACATGACTGCTGTCAAAAAGTCAAACAGGCCGAGCAAACTGCATTGTTCAAGCTGAGAAGTCTGGGGAAAAAAATAAAAATCGAAGTAAGCTGAGCAGAATAAAATTAGAAGAAAATTATAGTCTTGATTCAAACCTCAATTGCATTAGTTTTTGTCCTAGATATGTCCTGGGAACACCTCCTGATAATGATGTGCTATTACTAAGACAGAAAAGAATGTCTTAAAAAAAAAAAAAAATCCTTGTATTCTTATAGCATTGATTAAAAGAATGCAAGATGAAAATAATTCCCATCCCGCTTAGAAGTTCACATAACATGACCAATAATCCTTTGCACGTTTTATTTTGAAAACAAAGCAGTCCAAAAGGAAGATTTTTTTTTTAATATTAAGACTGTATTCCATGCAGATAATCCATAGTAAATACATTGCATTAAAAGACGGTTAAAGTGCCTTTAGTCCCCCAAAAGAGTCCAACTGTGCTGTAAATTCAAGTATGTGGAAAGTAGGCCTTTAGTTATTAGAGTATTTTTTGATCTGGGTCCTGCTCTCATTGATGTCCAAAATGGGGAGGTTAGCCCCCAGCTTCCGTAGGAGCAGAACAACCTCGCCTGTGTCTCTTGAGAAGCCCTGTGCTGTGTTTTCCCATCGGCTGAACGCGGACGAGTGGCCAGGGAGCAGATACGAGCTGCCCTTTTCCGCCTGATGGCAGCCTGAGCAGCACGCTCGGCGCTTGCCGCAAACTGCCGGGGCACGGTGCTTGGCCAGACAAACGAGGAGTTGTTTGTGTTTTGCATCCTCTTTTAACCAGCTGAGCACAGCTAACAGCCCCAGCCCATTTTCTAGCTATAAAATATAGAGGTCAATATACACGTGTACATAGGCGGTCTGCTTTGAAGCAAGGCCAAGTGCTGGGTTCATCAGAATCCAGAGGAAAACCTCAGGATGTGGCTAGAGAAGCTGCGTGATTAAAAGCAAATTCAAACTCTTTTTGTGTCAGCGTTGCCATCGTCATGTTCTTGCTTCGGCACTCGAGACTAGCAAGATTAACCGGCATCTTGAAGTCGGAGTTTGACAGATAGCGAAGGAGTATTGATCCTATTGCGTTGGACCTGGTGCAACCAGCGTTGTACTTGCACCCAGACTCTCCTCTCCAGCGTTAGGGCAGTTGATAGTAAAGACATTTTTCTCTCTCTTCTAGGCATCGGCAACATTACCATTGGGTTTTCCAGGATTTAATTAAGACAACCTCTTCTCTTCCGCTACAAAGCCACGTGCAAAGAATATTCAGAAATGCTGACTCGCGAGCTTCCCAGACGTGAACTTCAAGTGCCCAGAGCTAGACCTCGTGTCGAAAGGTGGGACAGAATAATTTTTTTTTTTTTTCCCCTCCTCCTTGAGACACAGCATGTAAGTGTCTTGCTTCTCCAGGCTGAGCAGTGCGAGATCCAGAGCCGGATCCAACCCCTCAGCTCAGACCATGCACATGACTATGGGCAGTAACTTCACCATCTACCGCAAGGTCTTAGAGGTGATGAATTGGAGCTGTTAACGCTCTACCTGACAATATCCCAAACCATATTCCTCAGTAGAAGGTGGACCAAACGTCTGGTGCACAGCTACCGAATAGCCTGGCTTCTTTTGTTTCTTTCCTTAAAGGGAAAAAAAGAAAAAAGTGCCTTTTTTACTGCAGGCACTCAGAACTTGGCATCTCCCCTGAATTATAGGTGTTTTACATATCTCAACCGTTTCTGTGCTATGGCACTTGGATGTTGTTATTCTCCACCTGAGTATCTGATCCTCTTCCGAATCCTTCTGAGATCCTGACTGCAGTAATCCACCTGTGATTTATACAGCTCAGCTGCACACTGTTTCAGGTCTCTTTTCTTTTAAATTCGCAGCATTTCAGAACTCTTGCATTTCTAGGGGCTGTAGGGGAAGAGGGGTACCCAAAATCTTGCTGTTACTGTGTGTGCATGTTCAGAAAACAGTAAAAACAAGGCCGTTATTTGAAAAGAGTTAAATACAGAGAGAATTCCTTACCATCTCATAACCATTTCAAAGGAGATCAGATCCTGGGCAAAAACTAGAGGACAGCATTTGAATTCCCTTTGAATTCCTTCTACTTCAGGGAAACACGCGGAAAAAAAAACAACCTTCCAGTTGAAAGCTTTATTTGGGAATAAAGTTTATCTTCAAAATATGTCTAAAGAGAGACTGTCTGGGCCATAACAACTTGGCACGACTCAGTCTGACTTACCCTGTTTGAGCATTTTGGTGCCTTTATGCCATAATAAGATGCAGCAAAAATCTCCCTAGTGGCTATGTATGAGAAAGTATAATCTGGGGTCTAAATGCCACAAAGCATCCATATTTATCTTTAATGGCTATATAAATTCAGCAGATGAGAGGGAAAACATTAATTAGACAGACCCTGCCTTTGGCAGTAATCACCACCAGTGACAGCTGAACCAGCCAGTGGATAAAATATGTACCAAACATGATTATCAGAATAAATAACTGAGGATCAAGAGAAAATTAAAAAAAAAAAAGGGGGGGGGAAAGCCCCATACAACCAACAACTTTTTGGTGGGGGGAAGAAAACTTTTACCTTACACTGGACTTTGGACTCTCTTTTTTTTTAGACAAGCTTTCTTCAGTTTAGGGCCTGATCCTACAGCTGGTGTCTGTGAAAGTAGGATAGAGTATTTCTGCAGATTAGTCTTAAATTCTGATTGCACAGAAGAAATAGAAAACCCTGAGAGGTGTAGTGTTGAAGCCCTTAGTTAGGGTCAGATTCTGGAGTCACGGTCTATGTACAAATCCAGACCAGGGGCCTATCATAGACATAATAAAATAAAAACATTTTAAAAATTCCACCGACTTTAGTAGGCTCTAAAAACGTTGATGTTAACCTGGTGACTTTTGGGTTTTCAATCATGTCAAGGCATGGATGCCCTCACTTATTTACGTCAGGATTTAGCCCGTGGGAGGACACTGCTTTCGCTAGTGCTCTGTCCCCATTCTCTTCCATCAAAACCTACTCTGTTCCTGCTGGATTAGTGGCCATGCCAAGAGGATGTATTTTGAAGGAATCTAAGATTTTTTTTTCCCATACTCTGTCTCCTTTGGGGTAAGTGTCATAGCTAGTAATTTAGTAAACTAATTAGATGCCAAAAAGTGCATCAGAGCCATTGGTTCACAAACATCCTGAAGGTGAAACCTCCGCAGGGTTTTGCTCTTAAAATACATCAGGTTTTCCTTTCTCTGGAGCAGGGGGTGGAAGCTGTTGCTTGGAAGGGAGAGGAGGGCAGGGAGCTGAAGCCATGGTGGTGGAAGACCAACTGCAGGATGAAAAGACAAGGGCCCAAGGCCCCTCGGCCACAAAGACAGATGTCACCCACCCCAAAAGAAGGCGGAGAGCGGAGAAAGGGACAGAGCTGGGGGAGAGGGGATGGGAGAGGGGAGGTGAGCCTTGGAGAGTCAACCGTACCTCTCCTGGACCACCAGCCTCTCAGGGGAGAGGGGAAGAGGCAACCAGCCCGACGTTCCTGAGTGCAGGCAGAGCCAGCGTGCAGCAAAAATCAACGTTTTGCTGTCCCCAAGAGCCTGCTGCTTGAGGCAACTGCGTATTTTGCCTGTACTGAGACTTGGCCCCCTCTCCTTTGCTGCCCCTGTTAAGACTCCCAGCGGAGGAAGGAAGAGGTCAGCCACACACAGGGGGAGAAGAACTCATCTACAAAACAAAAAACCCACACCAAACGAAAACTTTGACTGCACTTTTTTTCTACTGCCCCATCCAGGGCTTCGGTGCCGGGCTGCAGGCAGAGTCCGGTGCCGCGACTGCCGCCGCTGCAGGCTCTGCTGTCCCGCGAGGAATCCAGGCCAGTCCCATCCTCACATTGCCCTGACTCATTCTTTTCGAATGCTCCATGGGGTCTTTTTCCTCTACTTGCTCTTTTTTTTTTTTTTTCCCCAAGACGGGAAAGACTTTGCGATAGAATAACAGAAGACTCCAACACTTGAGACATGGGAGGTTCGAGGTGCAGGGCGAGAAGCGCTCAGCACTGTTCTGCTTCAACAAAGCCCTCCTTCTCCTGGCTGGCCGGCTCCACCTCCGAGTACGTTGCGTGGTTGGTGTGATTTCGGAATTTCATGGCAGGCCAGTGATGTGGCCTTCGCTGTGGACAGAAACAAAGACCCATCAGAAGCTACGACAGAGCCTTTCACGCCAACCCTGCTGGGAAATGGGAAACTCGGTCCTGAAATGAAAACAATGCTGGCTTTGTGAAAGTTTGACTTCTTATTAATAAAAATAAATTTTTAAAAATGGCTTCATGCTTAAAAGAGTTAATTGCAATGCATCGATCTCGCTGAGCTGACCCACTAATAAGGTTAAAATGGGGAGGGGGGAGGAAATGGAAATTTTAAGTGAAATCTCACATCAGCTTCAGGACAGGCGTGGCCTGTGCAGCTGAGGACAGCCACTGGCTTCCCCTGCGACCACGTACACGTCAGCTCTGTGTCTCCTCTATCTGCAGAACGGGGACAACTGCGTTCTCCCTTCTCAGCCAGCTGTAGATAAATGCATCAAACATTGCCAAGCGCTCAGGTACGAAACTGGGAGAGGCCACGGAGGTCAATTCTCTGAAGCCTGTCTCTTCAGACAGGACAGATGGAGGAAAGACAAGTGCTCCAGGAAAAAGCCAGCGAGCGCTAAGGAAAGGCTGAGGGCTAAGTGTTGCTCACTCCCTCCGCAGCAGCTCCTGTGCCAGGATTCAGCCCACTTCTGCCTGCCTCGGGATCCTACGCCCAGCGGTCTTTTGGCTTTTAAGAGCAGATGGAGATTGTTGGACCCCCTATCTTTCGGAGAATTAAAATCTTCCATTTAGAGCATTCACACCACCACTTACACAGTAGCTGATGGCATGACACCCGTCAGTGAAGTCTGACAATTTTAGCCGACAAAATCCAGCTGGGCAATTCAAAAGGCAGCGATCTCAATTATGTGGTAGCTCCAACTGAGCCCTCCAACCAGGCTGCGTGTCGACTGATCATACAAGCAGGTTGGAAGAGTCTGACATTGCATGGGGGAAAAAAAGGCAATGTGTGAAAGGGAGCGTGTGAAAGGGAGCAAAATAAACCGGTGTGGGAGGGAGAGAGCCTAAATTTAAAACATCAGCAGCTGAAGGTTGGGACATTAGCTGTGACTGTAGGACCATGAAAAGAAACTCTATCGAAGTTCCTCTGTCGTCTTCTCTTTGCTCCCTGCTCTTCTCTAGAAGGTTAGGATTCGTGCTGATAGCAGGGGAAGATAAAACTGGCCAGAGATAAGGTTCTCCACTCACCTCAATGAAGAACAGGGCGGCGTTGGAGGTGGGGTGGCTGTTGATGTAAATTCCAGCAAGGATAATCGCTGCAATGAGCACCACAGCCAGGACGATCCCCACGATAGTACCTGTGTGAAGCGGGGCTCCTGCTTTCTCGGAAGGAAGGCTGCTTCCCAGACCTGCAAAAAGGAGCCAGTTGAGTCTCGAATTGTGCTGAGACCTCAATAAAAGAGAGGACAGAAAAGAAAAGCAAGGCAAGACCTTTCGGGGCTCTGCACGCGTGACTGAGCAACTTAGCCTGCTACTGTCTGGCTCAACAAGAGGGGAAGATGCACCAGCGAGTTGTTGTCTACGCGCCAGCGTCGCTTTCAGATGATACCAGTAGCCGGTTTGAAAGAAGATTAAATCACCACCGTGCAGCAGCCCCGCGCCGATCCGTAGCCTTTACGTATTGGCTGCTCGCTCCGGCGGAAAGCCATTAGCCATATGCCGAGTGGGGTCCTCCGCCTGTCTCACCCCCAGCCCTCCAGCTCGCCCTCGGTCCTCGGCTCTGAATATGCAATTGCGCAGAGCTACAGCGGGGGTATCTATCTGGCATATATTAGCAGTGACATTACCAGCCCTTTGGGGAGCAATTTGGCTGACGCTGGGAAGATCATGCATTTCAAAGGCCCCATGCCTGCGAAAGGAACTGAGCCTGCACCCAGTTTAGCCAGTTTAACCTCCGTGAGCTGCTTTCGGGTAAGAGGGCTGGGCTCCTGGTTTGCAGACAGCCGCAGTTCTTGCAAACCTGACATGGGGTGAAGAGGGCTCCGATCCTTCCCATACTCTGGAATTAGTAAGAGCGTTACAGCAACAATTCGGTTCCCTGCCCTTGGGGCTGATGAAGAAACTCAGACCGAGAAAGGATTCACGGGAACAGAGATAAGAAAAGCAGAGCTGGGCTAAGGACACTTTTTAGATTTGGATTTTACGCTGCTCCTTGGCACAGCTGGGGAAATTCAAAAGAAAAAAAAAAAAAGGACTTTGTGTCTATGCAAAAACTGCAAAGAAAGGGAATTACACGCAAAGAGAAAATTCATCATTTTAGCTCACACAGCAGGACTAAGTGGGAAAAGTAGGCAAAACCAGCACCAGGGTAAAACAGACCGGTCCAGACTCTCACTTCTCACTCCCTGAAATGGCATTAATCGGGGTAAGGACAGTAGGAGTCTTATCTCGATTGCATCCTTCCAATCGCAGTGTCACCCGTCCACTCCGCTGGCTGATCACGACTCCCCGGTGCATTTGGCTTCAGTGTACCCTGTTTTCACTTGGAACGACTGTGAGCAGGCAAAGAGAAGATTAAGAGCTTACCTTCGCTTCCTGCATACTGATTGAGCTTCGTATCATCTGAAAGAAGAAAACAAAGGCAAAAAAATAAAGTTAGGAGCCTTCTATGATATTCTGCACGCTTCCCACCCGCTTTCATCCCTCTGTAATGGGGCCACTGACAGAACATGGCTCTCGCGCAGCATTTACTTGGCCAGTGACAGTTTTAAACCTCTGAGTTTGGTGGACGAGGAAGGCACCCAGAAAGCAGCAGTGGTGAGAGCATGTGGCTTATGGTTTGTTGTCTTGCTTCACCAAGGTGGCACCTGGAGCACCAACATCTCGGGAAACGCGTCTTTAAATACGCGCAATGTGCAAAGCACGCCAATAAAGGAGTGCTGGAGGGGGCCCCAGCCCTCCTGGGCGTCCGTGTTCAGACCATGGCATTTGCAGCAATGCGCTGCCAATACATCCCGGATACATCGACGGGATGTTACGCCGTAGACGTCTTCCACGGGGGACCCAAAATCCAATCTTCATCCCTTTCTGGAAGAACCGGGATCCGTTGTACAAGGCTCCACGTCTCGACGCTGGCCGCGCCACCGGAACGCGCTCAGACGCGCTCCCATGCGTCCGCACCAGCGGAGCGAGCGAGCGGGGCCGGCGGGCGCAGAGGGGTGGGCCCGCGCCGCTGCTTTGCTCCCTCCTTCGCCGTGCTTCTCCAGATAAAGCTGGCTGGGTGTTTGTTTCCTTCCAAGATTACAAATGAACTTCATGCTTGACTGTGTCACAGGAAGCCTCTTGTTCTTTTTCCAAGAACCGGCGATGAGTTGGAAAATAATCTCAGCGGTGGTGTTACACTCCCCTTTCCTCTAATTGCTCCTTTCAAAGTCAACTCTGTCAGCCAGGCGCTCCGTTCCTCCCCCCAACTCCTTCCCGTCGCTGAAGGACAATTACTAATGTTCCTTTCTATTTATTCTAATTAGCAGTTTGCGTTAGGGACTATTAAGCAGCAAAATTGAAGTGATACCTGCCGCTAGGATCGGAGGAGCCAGCCCTGTGTTAATAGGATTATCAAGCCTTAGAACACGGCTGTCTCGAGGGCAACGCGGGTTCTGATGCGGAGCTTTCCTACGCGGAGGGCAATCACGAGCCTACGCCGCGTTAGTGCCCGTCTGAGAGCACCGACAGCCCCGAGTCACCGGCAAGGGCCAAGCACGTTAAAAGCACGAGCCCCTATATACGGCGTTAACCCCCGTTACGATGCTGGGGTGTGCGTCCACCGGGGACTCGTTGCTTGTTGACCTCCACGAACGCGGAAAAAGGCTGCGACGCAATTGTAAAACTCTTCCCGCCGGGGGGGTTCGTCTCTCCCCTTACCCTTGTGCTTCAAAGACGGGTCTGTTGCTGTATTTGTTTGGATATGAAGTGGCTTCATGAGGCATCGGAGTGAAAGACCCCTCCAGGGATAAGCGTCGAGGATGGGGTGTCCCCGCCGCCCCCCCCCCTCCTGCCCCTACCTTCTGTCGTGAGGCTGTCGATGAAGAGCGAGGACGTGGAGGTGGTGACACCCTCATCCAGCGGGGAGAAAGAGCTGTCAGGAGGTGCTGAATAGTGGTCGCCGTCTGCTAAATCCTCGCAGGTCTTCTCATCTGACTGGAAAGAAAATGGAAAACAGCTACTTTTTCTAGCTGTTCTCCAGCAAGAGCGGCGGGGGGGGACTGTGCTCCCCAGGCTTAGGGCTACCGAGCCCCCGGGGCTCAGCCAGTGGAGTGGAAGCAGGGCACATGGTCCAGAAGTGCCAGGAGAGGTACGTGGGAGGTGACGTGGAGGTTGGAGAAGAGAAGGAAGAGTTTGGGAACCACTTAAGTAGGACAAATGACAATGATCTGGCAAGGTCCTACAGTCCGACCTTCTCGCATCACTGGGTGACCTTACACAGGTCCTGTGACCTCCTTTTCCCTCACTCAGCCCTCTTGGTTAACAGGGAACAAAGCTGAGTTTTCAGTGAGGAAAAAAAAAAAACAACAAAAAAACCCCCAAAGCAGAAACAGATGTTTCGTTAGAGCTGATCTTTCCGAGACAAAGAAACTAGTTCATCCAATGTGGAGATAATTGTGCTAACAAGGACAAAAAAAAAAAAAAAAAAAATCACAAGGGCTAATTTCTTCATGCTCGAGTGTGAGTAAGAGTCATGCTTCAGAAGGTGAAGAAAAAAATATCCCCGTGTACTCAAGTGGCACCGTTTGGTAACTTACGGAGGTCTCCGCACCTCTCCTGAACACCCAGCACCGACCAACACAGGAACGAGGCACCAGCAAGGCAGATGCTGGATCGCATGGACCATCTTTTAACTATCCCAGCGGAGAGCCTCAGCGGTCCTGCTGTGACGGGACAGGGATGCTAAAGGGATACTCAATCTGTTCCAGAACAGCACGGGCCAAGCGGAGCCCAGCGTGAATTTTTGGAGCGGGGCCACGGCCGCTGTTTTCCCTGCGGATCAGCCTCCTCCCGAGCAGAGGAGCTATCGGAAGCGACTCCTCTCTGCGCCTCACCTGCTGGCCGCAGCCGTAGGACAGCCACTCCTCACGGTGTCGGTCAAAACCGCTGGAACACCTGCGGAGGAAAGCGGTATTAACCCGCGGCTGGTGAATTCCCGGGAGGCACGATGCCGAAAGCGCGCCTTGGCCCGCTCTGCCCGGGACGGCGTTGCCAGGGATTTCTGGGAGTCCCAAACGCGGCGCCGACGGGCGCTGCGTACGGATACCAGCACAAACAAGTATCTGAGCACTGGAAAGATTATGTACGAGTCGGTCTCCAAAGACGTGGGGTTTCCAGTACAGCTGTGCTGGAAGGACCCAAATGTTCCTCTTCACAGGGGAGGAAAAGGGTCAACACCGCTTCTCCGAGGGAAACGGAGAAGCAGAGAAATAGGAAAAATATATAGACTGAGTTTGAATTTCCACTCCCTGGACTCTGTGCCAGGGCAAAGCCATGATCTCCATGAGGGTTTTTTTTTTCCAGCAACATCTGCACAGGAAAAACACATTAAAGAAATTATAAACGGCATCAGGAAAACACCAGCTAGTGAAATCTCTACAGAAACAGAGGGAATGAAATAGGACTCTGACCTTTGGAAAGACTCTGGGGACTACCAAAATATGAGCCAGGGGTTCAAGCTCATACAAGCACTAATTTACACAACTACCAACCGGTAAAAGAGGAGAAGCCACAAAAAACTTCAGGTCCTGCTGAGTCGCTGAGATCTTTAGTTAAAGTACAGTTCCCGTAACAATTATGGGCTCAGCAAAAGCAAAAACACAAACTCCACTGTCCGGAAGAGAGCTAAGAGGACTCTGGGGTTAAATCACTGAGCTGGACTCAGGATATAAGTAAGTCCAAACCCTGGAAGCCATCCCACCAACTTCCTTGGGAAAGATCACGTTGGCTTTGCAAAACCAACCTGGTTGAAAGCCAGCAAGATAGCGGTAGGCTTGCTCTAGCTTGTGATTTCCAGCACGCTTGCTGTTTGTACTTTCCATCTGTAATCCAAGCTCCTCAGGACTGAGCTGCCGATACGCAGTTACGGCTGCGGGGAGTGTGGCTTTTAGCCAACACACCAGCAAGTCACCGTGCTGTAGGTGGTAAAGAGCAAGCATCGGCAACAGCGACTTGGTGGTTGGACTTGATGATCTTAAAGGTCTTTTCCAACCTTAATGATTCTGTAATATCCCGTCAGATTCCCTGACTTGGATTTTGGAAGACCGGGTCTGCAAACACCGTGAATTTGGAATCAGCAGAGTGACAAAGACCTTGAACCCTGGGGTTTCAGCCCCAACAAGATCCAGACTAAGCCACCATATCCCAAGCTTGGTTTTGCTTCCAAAGCCACATCTGCTTGCACGCATCTCTCTCAGCTGCGGGAACATAATATTCTCTGATCTGAAGCCGCCACCGAGCGACTGTCATTGAAAAACGGTGTTCCCCTGGCTCGGGCTGTAGTCGAGCCCGCTGAAAGGCAGCGCGTCAACGCCGGCTGGCAGCGTCGCTTTCCTGGCGCCTCGGGATCTTTCCCTGTCCCAGCTGCCCTGCTCACACCTTGCTGCAACTGCTGCCTGTGAGGAAAGGGTGCAAGTCCGGAGCGCAGCGAGAGAAGGGCTACAGAAAGGAAGAGCGAAGGTGCCCCGCGAGCGATGCCGGGCGAGCCGGAGGGGGCGGCTGGGGAAGGGGCCAGCCAGCGCTCCTCCCTGCGGGCAGCCCCCAAGCCGTCCCCGTGCCACGCGGGAGGATCTGTGTTATTGGGTCCCCTCCCCTGCCACTAGCTCTAAATAAATAATTCGGCACAATCTCATTAGACTCTCTCAAGCTCCGTATCGCGCTGCTTGAGCTGAAGGAGAGCACGGAGCGGGGCTGCCGCGGGGCCGGGGCTGCAGCGGGGCCAGCCCCGTCCCCCCAGATCCTCCGTTTACCCCCAGAAAAGCAGCAAGTGCCCCCCCACTCTCATGGTGTCTCGTCCCCGACAAAAAGGGCCTGTCCCCCGCGGCTGGGGGCCTGAAGGGCATCCCCGGCTCTACCTGCTGTCCTTCAGACTTGAGCGCGTCCCAGCCTCGCTGCCCTGCGCTTCTGTCTGAAATCACAGCCTAAGTCAGGACAAGTTTCCCCCGTGTTTAACCTCACTGACAAAAACGTGAGTCTCGCTTCTGGTCTCAACTTGTTCGGGCTCCTGCAGCAAAGCCTCAGGAACAGGAACCCCAGCCTCGGGAAACAGCTCCTTTCGGTGGCTTGTAACGGGAGATCAGATGACCGCTTAACCATGGCTATGAGGCTATGAGAGCAGCACCCTAAGCGAACCGAAGAGCAGCAATGGGGAAAAACCGAAAAAAAAAAGGAGGAAAATACTAATAAAAAACCAGCAACGCTGACAGAGGCATCAGACCTGGAGTCGTGCTTGCTGTCCCAGCTATAGAAACATGAGCAAGAGAAGGTGGGAAGGAAACAGCCCAGCTACCTCTGCAGGACATGACACCAGCTGCAGTTGAAGGTCAGCTCCGAGGTCACACACGCTTCACAGCTCTGATGCTGGAGACAGGCTGTAAAAGAGAGGAGAGACGTACCAGCGCTACGCCCGCACGTGCTGAAAGCTGGTGCCGTGGGGTAGAACCAGCGCCAGCGGAGGAGTCTCCAACCCGGCCTCTCTCTGCGGGACGAGGCAGCACCCTCCCAGCAGGACTGGGCTCCCGTAAACGCCTTCCCATTCCGTTCAGCTGGGAATTAAAACGCAGCTGAGACTTATGCCATCGCTTGTTGTACCGAGGGTGTTTCTCGGAAGCGATAGGCGCAGTTCAACCCGCTGTTGCTCTGCCCGTACTGAGTAGTTCTGCGAGGATATCTCCGCGCTGGAGAGGACTAGCTGCTTGTAGAGTACCACCGTTTGCTTGTCGCCCTGCCTAGACAAGATGGGCTTGTCTGCAAAGCAAGCCAAGGGAACCAGCAGCTGTAACAAGCCCCTCGGGAGCCCCCGGCAGCCCGCGGTGACGGAGCCGAGAGCCGATCCGGGGCTGCGGAACAACCACGCCACCAAGGCAGAAGGCCAGAGGGTCGTGTCCTGCATCGGCGCGCAGGGTCCTGGGAGGCAGCAGCATCCCCAGCCCAGCCGGGACGCCTGGCACGCCTCCATCCCGGGCCAGACAGCGCCGCTACCCCGGACCCGGGCTGCCCACGCGCCCTCCGGTCCCGACCTCCTCCGCGGCCCCGACCTGAGCTGCTCCCGCGCAGACTGCCTTGCGCGGGCAGCGAGCGAGCGCCTCTGGAGAAGAGGCAGAGGCTAACCCAGTTCTTCCACTTCTGACCTGGATATAGCTAGAAATCAAACCCTCGGAAGGAAAAGTGGAGTCTAGTTCTCTCTAGCTCTGTGGCTCCTCTGGAGGTACTGCTCTCAGCTACCTCTAGCTGCTGGGGAAAAACAAAACAGCAAGTCTTAAGAAGAAAAAATAGAATTATTGCAGAATGCTTATTTGCGATCTGCTTTGCAGTAACCCTGCCTGCTGCTAAAATTGTCATAAAATACCCTGGGGAGACCGTTTAAATGCATAACCCTGGTGTCTTCACGACAGATTTACTCTCCGCTCTGTATTTACAGACTGCGTGACGACTTTCCCTCGTGCGCACTAAAAATGGACCTATTTACCAGGATCCTTAAGAAATTTCATCGGAGTGTGGAGGCGTAGAAAATGTCTTGTAGACAGACCCGAAGTGAACCAGCGTCCAGCAAAATTAGCTGCGCTTTACGGAGCAAAGAGAAGGAGTTTCAGCGGCTGGACAGGCGGGAAGAGCTGTCAGTGCAGGGAATAAGGAATTAAAGTACTGGGGCGAGATGGGATCTACTGGTGAGCCACGAGGGCCGTCGACTCAGCCGCGCACGAGGAGGGGTGCCGGCAGAGCCGCACGGAGCGCAGCTTGGGACCGTCGCCCATCGCTCCCGCGGCCGTCGGGGCTGGCGCCGCCGCTCTGGGCACTGAGTCGGGGAGCGCTGAGCAAATCGGGTGCGGCACAATCGCCCGCCTTTATCAGCTTCAGCTGGGCTTCGCTGCGTCCCCGGCTCCCATCTCGGCGGCGGGGTTTGCCGTTGGCTGAGGTTGACTCGAAGCCGGTAAGCCCGGGCAGGGTTGGCCGTACGACACGCGCCGCGACAGCCGCGCGCAGACCTTCTCGCAAAGGCGGGATGAGCGGGGGACCCCGGAGCAGGGGCGAGCTGCGCCCTGGCCGATAGCGCACGCTCCCTCCGCGCGCCGGTGGCGACGGACGGCAGCCACGCACCCCTCCCCGCGCATCGAATCCGCCTCCTCCAGCCTTGGCTTCCCCTTGGGCCGTACACAGGAGGGTGTTGTAGCTGCGGGGTGAAACCACGGGAGGGAAACACGCTCCGGGGCGGCACGACGGCCCGTCCGACTTACTGGGCAGCGGCGTAAACTCCACGGCTGACATGTTGGTGATCTTGCTGGTGTCCAGCTCCACGCGATGGTACTCGTAGATGGTCCGACGGCGGGACTCTGAAACGCGGAGCCTTGGGTTCGGGCTGGGCGCAAAGGGGTTTACCCCACGCGCGAATCCCGGCGCGTGCGGGGAAAGCTCCCTCGCCTTGCCCCCTTCCTTCTCTTTCCCCTTCATCCCCGGGGCCAGCGGCGTCTATCCTGCATTCAGGATTTTCTCCCAGCGTCTGCCACGAATTCGCATGGTGGCACCAGCCGAGACGCTTCTCTGGCATCGCGCCTACCTGCGAGGATCATCAGAGCGGCCCTTCCGGCACAGCCGCGGCTCCGCTCCGCACTTGGAGACCGGCAGATGAGCAGGACGGAACGTGCTCCCCTCCCACCCCCTCCCCTCCTACGCCTCAAGCCTTCTTTCCTCCCGCCCGTTGGGTTTTTTCGTGCCCGGTTCTTGCATTGTTTCCCTCCGCCCTTCCCGTCACACCCCGGGGACAGGCAGGAGGTACAGGCAGGAGGTACAGGCAGGGGTCAGCAAGCCCACGGGGATGGAGGGCACCAGCCCGGCGAGGGGCGGGCTGGGGGGCGGGGAGGGGAGGCACCATCCAGCCTGGCGGAGGTTTTTTTACCCAAACTGCTGTAAATGGGTGATAAATGAGGGCCAGATGGCAGGCTCCATAAATAACAAGGAAAAGCAACCGCGCCGGCTGCGGCGCGGCGAGGCAGGAGCGAGGTTGGGCTCCTCGTGACGAGAGGGGACAGGAGAGGCTGGAAGAACCTTTGTGGCGAGCTCACCCCACGCCTGCAGCTCACGGCACGCGTGGAATAAGCACGCGGACGTGCGCGTAGCCGTCGCCTTGCCCTGCCGACGCAGGTGCGGATCCCAGCCACACGGCACCCGTGCCACGCGGCGCGGCCAAGGACGGTCCAGAGCAGCAGCGGTGCCGCTTGTTAGGCTCCCCTAAACCCCCGTGCCTATAGGAAGGGGGCATCCAGCCCCCCCCCAAGCCTCCCGTCCATCTGCAGTCTGCTTTGCAATCGTTCTTCCCCCTCCTCCTCCTCCTCAGCTGGGAACCGGGGAAGCCAGGGCAGTTTTGAACACGCTGGGCGAGAAGCACGAAGCGCCTGCCCAAGGCACACAGCGCTCGCGGGCCGGGGCCACCCTGACCCGCGGGGCCACCCAGAGCACAAGGCGATGGTCTTGGCCACGGAGAGATGGTGCACCCCGAGAGAGGTGCGCCCCGAGAGAGGGAGGTGCACCGGGGGACGTGGGACATGAGGGGCACCCACGCAGCCCAGCCCCGCGCGCCTCCCCACGCGCCCTTGCCCCCCACCGGCAGTCCAAGCAGTGCATCCTCGTGTCCTGAGCCACCCAGAGACGAGGACGTCTCATCTCTCCTCCCTGTCTGCACCCTCTCCCGGCTGCGGTGCCAGAGGAGCCGTGGCATCCCTGCGGGACCAGCCTCTTCCCTGCCCCGGCAGCCGCCTCCCCCAGTTCCTCCAGCGCAGCGACTCACCCGGCACGTCGGGAGACGGGTTGAGGATCATGAAGGCGTCGGAGAGGCCGGCTTTCACGGGGTGCTGGGTGGCACTGATCTGTAGGACCGGCACGGGGATCTGCAGCCGGGGAGAGAGGGATGGAGCCCAGCCCTGCCCAGGCTGCTGGTGCTGCTGCAGAGGTCTCCAGTGCTCTGGGGGCACTGGGAATGCCAGACTCGGCACAGGAGCAGCCACGATAGCCCATCTCCTCCCAGACCCACAGGGATCCCCCACAGGGACCCTCCTGCCGTGCCTTCCCCAGAAGAAACATCCCTCACCTCCTTGTACCCGAAGACGATTCTCCCGGTGCTGTGCAGGGCCGCCTGGAAGGTGAAGCTGCCCGTGTCCTCCTTCCCCTGAAGATAGACCTTGTCCCACTGCACCACGAAAGCCGTCCCTGGGAGGGAGACCGGGGCAGCTCAGTCCTCTCGTCTCTCCTCGCCCCACGTCTCAAACAGCCCAACCGGCCCCTCCGCTCGGTGAAGCTCCGGGTCATCTCATCCCCCCCGCCCACACGGAGCAGACCCACGAACAAGCCCCTGCCGGACACCCCAACCGCCCCTACCCAAAGCCCCCCCGGGCGCTGAGCGGCCCCTGGGCTCCCCTTCCCCGCAGCCTCCCCTGGCTCCGGCCCCCCCCGCCCTGCGCCCACGGCAGCCGCCGCGGCTGGCGCGGGGGCCGGCCGGAGCAGGGCTCACCGTTGTCCAAGTACCGGACCGTGGAATTGCGGGAGTAGCTGGGGTTGAAGTTGGCCATCAGGGGTGCGACGTACTGCGTGGCCGTCAGCATCCGGTGGATGACGTCCCCCATGAAGATAAAACCTGAGCGAGCAGAGGAGGGTGAAGCAGCGCACCCTCCCCTCCACCGCCCCGGGGTGCTCCCTCCCTCTTTCTGACCTCCCACCACACTGCCCTGGCTCACCCATCCCTTTTTTTTCACCCCAGCATCCCCTCCCGGCTTTCCTCCAAGCCTGGGTGACCCCCCCCGCGCCCCCCCAACTGCTGCGGCAACCGAGGCACCAGCAGCAGGGCAGGGCTTAGATTTGGGGTGGAGGCAGAGGGCTAGAAGGGCTGCAGCCCCTTCTCTGTCTGAGCCCCCGGGGCTGTGGGACGTGGGGCGAGGCTGGAGCCTGCACCAGCGCCGCGTCCAGCCCTCCCACCCCGGGAACGCCGAGGGAGCGCGGGCGCCGCGTCCCATCGCGACTCACCGCCCGTCGCTATCGTGACCTGCCGCAGGAGGTGGCCGTAGAAGGGGAAGTCAAAGGAGAGGACGATTCTCTGCGGGAAGACGGGGCGAGAACCGCGCTCAGCCCTTGGAAAAACGCCTGCTGCGGATGGGGGGGCGGGTCCGTGCCCACCGGCACCGGCTCTGCCCCGGCTTGGAGCAAGCTCCCGGGGCCGGTGCACGGGAGGGTGGGAGAGGGATGGGAGCGGGGGTCCTGTGGGTGCCTGATCCCCACAGCTCACCCCCTTCCGCCCGGCAGGACCAGCCCTGGACGGGGCTGGGGGAGACCAAACACTTCCCAAGCCTTCGTCTCCCCCGGGGCGGTCAGGGGGACGCGGAGGGGACGCTGCCGCCCCGGGCAAGGGGCCACCATTGGGAAATCCCTGCCGGGAGAGGAGCCCCGGGGGACACGCCAGGCTGCGGAACAGCCCCGCGGGCTCACCGAGGCCTGCCGGTGCGTGTTGGAGAGGATCCCGTGGATCTTCACTTGGCTCCTGTTGGCCGCTGCCATGTCGACCCACAGCCCCCTCAGACGGGCATCCCCCGGCCCGTAGATGCGCGACACGTAGTAGCTGTGGTTGTCCTCCTGCAGCCGGGGAGGGACGGGGTGACAGGGACAGCGTTACCCAGCTCGCTCCGTGGAGGTGCAAACCCCCAGGCGCGGCTCAGGTGGGACCCGACCGCAGCGCAAAGCGGCGACGAAACCGGCACGGAAAAACCCCGCGCGAAGCCAGCCAAGGGTGCTGAGCCGCGGGAGAAGGCGCAGAGAAGACCCACGAGACCGACGGGGCGCGGAGAGGACGGGCTGGCTGCCGAGAGGGAGGCGACTCACGAGAGACTGCGGCGGAGCAGACGCAACCTTCCCGGGAAGAAAATAGCCGGCTCCAGAGCCGGCGGCTGGAAGGGGCGGCTGAAGTGTCTGCTAGGAGCGAGGCAAACAACTGGAGACGTGGAAGCTCGGAGGAAACGCTTAACCTCGGAACAGGCAGCCCAGGGAAAGCGGCCGAGCCGCCGCCGCCGGCCCAGCGGGAGCGAGGGGCTGAGGACGGGGGACGCGGCGGGGAGAGCGGGGCTCTGCGGGGCACGGGCCGCTCTCCTGGGTGACACCCGCGACGCGTGGGACGGGGCACGGCTCCGCGTGAGCGGGATATGGTGCACGGAGCAAGGAGAGGGACCCCGGGTATCCCCCCCCCAGCCTGCCCCAGCCACCGGCAGCACCCCAGGGCTCCCAAGCCCCCTCTCCCCGGCAGACCGGAGCGTGGACCACGCGGCAGCTCTGCCAAGAGCCACCTCAAACTGGCCGGGGACCTATGGAAGGACACGCATCCCGGCTGGCGGCTCCGCAGCCGCTCCTTTGGGGGCCGCCGGCAGAGCAGGCGATTTCCCGGGGCGCAGCCAGCCCCGCCGCGTCTCTGCGACGGGCTCCGGCGTGCGGCCGGACGGGGTCCCAGCTGGGAGCCGTCGCCTGTCAGGGGAGGCCGCTTCACGCCGGCGGGGAGGACGGGAAGCGTCTTCATTTTCCTTGGGAAAGCGCTGCTGCGTGCCAGCGCCTGGCGTGCCGCCACGCTCGCCGCTCGGCCCCGTCGGCCGAGCCTCTGCCGCTCAGCCCCCGCCGAGCCCCGGCCGGCCCCGGGACCTGCGCCCTGCGCACCAGCCCGCGTGCCAGCGGCAGGGAAGGATAAAAAAGGGAAAGCAAAGCCCCGTTCCCCAGGGGTACCGCAGGCCAGCGGGAGTCAGAAGGAATAAAGCGCTGTTAGAGGAATCCTGTAACGTGTGATTTTCTTCTGCTTTGGCAAAGTTCAGGGAGAGCCGCCGCACTCCTCCGCCTCCCGTGTCAGGCCTGACTCCAAGGAAAGCTTTCCTAGATCCCTAGCTCTTCCCCATGGCAGTTACAGCCCCATCTCCCTCCGGAGCTCGGAGGGGCTGCTGCAGCCCAGAGTCCTCCCTTCCCTATGGAAGGGGAAACTGAGGCACGGGGAAGGCCGTGTCAGCGCCTGCTGCGTCCCGGCACACACCGCCCGTGCAGAGGCTTTGGAAGCCCCCAGGGACGCGGGGACAGGCCACCGCTGGGTGACAAACGACAAAACCGCCCGCGCCCTCGTCCCCCCGTGCCTTCCCAACGTGTTCCAAATAAACCGGGGGGGAAATAAGCAGGGCCGGGAGCGCGGAGGAGCTGGCTGCCGAGCTACTGACCTCATCGCTGAGTCATTAGGATGTCCTAATCCGTCACCTTGCTTTGGTTACGGCAGGAATTAAGAGAGGGGAGGTTTTGGACACGCAAACAAGTGGGGAGCGCAGCTGCCATGGGGCAGAGCTCGGGGGCGAGGCGGTGGCACTGCCCGGCATCCCACCCATCTTCACCCTTCGGGTCCAGAGCAGCCCCCCCACACCCCAAACCTGGAACATTTCGGGGGGAGAGAAAAGGGAAACCCTCCAGACCCCAGGCTGGCGGCTCCCCAGGTGGGATCCCACCTTCCGCAGGTCGGACACGGCGAGATGCCGTGGCGCGCAGGGGAGCGGCGTCCCTCGCCGCGAGCGCGGCCCCGCTCCCGGGGCAGATGCCCTTCGCCCCCCCACAGCACCGAGCCCCAGGAAACTGCTGCCTTTTCCTCCTGGGAACCACAAGCGCCATCGCACCCTCCCTGCGGCTCCCCGGCATCTCCAGTGCCGTGCTGGCCACTGGTGGTTTTGGGCTGGGTTTGGGGTTTTTTTAAACACTTGCACATCAGGGACTTTACTGGCTTCTGGCCCCTCTCTATCCCCGACGGTCAACGAGCAAAGCCAAGCTGGAGCTCGAGCGGAGCGGGAGCTGCCGCAGCCGTTTCTCCCCTGTGTGTCCTGCCACGGGGACACTAATTCCACCGAATCCACAACCAGCTGCCGGCAAAAGCACCAGGACAGGTCACCACAGCCGGCACATCCTCCACCAGAACTCAGCCACGGCCACGCATCCCCCCCCCTGCATCCCAGAGACCTCAGAGCTGGGCAAACTCCCCCCCAGCTGCCAAGGGACTCTCGGCCCCGCCACAAATAACCGGGAGCTAATTGAGGGCGGGTAATTAGGCACAGCCGGGATGTGAGAACCAAGCGAGATGTCCCAGGAGGTGACACTGCTGCTACATCAGTTCGTTAGCAGCGGCAGCAGGCCGCTGCCTTCCCCAGCCAGAGACCCCTCTGCTCCCAGCACAGCCCCTCGCCCCAGCACAGCCCGGAGCCCGCTCGGCCCCGATAACCTCGGCAGCAGCATCCCCGCTGCACACGTGGCATCGCGGCAAGCGAAGCATCCCCGGCTTTTCGGACAAGGGACAGCCCTGGGACCTGGCAGGGCTCGCGGGCAGGGATAGCCACAGGGCTCGGAGCGATCCCCAGGGCACGGCCGCCTCCGTACTGGGCTGTAATTACCCTGCGGGCTGCCGGGATCCAGCCCCACACGTTAAATCAGGGCCAGCGTCTCCGCCAGCTCCCTGCCCAGCCTGGAAATAGCCCTCGGCGGGCCAGGCGGGGGGCAGGCGGCGGCAGCGGCGGGGACCCCGACTCACCACAATCCGTGTCTCGTTGGCCGGCAGCGTGTCGATGGCCAGGCTGCCCCCCACCAGGTCCTGGCTGATGTGGGTCCGCTCGGTCCCCGGCGAGGCCTCCCGAGCTCTCCGCCGCCCTTCGCCCACCACTGGGCTGCCGGGGGGACATCCTGGGGGGGCACAGGGATGAGTCAGTGGGGTCCCATGCTGGGACGGCACCCGCCTGTGGGCTGGGATCTGCCCTCTCCCCTGGCAAGGCGGCTTCTGCTTAGGTGACACGAGTTTTGGGGGGGTCTCAGCCCTGATAAGCAGCATCGCCGTGATGACGGCAATGCAGGGAAGGGCTTCTCAGGTCAGGGATGGCTACAGGGTGCGGGGACGGGCGACAGGCACCCACGGCTGCGATGGAGGGTGAAACAAGGCAAAACACCTACAACCCCCCAGCTCAGCTCACACCCCCGCAGGCCAGTGCACCGGGAGGAGCGCCGGGCCCCGGGGAGGGGGGAGATGCAGCTTCAGCAACGGGGCACCAGTGTGGCCATGTCCTTGATGTCCCCAGCCATCGGTCCCCTCCCCTGGGCTGGTATGGGGGCCAGGTGTCAGGGCAGACTCCAAGCACCCATCTCCAAAAGCGAGGTGTCCCCCGTCGCCTCCCGCCGCGTCTCTCTCTGCCTGGCTCTAGGCTGGAAACACGGCACAGCGTTGGGGGGGTGTTAAAAAGCCATTCGGGACCAAATCCGCAGAGATTCAGGAGGTTTCCTGGCAGCTCGGCACGGGCGGAGGCGGCGCGGATGGCACGCGCTCGCCCACGGGCAGGGACAGAGCCAGGACGGCTGTCCCCAGGGAGCGGGACAGCAAAACCCCCTGCGGGTGGGCTGCTCCTCTTGCCCCTGTGAGAGGGCTCCCGGTGTCCCCCGGGGAGAGGGAGCTAATTGCTGCCTGACGAGCTGCTGGTCCCCTCCTGAGCTGTCCCAAGGGGCTGCTCTCTGTCCCCAGCGCCTCCGGGAGGGGAAACTGAGGCAGCGGGGAGCAGGGCTGAGCTGGCGGGATGCACCCCACTGCTAAGGGACGGGGAAAGGGGCTCCGTGGTTTGGGGTCACAGTCACCTTCCCTGGCGGCACCGGGGGGCCCAGCCCACCGCCGCTGCTGGAGGCCTGCGGTGCCCCGTGGAGCAGAGCCCGTCCCGCAGGCAGGGCTGTAACGAGCCCCCACGGAGGCTCTGGCGTCCTCCCCAAAATCTTGCCGGACGGCTACAGCCACAGCCGGGCCAGCACCAGCCGCACCACAGGGAGCCACGGGTGGGTGCATCCCAGGTGGGGGCACCCTGGCAGCGGGGCCACAGCCCCCCTCTGCCCCAGGGCTGACCCACATGGCTGGAGAAGGTCCGGGCACCCCAAAGTGCCAGCACCTTCACCGCGGAGATGCTGGGGCGGGGGGGAGACGTGGGGCAGGGAGGGGGACCCCACGGCAGGTCCCACGCCACGGGTGGCCGCTCT
>NC_138601.1:5829541-6010021 GCF_964289735.1 Phaethon aethereus
ATGCCGAGGTTGTGAGTTCGAGCCTCACCTGGAGCAGGACTTTTACGGGCTCCGGCAGCCGCACCTCCCCTCCCACGCAGGGTTTTCTTTTCCCAAGCGAAAAAAAAAACAAACCCTGGAGCCGCTGCGGGAGGGTTCTCGTGGGGATGTGTCTCCCCTGCCCGGCCGAGCGTTGCTGAGCTGCTCCCGGCCTTTCCCCCCAAAAAACGTTCCCACGCCCAGCCCTGCTTCTCCTCAGAACGTGCCAATAGGGAGTTTTTGCCCCCTGCGGCTGTTTCTGGCCTGTCCCGGGGTCGGGGATGGGGTCGGGGATGGGGCCCGGTCCCCTGACGTGCTGCATCCCCCCACGCAGGTGACAGCCTGTGGCCCGGCCACCCCCTGCGCCCACGGGCAGTTCTGCGACGAGCACTTCGGGCTGTGCCTGCCCACGCGCCCCACGGGGCAGTACTGCCGGCGGGACACCCACTGCGCCCACGGCCTCCTCTGCATGTTTGGGAAGTGCCAGCAGCCCGTGCCTGACGGGCAGGAGGGTGAGCAGGGGTCTGGGGGGGGCCAGGGGTGGGGGGACACAAGGGAGAGCCCCCTCAGCCTCCCTGTGAACTGGGGGCCATGGCGCTGATGGGGCAGGGGGCAACCTCTGGCATCAGCCCCGACGGTACAAGGCCAACGGGTGCCGGGGGGGGCACCCAGCCCCATTGCTGGCAACCCCTACAGCTCCAGCCCTGTGCCCCAGCCTGGGGATGGGCTGGGGGTCCCCCCTCCCCTAATCCCCGCTTTCCGCCCCGCCAGGAGCCCGGTGCCAGCGGGACGAGGACTGCGGTGCGGGCGGCTGCTGCGCGCGGCAGCACGGCGAGCGGGTGTGCCAGCGGCGGCTGGCGCTGGCCCAGAGCTGCCACGTGCCCCCCGGGGGTCTGGCCTTCAGCATCAACCAGGTCTGCCCCTGCCAGGCCGGGCTGGTCTGCCGAGCCACCGCGCCCGGGCGAGAGTGAGTACGGGGCTGCTGGGGACCCCCCGAGATGGGGAGGGGGGCGTGGGGTCACCTGGGTCCTGCCCTGGGTGGGAGGGGATGGAAACGGGGCAGGGACGCGGGTGCCATCGACGTCCCCGTGTCCTCTCCGCAGGAAGGCGTTCGAGTACTGGCCGGAGAAGAGCGAGTGGAGGTGCCGGCAGCCCTGAGCCGGCGGCACTGTATTTATTCCCAGTAAATAGCGTGTCCAGAGCTGGCCGAGCGCCGATAAACCCGGTTGCACGCCGCGCTGAGCCCGGCTGCTGCCGGTGACCATCACCCTGGCAGCGGGGCAGCAGGAGCCCCGCTAACCCCCGCTTTGGGTCTTCACCCCTTCCCAGGAGCTGGGCGGGTCCCAGCTCCGTCCCCGTTTTGGCCCTGGCAGTGCTCCCTCCCCGGGCACCCGCTGAAGGCCCGCCCCAGGGAGAGACATTGGGGGTCATTGCAGAGGTGAGTTGCACCCAGTCTCAGCGCGGGCCCCTGGTGGCTGCGGACCCTGTGCGTTCCCCCCACACAGACCCCACCAGGCACGGCCGTGGGTCAGGTCTCACCGAAATGTTTATTACAAAGAACCAAGCGAGCGGGGCGAGTCCCCCCACACACCAATGAGAATAAATAAATAAAATACACTTTGTCGGGTCTTTAAATAAAATTTGTGGAGTGACATAAATACGGGAGGTCCCTCTGCCCGCGGGAGACCCGGGGGCCCCACGGCCCGGACCCTGGCCACCACGGGGGCGAGCAGCGAGGCAGGCAGTGACACCGAGTCCCCTCCCAAAAAAAGGGGGACACTGAGGCACACGACGGGCAGGGGGGGCTTGGCAGCAGCTGGGAGCCCCCAGCCCCCGGCCTGGCTGGCAAGGCTGGTGGTCTGGGTAAGGCAGCGACCCCGGGGACCCCCAGCATTGCCCCAAGAGGGAGCAAGGGGCTGCCCCATAAGTGGGACGAGTCAGGCCCCACGGTGAGGGCTGGATGTGGGGTGTCCCCACCCTGGTGTGATCGTCCCCACAGAAGCGGGGGGACAAGGGACGCCCTGGGGCGGGCGCAAGAGAAGGCAGTGCCCCAGGGTGCTGGGGGAGGGGGGCGCGAAGGCAGCCCTGCCGGGCAGGGGGGACAGAGAGACAGGCTCACGGACAGACGGACGGACACAGCTGGACGGGGCGAGAGCGGACAGGCACGGCGGGGGTGGCACGGGGGGGCTGGGGGGCAGGGGCCTGGCGCACCCCGGCCGTCCCAGGGAAAGGGGGGACGGCACATGGCCCCCCAAGGCAGACGGACCCGGCGGGTGCTGCCACGGCTGGGGCAGGCCAGGGCTAGGCAGCTGTTAGCACGTGTTAGAACCCCCCAAACTGGCTCAGATTTGCACCCCCCCCAATTCAGGCAGAGCCCCTCCAAGGCAAACACATGCAAACTGCCCCCCCCGGGCAGGCAGCACCCCGGGGGGACAGGGCCTGGGGCAGTGGAGACCCCTCCACTGCCCCAAGCACCCCCAAAGCCCTGCACACACCACACACACATGCACCCCCCCAGCTGCTGGGGGGCCGGGGGGAGCTGTGGGTCGCAGCCCTGCAGGGGTGCAGTGCCAGGCTGTGGGCAGGGGCTGAGGGGCAGCTGGCAGGGACCCCCTGCCACCGTCATGGCCAGCTCAGGGGTCCCCCTGCAGCCGGGTGGCAAACAGCACCATGGGGAAGCGGGGGCAGCCGGTGGGGCGGGCAGCCAGCACGGCCCCCCCACCCCGCGCCCAGGGGTGGGGGATGGGGACACGCCGGCTGTGGGCAGAGCCCTCGGGGTCCCCTTTGGTCACTTGCTCTCCCTGTGGGGCAGGGAGGGCCTGAGGCACCGCGAGATGCTGGGGCGCTGTGGCAGGGGGGTGACACCCCCCACACTGAGGAGTGGGGCAGGGGGGAGCGCCCAGGGCAAAGCAGGGGCTCCCCATGGCACGGCTGGCCAGACTCTGGCAGGGCACAAACCCCCAGGCAAGCAGTGGGGCTTGCCCCCACCCCAAAGCCAGCACTGGGGGGGCCCCCATCCCCTGCCTGCACCCACTCACCCTAACGGATGTAAACGTCCTGGCCCCAGCCCTCCACGTCACCCTGGTCGAGGCTGAGGGTCTCTGGCGGGTCGGGGCAGTAGCGGTCCTGGCCCTTGGCTCGGCCCCGCAGCCCCCGGCTCTCACGGCCGGGCTCATCCTCGTCCCAGGCGCCAGGGGGGACGCGGGGTCCGGTGCCAGGGGGACCCGGCGGCTCCTCCTCGCCGGGGTCTGTCTCGATGTCCATGCAGCAGGAATCGCCAGGCTCCGTGCCGGCCGAATCCCGGCTGCCTGGGGTCTCTGAGTCGAAGGTGTCCTGGCGGGACAGGCTGTGGGGGGCCAGGCGGGCGGGCGGCGGGAGGGGTCGGCCCTGCCCGTGGCCCCCCGCTTCGCTCGGGCCCTGCCGGAGGCGGCCGTGCTCCCCCTCGCGCAGCGGCTCCCCGGGCGCCAGGTAGGGACCCTGGTTAGGAGAAGCAACCACACCGTGCAAGGACGGACAGACGGACAGGGAGGTTAGTGGGGGGGTGGGTTAGCCGCGGGGCTGGCGGGGGGCACATGCGCTCCTGCCCAGCCTGGCCTGCCCGCACCACACCGCACCGCTCACCCAGGACACGACGGCAGCAGATCTCAGCCCGCTGCCAAACGGTGCTGGGGGTTCACTGGGGCAGGGCCAGGGCAGGAAAGGGGTGACGGGGGGGCGGGGGGAGAGCAGCGCAGGGAGGGCTGCGGGGAGGGGGCTGGCACACCAGCAGCGTCCCGCTCGCTGGAAGAAGCAGTGACAGACAACACAGGACAGACGTCCCTCCTCTGCCTCCTGCCCCAGGTGGGTGCTGTGGACCCCCCGGGTTCAGCACCATGAAGCCCATGGTGGGACAGGGCTCTGCACCCCCCCCGCAGGCAGCCCTCGCCCACAACAGGACATCCCGAAAGCCCCTTGCCGCTGCCACGGCCCCCCTAGAGCTCCGGAGGGGTGGGGGAACGGGGGCTCCAGCATCCTGGCAGACCCCAGGGAGGCACAGAGAGGACCCACATTCCCGGGGAGTCTTGGAGGGGACAGATTCCTGGGGGCCCCGACCTCCAGGGGGGCTCCAGGCCTGGGAGGGGGCACAGATCCCCAGGGGGACCCCAATTCTGGGGTTAGCCCCAGTGCCAGGCAGGGAGCAGATCCCTGGGGTGGCCTCAACCTGGAAGGGGAGCAGCTGCCCAGGGTGGCCCCGTTCCCAGGGTGGGGAGTAGGTCCCCAGGGGAGATGATCCCTGGGACAGTCCCACCCCTGGGGGCTGCAGTGCCCCTAGGGGGCCACAGGGTTCTGGGGGGGGCAATCCCAAAGATGGTCCCGCTCCTGGGGGGGCCGCAGTTCCCCAGTGTGTCCCCGAGGGTGGTGGTGGGGGGTGTCCCCGCTGCCGTCTCACAGCGCGTGCTCCTCGAGGGGTCCAGGGGAGCTGGGGGTGGTCTCGGCACCCCCGCGCCCCCAGAGGCCCAGGTTCCTGCGCAGGGAGGTGAGCACCTGTACCTGGAGGTTGGAGACGGGCGCGGGGCTGGCGGCCAGGGCGGCCGTGGCCATGGTGCGGTTCAGCAGCGGGTTGGGGGGGGTGCTGCTGGGGGGGTGCGTCGCCTTCCAGTAGGCCTCCAGGTACTCGGCCAGGTGCTCGCAGGCCTCCTCCAGCTGGTTCTCGTCCAGCACAATGTCGAACATCTCCTGGGGGCGGGAGGGGGCCGTGGGGCAGGGCGGGGCAGGGTGGGGTGGGGCGGGGCAGGGTGGGGTGCCTGGGCCCAGTGGTGGAAGCTATGGACCAAGGCGGGGCCTATAGCACAGGGCGGGGCCTACAGGACAGGGCGGGGCCTCTGGACCCAGAGTGGAGCCTGTGGTCCACGCTGAGGTGGTGGGTGGAGACTCTGGCACCTAGGGGTGGAGCTTCTGGGCCACAAATGGGTGGAGACTACACCAGAATGGGGTGGTGGGAGGAGCTTCTGGCCTGCAGGGGTGGAGCCTCTGGCAGCAGTGGGTGGAGCTGATGGCCACAGGGTGGAGGCAGAGGCTGGGGCGGGGTCAGGGAGGCGGGGCGGGGCAGGGCGGGGCAGGGCGGGGCAGGGCGGGGCAGGGCGGGGCGTACTCACGGGCGGGCACTGCGCCAGCTTGTCAGACGCCACCATCTGCACATTGAGGTGCTTCGCCTGGGACTTGCCCCGGGACTTCACCAGCCGCTGCAGCACCTGGAGCGGGAGAGGGCACCCCAGGGTGGCCGCAGGGACCCAGCACCCCCAGCGTGGCAGGGCAGGGGCTGCGGCCGTCCCCCGCCCGCCTCAGGGTCTGCACCCACCTTGGGGGAGGTGATTTTGATGTAGACGATGATGGGGGCCAGGGAGGTCTTGGCCAGCTGGGCCGGGTGGTTGATGGTGTCGGCATCCAAGGCCACCAGCTGCAGCGTCCGGGCCAGCTCGAAGATGCGCTCGGTCTCACTCTGGACCTCGGCTGCCGGGGCAGGGAGACAGCGAGGGTCAGGGGACAGCGTGGGGGGACGGGTGAGCACTTGGGGGCCGTGGGGACAACTGTGACAAGGGGAACCGATCAGGGACAGGACCAGGGGCCTTGGCCACTCCAGTGTTGCCCCAGCCCCAGGCACAGGGGGGTCACTGCAGGAGGGAGGTGGCAGTGGGCTTCCAGCGCTGGCACTGGCTGGGTGAGGAAGGGGCAAAGCCCCCCGGACCACAGGCACTTAGGGTATGGGGTCAGACAGAGCTGTGTCACCAGGGTGTCCCCAACCCCCAGACTCGGCCCAGGCTGTTGGGGTGGCCAGACCCTGCCTCATTACGGGTAGGCAGGGAGGATGGGGATCCAAGGGGCTGCGTCCCCCACTGCCCCCCACCGTGCAGGGGGCTGCCAGGGGTCCTGGCGGGTCCAAGCTACATACCCAAGACATCTGTATCAGGAGCAGGGGAGGAAGGAAGCAGCGCGGAGGGGAGAAAACCCAAAGGAAAGGAGAAAAAGGAAAGGAAAGAAAAACGTAACAGAAGATAAAAAGGGAGGAGGGGTAGAGAGACCGAGTCAAACCAGCCAGGGGGAGCACAGGGCCCCAGGTCCCCACGTGCTAGCCACCCCGAGGCGGCAGACCCCCACACCTCACCCCCACGAGCCGCGCCCCGGCGCAGGCAGGACGTGCACCCCGAGACGGATGGGCTGGGGGACGGGAGGCTGCTGGGCTGATACAGATGGAGGCTTGGGGGGTTCACGCTGCCTGGCCGGATGGGGGTCAGCACGGAGCGGCCGAGCCACAGCACCGCCTTACCCAGGCTGGAGCGCGTGCTGGAGCGCTCGATGATGGTGTGCTTGCTGGGGTTGTTCAGGACGGAGCGCTTGGCCAGGGAGATGTCGGCCGTCACCCGTGTGATGGAGATCCTGCAAGACAAAGAGGGCACAAGCGGGTGGGGGGCCAGCAACAGCAGGTGCAATCCCCCCACGTACACACCCACCCCCTTGGGGGGCTGGACGGGACCCTCCTTCCCCCCTCTTCCTCTCACCCCATGCACAGGGCTGCCTGGAGCAGAGCCTGCAGGACTCCTGCACCTCAGGGGAGAGATCCCCCCAACAGCAGACACCACGGGACAGGGTTGAGGGCCCCCCCCCGGGGTCAGGGATCCCCCCCATGGGGTTAGGCGTCCCCCTGTGGGGTCAGAGATCCCCTGTGGGGTCAGAGGTCCCCTGGCCATGCAGCCGCCTGTCTCACCTGCCATCAAAGCGATGCTTCAAGAAGTCAAAGAGGGCTTTCTGCATCATGTCCGTGACCTGGGGATGGAGGAAGGCAGGGAGGAAGAGCATGGGGCCAGGGTCCTGCCCGTGCCCCCCCCCACCCTGTGCCCCCTGCTCCTCACCTCGTAGCCCTTCAGGGATGGCCCCACCAGGATGATGGGCCGCATGGAGGGCACCACGTCGTACGGGGGCACATGCTCGGCCTGTGGGGCAGAGCCGGGCGTTAGCGGGGCCGGGGGACACACCGGGGGACGCTCGGCTTCGCCCCTGCGGGGGCAGCTCTGGGGGTGGGGAGGCTGCAAGCGGGGGGCACCCCATCCCCTCCCTGCGGGCCCTCCCGGGGGGTCCTGACGCTACTCACCGATTTCTGCTTCTGCTTCGCTACGTCCCGAGAGGCCGCGCGGGGCCGGGGGGCGAGAGAAGACAAACAAGGCATGCGTGTTATCCGCGGGCGCGGGGAGCGGGGGCACCGAGCTGGGCTGGGGGGCCCGGGGCTGCCTGTGTGTCCCGGGGGGCTGCCCCGGGGGCTGCGTGTGTGTCCCTGGGGGCTGCGCCAGGGGATGCATGTGTCCCCCCGGGGGCTGCCCCACGAGACTGTGGACAGCAGAGGCATGGAGCATCACCCTGCTCTTGGTGAGATTTGGGGTGCAAACAGGGGCTCTGCGGGGCTTGCAGAAAGGGATGGGGGACAGCGGGGGGCAGCTCAGCCCCCTCCCCGGGCCTGCTCGCCTCCACTAGCCCTTGCAGACGCCCCCGCGCCCCGGGCTGTGGTTGCGCCCGAACCCCCCCCAGCTTCTGCCCAGTTTGGGGGGGAGGAACAGTCCATACCCATTCGCGGGGGAGACAAGACAGCGGCCGTGCTGGCACACACCATGCGCACACTGGGGGGGGGGCCAGGCAACGGGAGGGGGGGGCACGGACGGATCCATCCCATGGACCATGGAGAGAGGCAGCCACGGCCTGATCCATCCCATATATTATGGGGGGAGGCAGCCACGGACTGATCCATCCCACGCATCATGGGGGGAGGCCGCCATGGACTGATCCATTCCATGGACCA
Source organism: Phaethon aethereus (assembly GCF_964289735.1). Taxonomy (NCBI): domain Eukaryota; kingdom Metazoa; phylum Chordata; class Aves; order Phaethontiformes; family Phaethontidae; genus Phaethon; species Phaethon aethereus. The sequence goes on from NC_138601.1 coordinate 5,837,385, forward strand.
TGGGGGGGAGACAGCCACGGACTGATCCATCCCGTGGACTACGGGGGGGGGAGACAGCCACGGACTGATCCATCCCGTGGACTACGGGGGGAAGCAGCCACGGGCTGATCCATCCCGTGGACCACGGGGGGAGGATCAGTCGTGGACTGGTCCATCCCATGGCCCACGCGGGGGAGAGCGCCATGGACTGATCCATCCCATGGATCATGGGGGGACAGAGCCACAGACTGATCCATCCCATGGCCCACGGGGGGAGGCAGCCACGGGCTGACCCACCCCACGGTGCATGGGGGGACGGCCCTGCCGCCCTGTCCCCTGCAGCCGCTCATGCCCATGCTGCGGCGCAGGCAGGGTGCCCGGGCAGCGCGTGGCCCCAGCGCTCGGCGGGTGCCCCCGCCAGCCCTCCCAGGCAGTGTTAGGGCAGGCAGGGTGCAGCAGGCGAGCGTGGGGCCGGTGGGTGCCGTTACCTTCCTAAAGAAGGGGATGCGCTTGGTGTGGGCGGGGGGGGTGGTGACACTGCTCACGCTACTCTTAGGGGAGCGGTGGGTCTCCATGGCCTCCTCCTCCTCTAACTCATCGGGGTCAAAGGCAAAGCTAGGCATGTCCAGGGCACCTGGGGACGGAGGGGCAGCCGGAGCCGGGGAGAGGGGAGGGAGAAAAGAAGAGCGATAATGGCGATGGAAGAAGGGAAAAATGGAGATGGGGGGCCTGGGAAGAGCGGGAGGGTGGTGGGGATGGGAGGGGGGAGAAGCAGGGAAGAGGGGGGTCCTGAGGGGGGGGGGCACCCGCCTGCCTGCACCCAGGGTGGAGGGGCCGGAGCTGCGGATGAGGGGGGGTTACCCAGCGGCTGGGGGAAGGACCCCCCCAGGCTGGGCCTGCCCCGCTCAGGCCAGGGGCTGGGGGCAGCCCGGACACTCTTACCGCTGGCCGGGGGGGTGGGCCGGCGTGTCCCCGTCACCACGTCGCCCAGGCTGGAGCTGGAGTTGTCCCCCGATTTGCTGGATGGGAGAAGCACCGAGAGGGGCCCGGGGGTGAGGGTGGGATGGGGGGCTCGGGGGAGCCGGGGGATTGGGAACAAGCCCCACCTCGAGCTCAGGCGGTTCTGCCTCATCTTCTGCTCCTGCAGCAGCCGCATGTTCTCCAGCTTGACGGGGCTGGGGATGAAGCCCACCTCGCAGCCCTCCTTCACCAGCCGCCCGATCCACCAGTCGTTGTTGTACTTCTGCACCGGGGAAGAGAGGAAACACCTGAAACCCCCAACGCCCACCCCAGTGCTGCCACCCCCAGAGCGACCCCAGCCCCGTACCCCCATGCCGGTCCCCCCAGCCCGGTCCCCACCTCCTTGATGTGCAGGAAGTCTTTGGGCTCGAAGCAGATGGCCATGCCCTGCACCGGCATGTCGTCGCTGGCAGACGGGTTGTAGCCGACATTCGTCCGCACGGCAAACGCCACCGGCTTCGTCTGCCAACAGGAGAGGGCTCAGCATCCCCCCCGCCCCAAACCGCGGAGACCCCCGCAGCGAGAGCCAGTCCCTCAGGCCAGGCAGGTGCCGGTGCCGGTGCCACCAGCCAGGCTGGCTCGGCTCCTGCGGGCACCACGGCGCAGCCGCTCACCGCAGCCTGGGCTGGGGACACTGTGGTCGCAATGCCCCAGGAGCTAACGAGGGGCTCATGAGCTAATTGCCCTGGGCCCGTAGCTAAGGTGCAACGGGTGCTCAGCCAAGGTGAGAATCAGGTATCCGGGCTCCCAGTTCCACCCAGTAGACCCCACTGCCTTCCCAACACCACCCAGTGCTCTCAGGGGACAGGATGCGGCGGGGATGGAGAGCAGGGGCAGCGTGGGGGGACGGGGGGGTCCCTGTGCCCGGGGTCAGCCCCTTCCCGCAGTGGGTCCCATCCTGCCGGGGCAGGGGGTGCACCTGGGGAGGCGAGGGCAGGCAGGGGGGTCTCCAGCCCAGCCCGCCCACCTTGGCTTTCTCCAGCTGCGCCATGGCCTGGCGCTCGGCCTCCTTGCGCAGCGCCTCCCGGTCCTCCTCCAGCGACACATCCGAGTCCGAGGGGCGGCTGGTGTAGGACTCTGCTGAGCCCTGGGAGAGCGAGGAGAGGGGTCAGCCCATGCCCTGCTCCCCCAAAGTGGAGAACCCAGCCCCAAGCCCACCCCCACAGCCATCTCCCCCACCAGGACCCTCTCACTAGGGCTGGTGCCCATCATCGTGGCTTCTGGGCACGCTGGGGAGAAACCACCCCCAAAAGCTGCCTCCTCCCCAGGCAGGGGCAAGTCCCGGCCAGTGGCGTCCCGGCGGGGTTACGGCAGGCCGAGGGCCGGCGCAGCTGTTCCCACCGCTCCGGCAGGGAACGTGATACCGAGCCGGCGCCTGCTCCTGTCCCGGGCTGCTCGTCAGAGCCGGGAAGGCAGTGAGGACCCCCCATGCCTGCCCGCCGCCCCCCAGCTGTCCCCCGCCCCAGGGCAGGCCAGCGGGGATGGCGCTGTCGCCCCCCAAGGGGGGCAATGGGGAAAGGGCGCTGGGGGGTGACTCGGGGTCACCTCAGGACAAGGCTGGAGCTGGGGTGGGATTGGAGACCCCCTGCTTACCCCCCCAGCCCCTGGGGCTGGAGCCCAGGTGGGGGGCAGCAGGGAGACCCATGGGTCCCCCAGCCTTCGGGCAGTGGGTGCTGTGGGGGACGGCGAAGGCACCAACCGTCCTCGGGGAGCTGCTCCCCCCAGCCCCTCTATAATCCCCTACACTCCACCAGAGCCCCCCAGGGTCGCGGGAGCCCCAGTTCCTGATTTGTCCCGTCCTTTCCCAACACCGGGGAGGTGGGAGCCACTCTCCTTCACCCCAGCCCCTACCTTGGCCACGGGGCAGCAGACTCCAGGGGAACCCCTCCCCAGAAGCTATGGGGCAGAGACCAGCTACCCCACCTCCTCCTGCCATTGCTGGGCGTCTGGTCCTTCCTGAGCCCCTCCAGCCCCATGGCAGGACTGGAGGGGCCTTTGAGGGGGGGGTCACCTGGGGTCCAGGCACAATGCCCTCACCTTGCAGACCCCATGGGTCCCACCAGCTCCCGGGACCACCCGCTCCAACCCCCACGGAGGCGAGGGGGACCCCGCACCAAGGGCAGAGCTGGCAAGCAGGGACGGGAGAGCGCCGGGGGCCTCGTCCCGGGTGCTGGGGGGCTGCGGGGCAGGGGGACGCTCACCGGGGCGGCGGGGTGGTCTTTGCCGGCTACCTCCATGGTGGCAGGGCCGGGGGCGAGTGGGTCGGGCGGGCGCTGGGCTGTGGCGCCCGTAGGTCAGGTTTCAGCCCTGGGACGGTCACAGCCGCCCTGGGTATATTTATCCCAGTGCCGGGCAGGGAGTGGGGGCCGGGGGGGCCGCAGGGGCCGCTGCCAAGCCAGCAGGCCTGCCAAGTGCACGGGGCTGGGGAGGGCAGCTTTGGTGGCAGCTGGGTGATGCCAGGGCTGTGTCCCCTGCCTGGCACCCCCAGGAGGTGCAGGGAACCCCTGGGGGGCTACAGGACCCCAAATGCTGCCTATATGGGGGGGACACACACTCCCCCCGGCACCCACTGCAGGACAGAGAGGGGACGGGGGGCACAGCCGGGGCTGGCTCAGCCAGCACAATGCCCGCGCTCCCTCCAGACCAGGCTGGGTTGCAAACCCAGACCCCTGCCTCGGTCTCCGGGGGGACAAAGGCCCCCGCAGGCAGGCAGGACCCCCGGGACCCCCCGGGGACAGCCGCCCCCCCATCACACTCACCTGCCGGACGAAGCTGTTGGAGGTGGTGTCGGAGGAGGTGCTGCCGTCCGAGCGCTTGAAGCGGCTCTTGCGCTTGCTGTACTTGCCCTGGGGAGAGGAGAGGGGGGCAGGAGGGGAGCGCTGGAGCCCCGGGACATGGGGGCAGCTCTGCCCCCCAGCCCCAGCTGCCAGGGGTGCTCCGTCCCCTCCACCCCCGCCCTGCAAGCAAACCCAGCTCCCGGGGGACGAGAGAAGGGAAACTGAGGCAGCGAAGGGGATGGTGTTGCCCCCTGATCAGGAGCCGTGCAGCCCCCTCCCCAGGGACCTGGCATCCCCTCATCTGGGGGGCTGGATCTCCAATCTCCATGGGGAGGAGAGGGAGCTGGTGGGGCTGACTGGATTTGGGGAAGGGCCAGCTGTGGGCCCCGGCTCCTCGCCACAGCCCCCACACACCACAGTCCCCCCCAGCCAAACCAGAGCCCAACCAGCGCCCCAGGGGGAGACGGCCGCTATGGGGGGCACCCCACACCACCCCCCCGGTGCCCGAGCGCTGTGTGTGCACACACACACACACCCCCCACGCCCACCCGGCAGCCACCCCGCACCCCCACGGGATGCCCCTGCTTCCTCCAGTGCCTCCTGCTGGGATGGGCTGGGGGAGACGGGGATGGTCCAGTGCCCCCCTGCAGCACCTCCGGGGGGGGGGGATACCAGAGCACGCTGGGGGTGCCCTGGGGGGCGAGAGGCTGGGACATGCCGGGGCGAGCGGGGCTGTCACCTCCCCGGCGTCTCGGAGGGACAGCTGGGCCCAGCTGCCACCCAGCCCAGGATGGGTGCTCCCCGCATCCAGCAGCACCAGGTATTTTTAGGTCCTTTGCCCCCAGCCCCCACTGCTCCGGCCCCCCACCCACCCCATCTGCCGCTTGCTGCAGGGGATGGACGTGGCAGGGGCTTGGTGACTAAAGTCCCCGAGGTGGGGACGGTGGCCCCGCTGCCGGTGTGGGGTTCACCGCAGCCACCCAGAGACACCCCTGCGCCGGCGGCACCCAGCCCTGCCGGCACCCGGGCGGCTGGATGCGGCTGGGCCGGGCCTCCATCCCCTGCCCCCCCCAAAACCGTCACCCCAACCTGCTGATGCTCCCCAGGCTGCCATGAGGGGGGTCTGTCCCCATGGGGGTGCAAGGGAACGACAGCACCCAGCCAGACCATGGGGACAAGGTGCCCCCCACCCCCCCCCACCAGCTGGGGACACATCCCTTCGCCCACCCCCAGGCTGAAGGGGACAAGCTGGGGGGGGAGTATGGGGGGGACCACCCCGGCAGAGTTTTCCCAATTCCTAAAAGTTTGCCAGTGCGCATGACACCCCCCACACCCACCTCCCCACACCGGGGTGTGCTGGGTGGGCAAACCCCAAGGTGGGGGGAAGCAGTGACACAGCAAGCAGCAGAGCCCCCCCCCCCATGCACTCCCCAAACCTGAGGGCTGCACACCCCCTCCCCTGGGACGCTTGGTGTTATGGGGAGGGGGGGTGACAGAATTTGGGGTCCCTCCCAGGGTACCTTGGTTATGGGTGGGAGGCGTCCTGTTTTGCATGCTGGGGGCATGAAATCACCACCATTATGGGGTGTAGGGCTTGGGACAAGGGGGGCGAGCCCCATCGACTCCCCCGTGGGCTTGGGGGCACTGCCATGTGGCACCCCCAAACCCATGGGAGAATCGATGGGGCTCACCCCACACCCACGCACCCTGGAGCTGTGCGTGATGGCACCGACGCAGCCCCCCCCGTCCCCGTCCCCAAATTCCCGCGGGTGTCACCTGGAGGGCGGCGTTGTCGAAGACGTCCATCTGGATGTCCTGCGTGGAGCTGTAAGGGGTACGGGCCATGCCGCCTTCCCGCACCATGGAGCTCGCCGGGGTCGGCGGGTTTCGGGGTGGGGGACACACACAGAGGGACAAGACGATGACGATGGAGCCCAGGCCTGGTCTCCGCCGTACCGGCCCCCGCGGTGACGGCAGCCCCGGCGTGCAGCGAGCGAGAGGAGGAGGAGAACGAGGAAGGAGGAGTGGGAATGGCAGCAGGGGGGGATGAGGGATGGCGGGCGGCCGCCTCCGCCTCGGCCGCTCCCACCGCGTTCCCGGGAGGGATGGGGGATGCAGGGATGCGGCCCCACCTCCCTTCCCAGCTAGGGTATCCCCAAAGCGGCTCCGTCTCCTGGAGGAAAAAAGGGGGGGTGATGAGGATCCCCCCCTCCCCAAATAGGGGGGGCACAGTGCTGCCCACCGCAGCTTGTACACCCAGCCTTTAGCCTGGAGCAGACTTTCTTGCTGGGGGGGACCCCAAAAAGAGATGGGGGGAGACACAGGACCCCCAGGCTGTTGTGTGGCTCAGGAGGTGACATGCAGGGGCAGCCGTGGCCCCGTCCCCAAATGTCAGCGCCTGGAGTGGGATGTGTCCCCGTCAGGGGAACCTCCCTCAGGACAAGGCTGCCCCTAAACCTCCAGTTTCTCCCTTGGTACTCCCCAGGCTGGGACCCCCACGGGGTCCCCACAGCCGCACAGCAGCCCCCCCCGAGCCCCTCTGCTCCCCAGGGGCGTCCATGCCCACACACTGAGCCATCTGCACACGCTGTGCAGAGCATCCAGGGAAAGGGCACCCCAGGGACCCCACGGCAATGGGGGACCCCCGGGACTGGTGGGTCCCACATGCGGCCAGGGAAGGGGCTGCACTTGGCACCCACCAGCCCCCAGCAAGGCTGCAGCTGCCCTGCAGGGACCCCAGCACCATCCCTGCCTTCTCCTGCCAGCGGGCCTGAGGGGCAGACCACACGTGTGCTGGCATGTGCCAGGCAGGACGTGGCTTGCCTCTGCCCCCTCCCCAGGGAGCCTGCCATCACCAGGGCCGATCGCCTCCTCCGCAGGCAGGACGGGGCTGAGACCTCCCGCACTCATCTCACAGCAACTGCCCTGCAGGAGCCACCGCTGCCGGCTGTTGGAAAGTTAAAAATTCCTTGGGCCGCCCCACACCAGCGGGTCTTTCCCTGCTCCAGTTCCAGCTCCCGCAGCTGCAGGACAATGTGCCCTGGGAAGCGGGACAGCTGACGCCACATTTTCCATTATTAGCCCCCATCCATCACCGGCACCGTAAGGTGCCTACGACGGCACTGGCGCACACTTCATGGCAGCCAGGCAGGTGGGGAAGCGGGGCTCGGAGCGGGGAGAGCTGCCCAAGGTCACGCAGGCTGGCACCACCGACCCCAGGACACAGCCCTGGAGCCCCGACCGTGCCCAGCTCTGCGCCATGCGCCTGGCCGAGCTCCTGGCGTTGGGACTTCACTGACCCCCAACACCAAAGCCTGCCCACCTCCTGCTTTGCCCACCTTGCCCAGGCCTGGAGGGCCAGGAGGCCAATGCAGGAGCTGAAGCCCCCGGAGGGTCTGTGGGGGAGCAGAGGGTGGCGGCAAGGGTGTTTTGGGGAGGCAGAGCCAGGTGCCAGAGCAGAGGCAGCGGGTGCCCTGCCAGCAGGGAGCCTGCCCAGAGGCGGAGGGCAAGCACGCCATTCCCAGGCAGCTGCGTGGGAGCGTAACGCAATTACGGCATCTCTCTCTTCCCGCTGCCAGAGCTGCTCTGCTCCCCGGGCCCCCCCGCCGCCGCTGCCTGCGCTGGCAGGGGCACGGTGTGCCAGCACGGCCCCTTGCAGGGGCTCGCCTGGGGGGACCAGGGTGCCCACTCTGCCCGTGGAGCAGGCAGAGGAGGCATGGCAGATCTCCCCGGGCCTCTCTGGAGGGGCTCGTGCACAAGCAGCAACATCCCTACCTGGGCTGAAACCTCTCCTCGAATTTGGGGCCAGATCGGTCTCTTCATCCCCGTCCCCCTGGAAAGCATGGAGCACAAGGTGACACTTCCATTGGGCTCGGGGACACACGCACCCCGTATCTCACACACGCTCTCCTGTCTCCAGCCCACGTAACTGGCCAAAAGCTTTACAGGACATGACTTCCAGCATCAAAACCCCAGAGACACTCCTGGGCCGGTAATTAAAACCCAGCCACTCTCCTGTCTCAGGAGCCTCCAGATTTTGCTGTTTGTTTTATGAAAATGATGAGTCAGTTTTTAAACAGCAAAAGCCTGTGTTTATCTGTGTTTTTCTCTCAAAATGAACCAAAAATCTGTTGCCATCCGCTCCTCTTCTCACGCCATATGCTGACTGTGCTACGGCCGCCAGATTCAAAAGGAACTGTTAGCATCTTGTCTTGGGTGTTTAACAAGGCGCCTTTGGGGGCTTTCACTCTTCAGCCACTCGCAACCTTCAGCTGTTGAAAGGAAGGATGGAAAATAATCGCTGCAAAATGATGAATTTTGTGCTATTTGACATTGAGGCAGTTAAAAAGCAACATGTTTGCTGGACAAGTTTGCTTGGAAGGAAGGATGGAAAAGAATTGCTGCAAAATGATGAATTTGGGCACTATTTGACATTGAGGTGGTTAAAAAGCAACATGTTTGCTGGACAAGTTTGCTTTAAAGTAGGAATTCAGTCACAGAGAAGCCCTTGTGTTTTTAGGCCAGTTACAATCTATACGTTATCATTTTGCAAGCTTTCCCTTCTCCCAGGAACTCTCCACCAAACTGTTCCTGGAGAGGCTCCAGCACTTTTCTGGGTCGTTTCTCCCACACGAAGGATGCCAGTTGCCAGCAGGCCCATTTCAAGCTTCACTACGGCATTTTCTGGGGAGGCGCTTCTGGCTGGGAGAGCCACGAGGTGCCACTCAGCCTGTCTGTGCCTCGGTTTTCCAACTGCAAACAGTGCCACCGACACATCCAGACCACGTGTCTTCGACTGCAAATCGCTGGGAAGGTAAAACGCTCTCTGCCAACGCTAGCCCTTGCTGCAGCCCTGATACCAGGTGTATTAACACATTATTTCACAGGAAAATACAAGTCCCCCCTTTTCTCAGCAGCACCATAACCCAATGACTGCAAACAAGGTAGAACTCGATCCACATGTGGAAACGAAGCAGGATCCGAGATGCCAGCTCGCCACTCTCCTGCACCAACCTCCAGACATTGACACCACCCTTTAGGGTGACTTCTTGGGAAACAAGGAATGACTGCAGACGAACGCTGGAGCAACAGAGGTCCCATTTCTTGCTACGCAAAGCAACGTGACACAGCTGACATTAAACTCTTCCTAACCTACAGCTTCCTGGGCAGGCGAGGAGGGTGATGAGGGTGATGAAACCTGTGCCCACGTTTCCTCAGGTCCAACAACGCATCTGAGCCCAGGCTGGGGACAATCCCCCACAGCCCCCAGTGTGAGAGGAGGCCTGTGGCGAGGGCAGGGCTGGGCCCTGCACCCTTCGGCCCTGCGCTGCCTGCTGCACGCATGCCCACCGGTGGGGAAGGCGCATCTCCCCGGCTCCCTGCAGGCCCCCCCACCTGCCTGCCCGGCCCCCGGCCATGTCCCTGTCCCCCAGCCCAGGCCCAAGGCACCCCAGTGCTCCCCACGCCCCTCCCAGTTCACCCAGCACCCACGTGCTGCCCACAGCCACCTCCTCCGCGCTACCGCGCATGCGCCGAGGCCACCCGGCCCTCCCCGCCGCGCAGGCGCGGGCTGTACCACCCCGCGGCGGGGGGGGGGGAGAGGAGGGAAACGCGTCTCTTTCCCCACGTCCCGACTGGGCTCTGGCGCCCTGTTTGTCTTCCACACCTGCAGTCGCACCGCGGCTCTTCTTTCGCCATGCTTCGGGCCGCCGCGAGGCCGCGGGGACGGAGCGGGGCGGGCGCGGGGTGGTACGTGCCGCTCCCCACAGCGCTGGCAGTGGGCGCGGCCAGGCCCGCTGCCTCTTCCTCTCCGCCCGGCCGCCGCCGCCATGAGGTGAGGGGCAGCGCTTCGCCGTGCCCCCCCCCGGCAGCAGCGGGGAGCGGGGGTGACCGGTGGGGTGGCCTCAATGGCGGGGGCTTCCCAGCCGCGCTGCGGGGCGGCCCTGGGCTCTGTGAGGCGACTGCGGCCTCCCCAGGCCTCGGGGGGAAAATGGCGGTTGGGCCGCGCGCTGGGGAGGGGGCGAAATGGCGGCCGGGGCCCACGCCGAGGGGCCTTGGGGTGCAGAGGGAGGGAGGGGACCACTGAACGGGGCTGGCCTTGCAGCTCTTGGGCCCTGCGGCCCTTAGCTACTCCCCCCTTCCGCGTCGTGCTGGTCCAGCAGTGCGGCCTGCACCCAGCAGACTCGCTGCGGGCTGTCCCGGGCCTTCAGGCGCTGCGAAAGCGAGCGTGGGGCTGAGCTGTGTGCGTGGTTCTCCGCAGTATGCTCCGGCTCCAGAAGAGGCTGGCCTCCAGCGTCCTGCGCTGTGGCAAAAAGAAGGTCTGGCTGGATCCCAACGAAACCAATGAGATCGCCAACGCTAACTCACGTGAGTAATTGTCTCTCGTGGACACGGCCATGCTATGTATCGCTTGTGTTGCCCTGTGGAACAGGGATGCGTGAAGAGGCTTTTTGATTAGCTCGGTAGCAGTGAGGTTGGCTTAGGTAAAATTCTGACACTTGAGCAACAGCTTTGCACCTCAAAGTGGAAATGAGTCTATCAGCAGGATTTACAGTGTTGCCCAGTGCACTGACAAGAGCGTGGTGCCTGGCGAGTTCTTGGTAGTGGGTTTAGTACGTGGTGTCCGCTGAGGTAACTAGTGAGGGAGAAGTCACAAGGGAAAAGAGCAACTACAGCAGCATGAGGGGGCTTTGGGGGAAGGTCTGGCTTGGCCTTTGCTTTGGATCCTTTTTGGGCAAGCCAGATGGGAGTCTGTACTTGCTTAATGAGTCCTCTCATAGCACGTAAGATGCTGAACACGGACTTTCTTTCCATAGGTCAGCAGATCAGGAAATTGATTAAGGATGGTCTGATCATCCGCAAACCTGTGACTGTTCACTCTCGTGCCCGATGCAGGAAGAACACCTTGGCCCGCCGGAAGGGCAGGCACATGGGCATTGGTAAGTGCTGGCTCCCAGAAATGCCTGTTTTCTATGGTGCGTGGTCCACCTACAAGCTTATGTTGAGCAACAATCTCCGAAAGTCTTGTGGCAGGGCCTAAAAGACACAGTTTGTATGTCAGTAGTTTTCCTCTTGAGGTAAAGGGAAGGATTAAACATTCCAGCAAAAGCACGTTGTTCAACTTGCAGAAATTTGGCCTCATTTTCATCCTGTTTTCCCTCTCTAGGTAAGAGAAAGGGTACAGCCAATGCTCGTATGCCCGAGAAGGTGACCTGGATGAGGAGGATGCGAATTCTGCGGCGCCTGCTCCGCAGATACAGGGAGTCCAAGAAGATCGACCGCCATATGTAAGCCTGCCATGCCACGTCCAGCTTTGGGTCGCATGTCCACACACTTCGATACCCCTTTCTTGCCATGTGCAACTTCTGCAGCCAGCTCCTTGGTGTGCAGATTGGTGAAAATAAAACGTTTGTTCTCCTGCGCTAGGTATCACAGCCTGTACCTGAAGGTCAAGGGTAACGTGTTCAAGAACAAGCGGATCCTGATGGAGCACATCCACAAGCTCAAGGCAGATAAAGCTCGCAAGAAGCTCTTGGCGTAAGTGCTGCCTCACTGTTAAGCTTCAGTCTTGAGGGTTGTGGAGTTGGTTTATTTTTTGTTTTAGTAACTCTGCAGGCAGGTAATTCCAGGCGGATGCTGTCACTGGTGACTCGATCTGGAGCCCTGGTGAAGAATCAAACCAAAACTGGGTAGGGCTGGCTTGAAGCAGTGAAATAAGTAATCCTGGCGGAGCTTTGTGTGTTCCGCTGCCGGCGTAGCAGATGTTAGCGGCTCATACAGCTGTAAACTGGTAGATCTACTGATCCAGCCACTTGGATCAGTAAATGATTGACAAGGGGAGGTGAGGAGGAGACACAAGAGCCAATGGTTTTTAAAATCCTGCGGCGTACTTGGTAAAAAAAGCTGGTATCTTAACCTTGGTCTCTAGTAAAGATGTGTGACCCCAGCCAGCCTGAACGGGGCAGTCCCCAGAGCCAGGATCACAGCTCCTCTGTAGTCGGGACTAAGAGCCCAGCAGCGTCGGGCAGGGATGGGGGGCAGAGCCCAGCGTCCTCACTCAGGGCTAAGCGGGACCAGGTGAGCACCGCTGGGCACTGCGGTGAGAGCTGCGGGTGGCATGTGGGCGCTGGAGCAAAGCCTGCCAAGCTGCACTCGTTTGGACCAGGACCCTGTGGAGCAAGAGGAGCCTGGGGCCGGTGGTGCAGGCCGTTTGAGGTGGTCCTTGCGCACTCACGAACTCTTAACTTCTTGCAGTGACCAGGCCGAAGCTCGCAGGTCCAAGACCAAGGAGGCTCGTAAGCGCCGTGAGGAGCGCCTGCAAGCCAAGAAGGAGGAGATTATTAAGACCCTCTCCAAGGAGGAGGAGACCAAGAAGTAAACACTGGCTGTCTTGTGTACATAGTGCTTTCCATCCACAAGTGTTCAATAAAACACCACATCCAGACTTCTCCCACCTGGTCTTGTGCTCGCTCGTGCTTTCCAAGGTTTCTGGAACCGGGAGGGAAGCGCTGGGGAAGGGCTGCCGCTCCCCACCTTGGTGCTGGGCCCTCCCTGTTGGGAGCCAGAGGAGCTGGTCGAACTCCTGGTCGGAGAAGTGTTGGGAGAACGCGGGTGGGTCCTGCTGGCCCTTGGCCCCAGCTGGCTGCGGAGGGCAGCGCCGCAGGCAGAGCCGTTCCTGCACCGGCAGTGCCTCCGTGCGCAGCCTGTTCTCCCAAAGGGTGGCACTGGCTCGGGGTCTTCCCCCTCCTGCTGGGCCCTGGCGGGGCTGGAGACCGCTGAGCACAGGGGGGACATGCTGCAGCCCCCACACCGCTGGGCTCGGGACAGAGCTGGCTGTTGGGGGAAGCTTCTGGGGTGCTCTGCTCCCCACAACCGCCCTGGCAGCTCAGCTGGGAGGAGCGCCAGGACAGCACTGAGCAGGGCAAGACTCACCGACGGGAAGGACAGCAGGTGCTGGGGCTGGGAAGTGGCAGGGGTCTGTGTGCTCCACAGCTCACACCACGGACCCTTCCCAAGCCAGGTCTGTCCCCTGCAGACTCCCCACGCTCCCCCCAGGGCACTCCCCATTTGTCCGAGCTGTTCCTTACCAAACCCACGCCCGCAGGCGCGGCCATCCCCACACCGGGGACTGTCCCTGCTGCGGTGTGGACCGGGACAGCCCCCCCTCGCAAGCTCGATGCCATCCCTGGAACCAGCTGAGGCTCTTAGAACTTGAGGGGGTCTCCCACCCACAGGACACAGAGCTGAGCGCCCCTCCCACCTCATCACACAGGTGGTGGGACCACCTGGGCACAGGGGTGGGTGTCCCCGATGCCCTGCACGCACCTTGTGCCATGCCCACGTGCCACATTCCCCACGCGTCCCCCCTCCCTGTGGCAGCCCGCCCTGACGCAGCCCCGGTGCCTGCTCTGTCCTCGGCCCTGCTGCCAGCTCCACCGCCAGTGACTCACGGCGGCCGGCTGTGGCGTGACTCATGCGGCCGGAGAAGAGCCCGGGCAGCACCCAGACGAGGAGATGGGCACCCCAGCAGTGCTCGGGGGGGGACCACCCGCACCCACTCTGCCCGGACACGTGGCAGTGCCGAAGCTCCTTCGGCCGGCGCAGAAGAACAACCTGGTGGCACCAACGCGGTGGCGGCAGCAGCGTTTAATTTAGGATCTCGTGCTGGAGCACCCCGGGAACGGGGCCGGGCGCCGCCTGGGCACGGGGGGTTATTGCTTGGGCGAGCTGCCTCCAGCAGCCAGGCAGGGCACACGCGTGTGGGGCTGCACACGCGTGTGTGAGTGCACAGATACAGGCGTGTACGGCTCTGGAGGGCGCGTGTGGCACCGCACCCGCGTGTGCGCGCGTTGCCCTGGTGCACCCACGGGGATTTGCACGTGCTGGCGTGCACAGCCTCCCCCCACCCCGCTGCACACGTGGGGGTTTAGGGGCATCCGTGTGGGTGCCCTGTCTGTGGGCACTGCCACCCTGGGGGCCAGCCCCGTGTCCCCTGCCCCTGCCAGCCGGCTCGTGCTGCGGGCCAGACCCCGAGGGGTGGGGACGCTGGGGACGGGCCCCCGGCATGGTGCGACGGGTCAAGTACCGCCCCGACGGGGCTTCCTGAGGTGTGGTGATCCAGGGGAGGTGGTGACACCAGGGTGGGGACGGGGACACCGGGCCGGGGGGGCCGGTTGCTGCCCCTCAGATCTCGGTCAGCGCCTCGGCAGGGACCAGCCCCCGCTTCCTCCCACTGGTCACCCGGATGAGGCCCTGGGTCCTGCCCACGCCGACACAGATCTGCGATGGGCAGACAGACAGACAGACAGATGGACGGGCAGTGGGGCACGGCCCTGCTGCCATGCCACTGATGACAGACCCGACTCGGTGCACCCCAGGGCAGCGAGGTGCCGGCACCAGTGGGGTCCCTCCTACCTGGTTCTCCCTGAGGCTCATGCGCCCCTGCTCCTTGTCACCCTGCACGGCCCGGCAGCTCCTCCAGACGCTCTCTCCGGGACGGACGCGCTGCACGAAGTTGGCCGGGAAGAAGCCCAGCCGGTCGCCCACCTTCCCCTGCGGCGCAGCCGAGCGGTGGCTGAGACCGCCCGCACTCACTGCACCGGTGAATGCCCCGGCAGGCAGCAGGGCCACGCACGAGCACCAGCCCCCGGGCTCCCGGCCGCCCCAGCGTGTTCCCCACAAGAGCTCCCCACAGCCCCCCACCCCACGGCCCCCCCTGACCTTCCACCAGTCCTCGTTGGAGTCGTCCACCAGCGTGACCCTGTCCCCGGGCCTGGGGGGAGGGAGGCGTGGGGCAGCGTGGGGATGTCCCCCCACTCCGCTGCCCCTGTGGGCCTGGCCCCCCCACCCCCCTCCCCACTCACTGCAGCGCCAGGTCCTGGTGCTCCTGGGGCACGAACTTGTAGAGAGCCACGTAGGAGAACATGGGTGCCCCGTCCCGCCGCGCCGGCCCCGGGCAGCCTGCGGACACAGCCAGCCCTGCCCCACGGCCCCCATCTGGCCCCATGGCCCCCAGCCCTGTGCCAGTGGCCCATCCCTCTGCCCCACAGCCCCGTTCCCACACCCCATCTTTCTGCCCCACACCCCATCCCTCTGCATCACCCAAGCCCCCTGGCCCCACCCTTCATCCCCATCCTGCCCCCCGTCCTGGACCCCCACCTGCTGCCCGGGACTCTTCTCCCCCGCGTTGTCCCTCTCTGCTGGGGCGTCAGCTGCTGGGACAGACGGACAGGGGCCAGAGTCAGCCCTGACCCCCCCGATCGCCCCCCACGCCGATGCCACCCCCTTACCGCCGCCGCTCACGCTCCCCGCGCTGCTCGGGGCGTCCCCGCGCTCCTCCCCAGCTGCTGCCTTGTCACCCCTAGAGCAGAGGGAAGGCTCGGGGCGGGGGTCCCACACCCTCACAGTGCCCCCCACCCCTCCCCAGGTCTGGGGGGGTACCTGGAGGCCGGGGGGCAGCTCTGTGGGGCCGGCGCTGTGTGCCAGGGAGGTGCCGAACCGCAGCGCCTCGTACACCGGGTCCACCCTTGCACCGGGGTCTGCGGGAGGGCGGGGGGTGTCAGGGCCCCCCCAGCCCAGCCCGCGCCCCAGGGAGAGGGCGCAGCCCACTGTGGGTGGGGCTTACCTGGGGGGGGCAGGCCCTGCGCAGGGCCCCCCTGCTCCGGCAGCAGCAGGGGCGAGCTGAAATTGCGGCGGAAAGAGGTGGCCTGGGGGAAAAAACAGGGGTTTGGGGAAAAAGGGGTGCCCAGCACCCTTGGGCAGCTGGCGGGGGGCAGAGCTGGGGTGCTGGGACTGACTGTGCTCCCGAGGACCCCCGTCTGCATGGGGGGGGGTGCTTGCACACGCGCCGACGTCCCGGTGCTCCCACGTGCCTGTGGACACGCATCCCGGGGCACACGCGTGTGCGCGGCCACGCGCCCCAGGGCCCGCAGCCCCCAGGACGAGGCTGTGTCGGGGATCCCGGGGGCGACAGAGGGGCTGGCAGGGCTGTGCGGGGGTGTCCGTGTCCCCCCCCGCCCCACGTACCGTCTTGCCGGGGCACTGCTGGTGCGAGATCCCCTCGGAGCACCAGAGGTGCACGCCGGCCTTGCACGCCTTGCACCGCAGGCCCTGCCGCGAGTTGCCTGCAGGCAGCGCGGGGGGGTCACGGCCGGGGGGCAGGGGCTGCCCCCCCCCCCGCCCCCCAGCCCCGGGCACCCACCGGCGATGAGCTGCCGGCACAGCTCGCAGGGGCAGTGCTTCTTGAAGACGTACTGCTGGAAGCCGTGGGGCCGCGGGGGGGGACGGGGGGGGCCCGGGGCGCTGCGCCCCCCCGCCCGGTCGCGGGGGGAGGCTCTCCACGCTCTTGCTCCGCAGCAGCGTCCGAGGGACAGCGACCGCCTCAGCCGCTGCATCTGCCGGCGGGACCCCCCCAGAGGCGACAATGACCCCGGGAGGGGCCGGGGCACCCCCAAAGGGTGACAGGGACCCCTCCCCTCAGCGACGGCCGGAACCCCGGAGGGCCCCCCCCCGCCGCTGCACCAGCCCAGCCCGGCCGGGGAGCGGGGCCGGGGCTGAACCCCGCCGGTCAGGGCCAGCGACACCCTGAAAACGCTGACAGCGGCCGGGACCGGGTGCGCGGCCACCCTCCGGTGCACACCCCCCTCCCCGTGCCCCCCCCGGTGCCCCCCGGCTGTACCTTGCTGCCGTGCCCGGCCCCGGGGCCGGCGGGGGGCCGGCTCGGGGGGCCCCGACGCGTCGCTCTCCCCGGGCGGCTCCGTCATGCGCCCGCCACGCCCCCCCCCCCCCCGCCCCCGCCCCGCGGTCGCGACAGCGCCGCGACCCGGTCGCGACAGCGCCGAGCTCAAGCCGCCGCCGGCCCCTCCCTGCCTGAGGGTGTGTGTGGCGAGATATGCTAATCCGTGCCTGCCCATTGGCTGCCGGCCCCCAAGGGGCGGGGCTTCCCCCCGCGCCAGGCGTGCATCCGGGGGGGCACTGGGGGGGACCCCCCCCATTGACGGCCTGGGGGGGGCAGCACCCCCGCATTGATACCTAGGGGCGGCACCCATCCCCCCTCCCCATATCCCGGGGGGGCAGCACCCATAGACCCCCATTTGCACGGGGGGGGGTGGCAGCACCCATAGACCCCCCCCATTAACGCCCCATGCCCTCGCACTGGCACCCGGGGGGGCTGTCGGTGCTCTACACGAGCGACCCCCCCGTTTCTCCCCAAAAGGAGCCACATCTGGGGGAAGTGGCAGGAATGAAAAGCGGGGGGGGGGGGGGGGGCGCAGGGCGGCCTTGGCTGCTCGCCCAGGACAGGGCGGGTGGCAATGGCGGGGGGGGGGGGCACAAAGGGGGGGGCAGATGTCCTGGGCTGGGACAAGGGGACAGGGCATGGCTGTGGGGCGGGACACAGGCGAGCTGGAGCCCCCCCGGGGGGGGGCGTGTCCCCCCACGTTGTATTGAGAGCAAACACAGGGGGAGGCCCCCCCCCCCCGTCTATTTACTGTCAACTCCCTCCCCCAGCTGGACCCAACTGGGCCAGTTCTGCTTTCGCCGCCCGTCCCCGCTGCTATAAAAGGGGGGGACACACACCCCCCAATCTGTCCCTCCCTGCTGTCACCCCGTGTGTGCGCGTGCCCCCCTGCCCCCCCCCGGGACACCCCCACCATGCTCTTCTGGCACGGTCAACCCGACCATCACTGGCCCAGTCCTGGGGAGACGTACCCCATCTCCGGCCCCGGGCCGCTCCGGTACAGCCCCCCCATCCTAAAGCACCCCTCGCTTCTGGGGGAGGCTGAGGCACGGCTGAGTGCCCACCCTCCCGCGGGGGGCGTTTTCCGCAGGGACCCCCTCGTGCTGCCCTACCTGAAGCAGGAGGAACCCAACGCCCCCCCCCCGCAGCCCCCCAGCCCGGCTTTCCAGTACCTGCTCTGCGCCCCCACATCTCCTGCCGTCCGGCACCACGAGGAGACCCTCACCTACCTCAACCAGGGTGAGCTGGGGGGGCTGGGGGGAAAGGGGGACCCCCCCTCTTCTGGGGCTCAGCACCCACTTTTGCCTGGACACTCCCCCCCCTGCAGGGCAGCCGTATGAGATCCGCATGATGGGGAACCCCCGGGGGGACCCTGGCGGGGAGGGACGGAGGATGCTCAAGGTGAGGCAGTGGCGGGGACCCCCCCCGAAAACCTGGGGTGAAGCTTTGGGGCAAACCCTGGGACAAAGCTGGGGGACAAAGCTGGGGGGCAAAGCTGGGGGGCAAAGCTCAGCCCCAGCTCGGCCCCAGCTCGGCCCCAGCTCAGCCCCAGTTCAGCCCCGGTTCAGCCCCGGTTCAGCCCCAGCTCAGCCCCAGCTCAGCCCGGGTCCAGCCCCATCTCTCCGTGGGGTGAGGGGCTGTGGGCTCAACCTGCAGCCATGGCTGGTGGCGTGGGCCTGATCCTGCCGCGCAGAGCGTGGTGCGGGTGGTCTTCCACGACCGCCGGCTGCGGTACTCGGAGCAGCAGCAGCTGGAGGGCTGGCGATGGAGCCGCCCGGGCGATCGCATCCTCGACATCGGTGCGTGCCGGTGGTGCGCGGTGGGCTGGGGGGGTCGGGGAGCCTGGGGGGGCCGTGCTCACTCCCCCCCCCGCAGACATCCCCCTCTCCATCGGCATCCTTGAACCCCAAATCCACCCCACGCTGCTCAACACGGTGGAATTCCTCTGGGACCCCTCAAGGCGGACGTCCATCTTCGTGCAGGTGGGAGCCAGGCCCGGCCGGGGGCTGGGGGGGCTGGGGAAGGCCGGGGGGAACTGGGGGGGCCACGGCGGCCGCCCCCGACCCTGCTGCCCCCTCCAGGTTCACTGCATCAGCACCGAATTCACGCTGCGGAAGAACGGGGGGGAGAAAGGTGTCCCCTTCCGCATCCAGATCGACACCTTCGGGCTGGGGAGCAAGGGGGACCCCCCCGAGCACCTCCACTCTGCCAGCTGCCTCGTCAAGGTGTTCAAGGTATTGGGGGGGCACCGGTGACCCCAGGGTGATCGGTGCCCCCCCATTTCTGGCAAACCCCGCTCTGAGCGTGGGGCAGCTCCTGCTGCAGCACCCTGGGGTGCACAAGGGGCCGTGTGCGTGGGGGGCTGAGCACCCCAGGGGTCTGGGTGCCTCAGGGGTGTGGGTGCCTGGGGGTCCGGGGTCCCCATCGGCCGCCGTGGTGGTGGTCCCGGGGCTGCACTCACGGCCCCCGGCGCAGCCCAAGGGGGCCGACAGGAAGCAGAAGATGGACCGGGAGAAGGTGGAGAAGCAGCCGGTGCCAGAGCGGGAGAAGTTCCAGCCGGCCTACGAGAGCACCGTGCTGGCCGAGGTGGGGCCCGGCCCCCGCGCCCCCGGGGTGCCCCCGGAACCCGGCACCCCCTGACCCCCGCCCGCATCCTCAGTGCGCCCCGTGGCCAGACACGCTGGGTGCACCGCACAGCCCCCCGGGGCTGCCCTCTCCCCATCCCTTCAAGCTGCTGAGCCCCGAGAGGTAAGCGAGACCCCCCCGGGACCCCCATGCCCCGCCGGGGCCCCCCAGTCGGCGGCCCTGACACCTCTCCCCACAGGGCATGCGTGTCGCCCGCCTGCGCTGCCAACAGCCCCACAGAGAGCCCCAGCGAGGTGAAGGCGCCGTGGGTGCAGCCTCGTACACCCCTATGGCCCCCCACGGTCCCCCGCCCGAGTGGCTGGCCGGGCTGACAACGTGCCCGCTCGGTTCATGCCCTGCCTGAGGCTCCGCTCCCGCTGCCGGCAGGCGCTGAGCCCCTGCGCATCCCCCCTGGAGACGCAGCAGTGGCTGCACAAGCGCCGCTTCTCTGCCCACGCGCGCGTCTTCACCAGCTTCACAGGTGAGGCCGTGGGCAGCGCTGGGCTGGGGGGCAGAGCCGGCCCCCGCGGCCGTGACCCCCCTGAGCCCCCCCCGTCCGCAGGCGCCGACCTGCTGAAGCTGTCCCGCGGGGACCTGATCCAGATCTGCGGAGCCCCCGACGGCATCCGCCTCTGCAACGTGCTGACGGGCAGGTGGGCTCGGCCGTCCCGCGGGGCCCCTCGGGGCCTCTTCCGGGGGACCCCCGGGAGCCTCCGTGGTGCCCGGCCGGACCCTGCGCCCCCCGCCAGACCCCTCCCTGCCTCCGCAGGCGCCCACGTCCCCGGCTGACCCTGTATGTGTCACGGGAGCCCACCGGCGGGGCTGAGGGCACGGAGGGCGGATGCTCAGGTATGAGGGGCGGCGTGGGGCAGTGTGGGGACGGAGGGTCCGCGCTCACTGCCCCCTCCCCGTCCGCGACCAGTGCCAGGGCCGTACCAGGAGGTGCGCCTGGAGGAGCTGACGGCGGCCGAGCTGACCGGGAAGCTGGCTGAGCTGCTGGGGCTGCCCGTGGGCCAGATCCAGCGGGTGTCCCGGCAGGGACCCTCCGGCATCCACATCCTCGTCAGCGACGAGGTAAGGACCGGGGGGGGCCACCCCGCAGCCGTCCCGGCCCCTCGGGGTCCCCAACCTGCTCCCAGCGAGGCTCAGACCCCGCGGGTGCCCCTCGCTGCAGCGGGACGGGGGTCCGGGCTGCAGGACGGAACCCCCCCCTCCCCATCCCGGCCCCCCTCACCTCGCCCCGTGGCCCCACAGATGATCAGGAACCTCCTGGACGAGACGTGCTTCACGGTGGCCATTGGCAAAGGTAACGCGGCGGCCGCGGGCAGGCAGAGCCGGGCGGGGGACGATGGCCCGGGCTGAGCCGCGTCCCCGGGCAGGGCCCGGCCCGGCGGGGAGCCGCCTGCTGCTGCGGTAGGAGCGGGCCCGGCGCTGCATCCCCCCGGGAAGGGAGAGCTGCTCCCGCCGGAGCGGGCTGCGCGGGGCCGGAGAGGGGAGCCCACGGCCGGCACCACCCCACGGCGGGCACCACCCCACGGCCCCGGCCCCGGGAGCAGCTCCCCCTCCCTGCGTCCCTGCCGGGCTCGGCAGACCCCTCCTGCAGAGGGGCGAGAGGAAGGGGTCCCGTCCCGGCTGCTGGCTCCCCTCCCGCCCCTCCTCCCCGCACCGACGGCGGCTGCGTCCCCGCACGCGCCGCGTTGCCTTCGGCCGGTTGTATTAAAGGACGGAGCCGGCCCCGAGCGCAGCCTCGTCCCTGCGGCACCTGCTGGGGCGTGGGCGAGGGGGCCCCGGGGGTCCTGCACCCGCCGCGGGCTGGGAGCAGCCCCGAGGGGCCCCTGGGCCGGGTTGGGGAGCGGGGCCGGGCACGGGGACAGCCCCTCTTCCCCGGTGAGACCCCGGGCAGAGCAGGTCCTGTCCCACCCCGCGGGGACGGAGCTGGGGGGATGCCCAGCTGGCAAAACCCAGCGAAGCCTCATTTCTGCGTTTTGGCTCGGGGAAACGGGTTGGTTTTGACACCGAGTCCTTGCCCCAAGCACCGTCCGGCGGCACGGAGGGCAGGGCCGGGGGGTGAAGCGAGACCGGAGACGCCTTCGGGAGGAAGCAGCTCGCAGGGCAAAGGATGGGTTTGGGATAAACTGCTGGGAATTTCCCTAGAGGGGAAGGACGGAGACCGAGGAGCGAGCAGACGGGGCGAGTGGCAGGGAGGGCACCGGGACCCCCCTGGACCGAGCCCAAGATCAGGGTGTTGGCAAACGCGGAGAGGGGCCAGCAGCGAGCATCGGGGCACAGACAGACATGGGGCCACGGACCCATCGCTGGGGGTGTGGGGTTGGGAGATGGAAACACCCCCGACCCTCCCCAAAATGCTCCAGGCCAAGGGGAGCTGGAGCTCGGTGCCATGAGCCCCTTCCTGACTGTTCCCGCCGCCGCCGGACCCTCGCTGCCCCGCGGAGATCGCGTACGGCACATCACACACACAGGGGACAACTTAGCTACATATATATATATTTACTTTTCATTAATGGCATTATCGTATCCACACAGTGTCAAGGAAAGCACAGATTACAATATCATTAAAATAATATTTTACAGCTCGCTCTATTTTATATATATATAATCTCAAGGGAGCGTATGACAAGGTTCCAGCTCGCGTGTCCAGACATCGTTAGCCCCCCCACCCCGCGTTTAAAAATGAATTAAAAATACCGAGGAGGCCAGCCCTGCCCCCAGCACGGGGGGCTGTGGGCACAGCAGCCCCTACGCCGACCCACGGGCCCTGCGCCGGCTGGGGGTTTGCATAGAGGAGGGGGAATAATCCCGTTTTAGCAGAGACCGAGGTCAGAGCTGGGGCCTGCGGCCAGCAAGGAAAACCAAGGCGAGCTCAGATCAGATGCACCGGTGGGGATGGAGGACGGTTTGCGGCTGCGGCAGGAAGAGCCCCGGGGGAAGGCAGGGTGCTGGGGGTGCGGGACGGCGGGGCAGGGCATGTCTTTCCTCATCTCTTAAAAAAAAAAACAACAACCAAACCCAAACCTTCACCCAAATAAAGCTGCCGGCGTGGAGAGCGCGTGCAGCCGGCGGCACGGGCGGCGAAGCCCGGCACCGCTCGCTCTGCCAGCCGCCCACCTCACCACGCAGGGCAGTGCCGGGGGGCCAGACGAGGCATCACCGGTGATGGGCTCCCGTGCCGAGACATGCCCAGTGCCAGCGGCCACCCAGGACGGGTCCCCGGGGCTGCAAGGGGCCGGGAAGGCACGGCCCCCGCTGCCCGAGCACAGGCTGAGGCTTTGGGTGGAAGAGGAAAGCAGCTTCTCCCTCCACCAGCTTTTTTTGGGGCCCCTTTCACGTCCCCGAGCTGCAGCACAGGGACCCCGGCACCCGTGAGCGGAGCTGGGTGCCTCTGCGTGGCTTCAGCACGGGGAACAGAAACCTTGGCCAGCTTGCTTGGATGCCAGAAAATGAAGCAAAACAGGAAAAAAAACCCCACCAACCCTCCGAACACCCCAAACAACCTCCCCAACCACGGAGTCCTTCATCAGAAGGAGACAAGATGTTTTAAACCTCATTTTCGGGGCACACCCCCACCACAGGACACTGTAGCAAAGAACCTTGTCATACTGGTCTCCCAGCCATCCCCCACCCCCCCAAAAAAAACAACCCAAAAACCATGACACCATGGGCCAGCCATGACCACCACATTCAGAGTAAAATAAAAAAAACAAAGGAAATGACAATGATGTTTAGAAAATAGGAATTTGTTAAGAGTTTCTGTTTTAAATAACCATTGTGACGGCATGTTACACTTGCCACATCCTCATCAGAAACGGTCAGAATTGGCACAAAAAGCGGTGCTGTGTGCCTCGAAAGACCAGAAAAGCCTAATTTTTGGTTGCATTAGGTCTCCTCGCACCTCCCTGGAGGGTCTCACCAGCACTAGTCCAGAAGGTCTCGGGCTGTTTCCCTGGAGAGGTCCCTTCGTCTCTCCACACGACTGCCCATGAAGTCCAAGGGCACGTCAAGGTCAGCGCAGCTCTGGCGGGGCGAGGTGCCCGAAAGCAGAGCCAGGTCTGCTTTTCGAGGTGGTACCCCACAGCCCAGCCTCTGCTCCGCACCCGTGGGACACGACTGCCACAGAGGCATCTTCGGGTTCTGGGGTGCACGCTGGTTTTCAGGGGAGGGGGGCAAGGAAAGGGCCAACTTCTAGCAAAGAGCTCACGGTCCCAAATCAAGGACCTGACCTGCCTGGTCCAGCTAGCCTAGTGCAGAGGCTGGAAAAGATGGATTTGGCACAAGGAGGGAGACCCAGGGCCGGTGCCTGACCCAGCACCCGGCACTCCTCCAGCTCACCTAGTCGCCGGCCCCGCGGAAACACGGGCGCACGCGTGCGGAGCAGGAGCAGCGTTCCCAAACACAGCCCACCTCCGCTACGCTGCCACGCGCGGGAGGCTCTTTTTGCTCTACAAAGGTATTCCTCTAGTAAGACACGGCTTGGAAAATGGTGTTTATTGGTATTTATAAATACAAACATAAGGAAGAGTCCATTTGAAGACGGATAATTGACTTAAAAGGACACTGTCAAGTAGTTTGAGCTACCTTAATGCTGTCACCCTGTTTGAAAAAAAAAAAAATGCTTTGGGTTCTGTATTGTGGAGTTTTCCCTTGAAAACTCTGCTCGGTTACAAAGAAATCAGTCAGGCAACTACATACACCCTGGCTTGCAAATCCATTTTAGCTCTCCCCTGCCACAGTATAAACGAAACCAAGCGTTCTTCCCAGAGTTGTGCAAATCCCGTGATCGCCGGGTGCTGTCCCGCGCACACCCACCCCTTCCGAGTCAGCCTGGTACCATGGGAAGCACCATTACCTTCTGCCACCCTGAAAAGGGGAGAAAGGAGCTCTGCAAATGAAGTATAGGAACACGCCGGCTGAGGAGAGAGAGAATCCACAGCGCTAAAGAGGATTTGAATAAATATAACGGATTAAAAGCGATCTACAGGAAAGGAATTGACAGTATCCTTTTAAACACAGCACACTGGAGTTCCTCCCAGCAGACTGCGCCTCTGCAAGTCTTTGTTACGCATATACAGATGGGTTGGGGAAATTTAAGCTGTAGATGAAGAGGGTACAGCTTCGGTGGTACTAAGCCACCCTTCTGACTGCCTGAACACCTCAGACAGCGGTAAGAGGGTTGGGAAGCAACACACTGTCCTCAAAGCAAACCCACAGTGAAGAAACCAAGCCCCCCCCCGGCCCCGGGACACTAAAATAGCCATTCCTCGTGCTGCACCCTGCTCTCCCCCCAAGATCCTTCAGCATAAAGGTGAGGCACCACTTCCTTGGCTGCTGGCAGCTAGGACGATTAAACAGACTTGCTCCTCCGTCTCGGTCAGCTGGGAACCATCCATAAACACGTGCGCTCCCTTCCATCCCGGGGCGCAGACAGCAGGAAGAGCGCAATTACTTACACGCCAGCTCGTCTTCCACAAACCTGTTCGAGTTTGACCAGGTTCTGCCCCATTAAACCCTTGGCGTCTGCCCATCTGTTCACCTTTCTTTCTGGGCATCTGGAACTGCCAAGCATCAAGGCACCCGGAGTTCAGAGCTGGCTCGGGCTGTCTACGCTCCTCTGAAGCACCTGGGCTAATCCTGCCTGAAACGCCTCAAAACCCGCTGCCAGGGACACTTGCCAGCGGGCAAGGACTGGCCCACAGCAACCCCCTGGCTCATTCACACGCTTCCTTCTCCGGGGCAAGACACTTACCTGCGGAAGACGCAAAAGTCAGCAAAATCACCCAGCGCTCGCACCTCAGCGTACAAAAACGTGACAGTAATTGAGGGCGCGTTTTCAGGCCTGCTGTTCCTCCCGCTTCCGTTAGCGAGTCATTATTTCTTGACGAGGGCAACAAGCAAAAAGAGTCTACTTTGCTTTTTCTTGGGGGCAGGATGAAGGGTTGGAGGGAAAGGACAGCAGGAGTAGGGAACTTACAGTCGCTGGAACAGAGATTGTAATTTTTTCCCCCTATATCAAGAGTTATATTCTTGTCACTGGGATAAAACCTGAAATGCAAAACAAATTCGGACGCCCAATCGCTGATAAAAACAGGTCAAGAAGCCTACGAGAGCCTAGCCTGTAGTGCAGCTCACTTGCCATTTAAATTTTCTAATGGTAAAAAGTATTTTTTTAAAATTTAAATTATTGATTCATAACTTTTGTTTGGTAAATCTCAAAAAAATTACGGAATTAGAAATCTGTAAAAAAAGCAGGATGTAGGGAGGGTAAAAAAAACTGAGCCTGGCATTACAGATTTCAAGCTATATCACAACAACCTAGGAAGCCTCTGAGCTGGATGCTACAGAACACAGAAGAAACAGATGAACCTTCAATGTGAGCATGCTCAGGGTGGTCAGCAGGGAACGGGAAGTAGAGAAGCACAAGTAAATCATGTCTCACAAGAGCTGCTGTTTCATTCCCTCGCTGCAAAATGGACAGAAAACTTGTTGGGATTTTCAGGTTTGGGTTATTTTTTTTTTTTTTTCTCCTGGACAACGGATGCGGGGTTAAAGCATGTTCCTTTCCTCTCCCCCTCTCCCCATTTCAAAGGATTTCGGCTACTATTCCAACCTCAACAGCAGCCACAGTCATTGTGGGTTCACAGAAACCTCCCCTCCTTACCGCAACGATTTCATCTGAGCATGCCCAGTAGGAATGGTTCAGAATTATACCAATCCACCTACAGAAAAAGCCAAGGCGGCTCCAGCTCCCATACGCAGAGTTCGCCAGTTTGCTGGACCAGTTGGGGCGCGTGTATGTACGTGTACGGGTGGCTACAGGGGCCTGGCACCACAGCCCCGTTCACCGGCCCTTGCAAATGACACTGGTATCGCTTTCCTTGAAGATACTGGTGTCCACCGTAATTCTACAAGTGTAATTAAATACTCAGTTTGCAAGGATGACCACTTCCAGTGTCATAGGATGATGCAACATCTGCAGAAGCGTTGTCTGCTGCCCCCGACCGAAGGAGGTGGAGTCACAGGCGCGAAGTAGGCATGGACTTTAATATTGGGTAAATGGGTCTGAAAAGACAAGCACAACGTGTAAAGTGAGCAGGGTAGTGGCAGCGCAAGAGCCAGAGAGGCTGAAACGGGCCTGGCCCGCTCGTCTTCAGACTACAAACTAATGCACGCGTGAAAACTAGAGTCGAACTCTTTCAGTTCACCAGCACGATCTCCCCGCAGAGCGTGGATTAGCAAGTTCTGTTACCAGAAAACAAAGGTACAGGCACTAAGAAAACATGCCGCTCTTTCCTCGCGGCTAATCCTGCGGTAGCCGTGGGGAACAGAACAACTTCTACCTGTATGGATCCGCGTTCTCTTTGCAAATAAAGCGTTCTCATTACTCCTCTTTTCCAGATGGAGAAATAGACCCAGGAGGGAAGCGTGGGGACACAGAGTGCCTTAGATGACCAGCAGCTAGTGACACAGCGGCCCTGGCTCTGTCCCACTCACAAGGCCTTGCAACCTCCCCTACAACAGACCGGCTTTATTACAGGAGTAGCTGAGTTATTTATGAGAAGCGTCAGCACAAAGCGCGCTGCAGTCTACGCCGAGCATCTAAAGTAGTCGAGAGGAGGTGCCCTTCTACACATTTGCTGTGGCACTAACTCTTGGTCCCACCTTTAGGAGAGCACTGTCACGTACGAGTGCTTGTAAAATGAGCACTTGCACGCTGGGTCTCCTCTGCTCCTTTCTGCTACCGCTACTCGGTGAACGCAGCAATTACCGCTCTTCCCTGCCAGCTAGCATTCATCCCCAAGCAATCTTCCGAGTGCAGGACAGCTATTAATTTCATAGATGATGGTTCTCACGATACTTTTAAGAATGAGCACCAGATCACGAGGAATCTGAAACCTCAGCCCTCCCTCCTCCCACTGGATACAGCGTTCAAGTCATACCCTTAGCGGTGTTTTAATTTATTACTATTATTATTATTTTTTTTTACCCTGAGTCTCTTGATCCCTGCCCGCGTGATTTGCTGACAGTCGTACAGTTCTATCCTCTCCAAGCTGTGGCAGCTTTTCAGGTGCTCCAGGGAGGCGTCCGTGATCAAAGGGCAGTTGTCCAGCTCGATCACTTCCAAGCGGTCGTGTGCGCAGGCTCCGTTTCCCAAGTGACGAATCCCATCGTCCGTGATCAGCTCACAGTGGGACAAACTCTGCATCCAAAGAGAGCGAGTTAGCAGCCTCTGCCACGGCCAAACAAGCCAACACCCTGCCAGCAGACACCGTAGGACAAGACAGAGAAGATGGCCCACACTTCACAGGGTGGACTGGTTTGCCACACTGGCTTTTTGGCCAGGTCTATACTCCCTGCCTGCACTGGAGCCACTGCTGCATTCCAGACTGCAGGCACTGGGCTCCATGGGCCTCCGATGACTAACGTGCCTGCAAGGGGAAAACTCATAGCTGAAGCGCAACAGGAAAGGCAGCTGCTGAAAGATGAGACCCATGGGGCCAGGACGGCACAGAAATACGATATATACTCTCTGCTATTGAAGAAAGCGCCTTTGTAAAATCTGTGGCCTTACACATCATGGGAAGGACCCTGTTATTGGGTCTAAGACCCAGCAGAAATACAGCGTCACCTCCTTGCTGCATTTTTTGACAGGCTGCATCTTAGAAGTTCTTGAGGAGGACGCAGGGCTTGAGCTGGGAGGTAGCACCACAAGCATGTTGAGGGGCACAGCATGCAGAAGGGATGGCTGCACAGGGAACCCACTGACTGCATTCCCCCACCTCCCAGGACAGGTTTTCTCATGATGACAAGGGAGCAATACACACACGGACACAGAGGAGACCGAAACTAAATTCCCAGAAATTTAGACCAAGAGGAACACGGCTTTCCAGAGCCAGCAAGCTTTCCAGGTCTCAGCTGCCCAGCTCCATACTACAGGTGGGAAGGGCTGCAGTCCCCTCTCCTACAGACGGACTGACAGCCTGGTTTGTAGACAGATTCTGCTAGGCTGGCCGAGGACAGCCAGAAGCTGGTACCAGGAGAATCCAGTGTCCTATAATTCATTTTCAGGCAGCTCTGGGTGCCTGGCATACGCTTAATGCTAGCAGTAGGGGAGGGACAATAGGTTCTTTAGGGTCAAGTTTCTAGCCAAATTCTTCCAAGCCTTCACAACATGTCTATGAAGTCAGAGAGACAAATCCCCACAGGCAGTGCTTAAAATCCCTCTTGTTTATAGAAAGAAAATGCTGAAAGTCTCACTTATAATACTCACCAGAACCTGAAGCCGTGGACAGTGTATTGAAAGCTGGATTAGTGTACTGTCTGTTATCTGGGGAAAAAAAAAAGAAAAAGCCCTTTCATGCTGGGCCCTCTGCACAAGGACTTTTTTTTCCCCGCTATGAAAGAAGGACTGCAAACTTTTGCCTAATCTGTGTGTTCCCCACAGTCATACTCCTGAGCCCCTCAGGAACTCATCTCCTGCGTGACCAAATTTCAGATGTACAGATTCTTCCACTCCCTTACAGAAATCAACTCATGTCCTTAAAGGAGTGTTAAGACACAGGTATTGCTGGTTTTTTGAACCTCCTTAAGTAGCTCTCATGAAATAAGCTCACAGTTTAGAGAAGTGAGCAGACCTCTTCAACACCACAATGTCTCCTAAAACGTTTTGACTCAAGGTACAAGAGGTGTCCAAATCCCCCTCCAGCAGCTCGGTGGATTGCTGAATTGTTCCTCTTTAGCCTTCAGGAAGAAGGAGATTCAGCACAATGGCTTTCTAATCTAAAAGCATTCAGAAGGGAACTTGCTGGGCTGTCTTTGTTCAGTGCAGTCAGTCCAAGGACACAGCTAATTCTTCTTCTTCCTTTTTTGGGTTAACTTTAAATCACTTCCTGTCTGGACTATTGTAATTTCCTCTTGTGAGCTCCTGAATTTCTGCCCTGTAAACATCAGGAAGTACAGAATAGCGGGGTCACGCTGTTCTCATGGCAGGAAGCAGAATCCTATTATCTCCACTGTCTTCATCTAAATCCATTTCAAGTCTATCCTTAGGGTCAGACATTTTTCATGGCGTCTTGAGTAAATTCAACTCTTTTCCCCTGCAAACGCTACCTTGAAGCGGTTATCAGCTGATGGCACATACCCTACAGGGCAGCGTGTGGTCACATAGGAGAGACCTCCCCAAAACTCATGAAGACAGCCGCAGCACAGGGTTATCCAGAGAGGCGACAGTAACAGACCCATTACGTTACGTCCCACTGCCTCTGAGGAAGGCTAACGCTAGCGTGGACACCCCAGCTTTATTTCAAGTTGTTGCCATGTCCTCTGTAATACCATTACTGTTCAAACCACCTGGCTATGTTTTTTCAAAACAGAGGTAACTTCCATTATTTCTAGCAATATATGTAGCACAAACCTTACCCTGCCTTATGAGAAAAGATCTTACTCTGGGATTTATCTTGTGTCAAGGGTCACAATTCACACATCTATTACGTGACCTTCAGGACACATCTATTACTATTAAAGATTTCTTTCATTATTGCCAGCGGCATTCATTACTGTGAAACATGAACAAAGGATCAAACTACAAAAGCGGTATTTTTTAATCCAAATATATCTCATCTTCTTGCTCAGGATTCTAAATCAAGTTCCAATTTCTAAATCTACTTTTTCCACACAGCTGTGACTGTGCTAAAAAAAAAAAAAAAAATAATAGCCAGAGGTGGCACCTCCTACCTGGACACACTCTTCCAGGTCCATTTTTTCAAGCTCATGGCAGTTCTAGAAACAAACAAAAGATTGAACACACAAACTAAGTGCAAAGTTCAGACAGCAAATATAAACACAACTACAATAAAACAGTCCTTTTTAAAAATGGAAGTTTTTCCTTCATGAAACATGACTGAAAGTGTGCTGCTTCTTTGAGAACACCGCTAAATATAGTAAAGGAAATCTAGTAATTTCACTCGTTTAAAAGGCACTGAGGATTTTTATTCATAGAAAGTAAAGAAGGTTACATTTAGGGTCAGTTGTATAGAACACAGATTAATCTAGAAAAACAAACAGTAAACTTTATAACTCTCAAGTATTTCACATTTCATGTAGTTTGGATGCACATCCTCCTAGATGTGCGTGTCAGGACAATGCCAAAGATTACATACAACCTAATTTTTGTCACTTAACTTCCACTCAAACATCGAGACCAAAAGCATTACAAAAATCTACATTCAAGAGAAAGCTTCTGTTCGTTCATATCCATCACAAAAAGAAAGCAAAGATACTTGATGAAAAAGTGGAAATGAGCACTTACCCTAGCTAGAGTGGTAAAGCCCACATCTGTTAGTTGAGAACACCTTGCAACTTCTAATATTCTGCACAGAAAGAATTTATAATAACCATGGTGGAGTCATTTTGCTTTTCAGAGTGTTTCATTAAAAGCTTCCAGCAACCCAGAAAAGTTTGACCCGGTTTAGGCTGTGCTCTCTGAGAGGATAATTTGCACAGAGCATCCACCCTCTATACCTGAGTGTAGGTCACAGGGAAAGAAAAAAAGAAGTCAGGCGAAAAGGGAACTCCAAGGGCCATCCAGTCCGTACCCCGCTACGAGGCAGGGAGGTCTAATCCGACAAATGTTGGACTAAGGTGCTCTTAAAAACCTTCACTGCTGGACACTCCACAACCTCCCCAAGTGACCTCCTCTGGTTTCCACCCAAAATACAGACCTCATCATGAAAAAGGGTCTGATACACAACAACCTGGCAGATGGGCACGAAAGAATATATATTTCATGCCACCACAGAAGAGTCTGAAGTCTTCCGAGAGGCAAACTGCTTGCTTCTGTGACAACAGATAAACTTTCTGGCAGTTCTAGAAAGAACTCTTTCTGGCAGTTACCGCAGGTCTACAGAGGTTTGCTTTACAATGTTATCGTATTTATCTACCTTTACAGAAAAGAAAGGCAACTTGCCTACAGTGCGTTGTGCATTTTACCGTCTGGAGCTTAATACTGTAAAGCTGCAGCTGAATCTGAACATAAACACAGAAACCACTTGGAACCAAAATCATGTTTTACCTTCCTCTTTCAAAACTGGTTTCCATACACTTGTACGCTGCACTTTGTACCCGTAATTTTTTAAACGAGCTTATCACAGAAAACAGTTGTGTGGGTTTTTTTTTCCCTGGAAGACATGTATTTCATGCCATTTAAGACAGGCCACTCAGCTGTTACAGATGTCAGATAATAGAACAGCCTCTTCTTTCTGCACCTGGCCGTTTTCTGAATTATAGCGAAGTCTTCCTGAAGAAACCTGTCCTAATTAAAAAAAGGTCTTAAAAAATAAAAAAAAGAGCCAACACCTGCAGAGATGTCACTGGAAGCGCACTCTGTCAAGCAGAGTGAAAGCACAAATTCCATCTGCGACAAAATCATCGTGAAAACCCTGTTAGTATCACATGTCAAGAGGAAACAATGTTGTTTAAATGTGTTTTCAGTTCTCAATACAAAAGTACCCCAACCTCAACTGTTTTTCATAAAAGAACAAAAGTGGATACACAATGGAGTAAAAGGAGACTGCTACTAAGCGAGTCTACTGGCAGGGCACACCACCACGGCATGGAGCTCTTTTACCACTGTTTTACTCGCACAAGTTTAGAAGCCAGAAGTTTGGGTCAAACTACGATCGTGCCACAGCAAATGCCTGGAAAAAGCTCAGTGATAAGAAGTGCACTTTCAGAAAGACCTTCAGAGTCTAAACCAGCTCAAATATTAAGCGACCATGTCACCAAGATCCTTTGCTCAACATGCAACGGGTCACTGGAGCTCGGGTAACTGCGGTGAAAACTTACCTAAGCCTTGGGCAGTTCTGTCCCAGGGCATTCAAGATGGCATCTGTAATGTTAGAGCAGCCTGAAGCACACAAGGATTGTAACTTGTGGCATCCTCTGCATATTGTAATGAGACCATCATCTGTTATTTGCTACAAGAAAAACAATAACAACATCACAAGCCATAACAACGTAGGTGGAGGTGCAAGGCACTGCGTATTTTCCTTCTCAGACTTCCAACCAGGCACTTAACTGAGGCCAAGTTATGCTTCTTTCAACCCAAAAATGCATTCACATTATTTCACTGGAGCAGCTGAAACAGGGTAAGCCACACTGAAGTGACTTGTAAACATTCAGAAAGTGATTCCACATGCACGGAAGTGTTTCTGAGCTTGGGCCACGTGAGCGATGGGGTAAGGCACGGCAGCGGCAGGCCTGGACTCAGTCTCCTGCCTTCCTTCTAAAAACCTTCTTGGCTGAAACTCAAGACAAGGAAGCACCTAACAGAGTTACCCACAAAATAAGCAGCAGGTTGTTTTCACAAACAGCATTTTAAAAACACACTTCAGTGGTTTGGGACCAAAACCTGAGCCGTGAGAGACAAGCTTACAGCCCAAATCACCTTAAATTCACCCTGTGGCACAGCAGCTCCATCGATCCGCCGCGTCCCTGGACACACAGGGTCCGTCCGGCCCCATGTGCTCCGCTCACAAGTCTGGGCTGGCAGCAGTGCACAAATCTGCTCCAGATGTGTCCCCACATGAGTAAGAGCACGTAAGTAAGGGCCGGGACTCGGCACGGCTGTGCCAAGGCGCCGCACGGGATCAAAGCCGGGATCCCGCACGCAGCGGGATGAGGGAAAAAGGGGTAATAGGTGGCAGAGGCTGTGCATGCTGGAGCACCAGGTTAAACCTCACTCAATTCTTCGGTTCGGGGTTTTCAGAAGCAGCCAGACTCAATTCCTACAGAAAAGCACCAACCCAGGGACTGGCACTGCTTCTTTTAAGATAGCAAACAGCGAGTCCGTGGGCTGATAAGCCCAAGTTCTGGAGTGAAATGAAACAGAAAGTGAGCAGAACTTGGTATTTTCAGTTAAGGCAATCAAGAACCACGTTAGTTTTCTTCCCCCTTCCACCTGCTTGCCTCTCCCCTAGATGCCAGATGGGGGTCTGGAACCTGCTAACAGTTCAGCTCCTCCTCGGCAAGCGCCCAGTCTCAGGTGGATGGGCTCCAGTCTCTAGCCAGTCTAGTAACTGGTAAAGCTTCTCCCTAAATAGGGCTGCAACAGGACAGCCCCGTAGCCCTTGCCCACTTCTGTGGAAAAGGAAGAGACTGTCCAGTTACTCACTGCATCCGACTAACTGCATGACGGTATGTACAAACAGCCTGTTCCAATATTTTTTTTTTTTTTTGGCACGAATATACATTTTTGGCACTGCAGAATAACTGGTTTAGAGCCCTTCTGTGCAGGGAAACTGCACTTCTTGGTTCCATTTTATAAAGAGACCAGAGGAACTGCCTGGCTAGATCACCACACAAACACTCCAGCCCAATGGAAAGAATTTTTCCAGCTAGTCCTGCAAATGAGTTTAGAAGCCCCGTGGGCAGGGCAGAGAGACAAACAATTCTGACAAAGCGCATGCTATGACACTGTTTCGGGGGCCTATTCAACATTGCTGAACTACCAAAAAGATGTTTTTCATCAACTATTTTTAAAATCTCGTAAGTTTACGAGACTAAAATGCCGTGTCTGCACAGATGATGACGTTTCTGGGATGGAGTACATTCTGCATCGTTCTGCTTAGAGATGGCCTCAAAATGCACAACGATGGCTGAGCTGGGAAATCACAGGAAGCTTTACTTACTAAGCATGTTTGAAGGTTTAAAGTCACCAGTTCAGGACTATGTGCACCAATGTACTTCAGAGCTTCATCCTCAAGCTGGAAAGAAAAAATTAGAGACTGAAACAACCCGTTAATACTTGAAGCAATCTTCAACATAAAGCTTTGAGAACAATAAAGCATCTGTGGTTTGGATACCTGTGGGGGAGGAAGGCAACACACTGCAGTCTCAAAATACACAGCAACAACTGTGTCCTTTTTTTTTTTTACCATCTCAGGAACAGAGTTCAAAGACCCACAACACTAAGTTACTGATTTAAAGAAAAGCTGAGCTGATCAAACATGCATAATTAACAAAGCAAGTAGTGAAATCAGGAACTATTTACAGGAATTAAGGAAACGCTTCACTAGTGAGGGCCTATAAGTAACACTATTTTTATATTGCAATACTGGAACAAAAAAAAGAGTCTTATTTCAATGTGAGTAGCACAAACATATCCAGGTTGCTTTCTGATGATAAAAGCGCCTGCTATTCTTAAATCTATAAGAACAGATGGCAAGTAATTGATAACAAGAATGTATTGCCATCAATATTACTCACGACTCCATAAATTACTAGAAACGCAAGCTGTTTCTCTGACCTGAATTCTCAAAATAGGCTGAGATTGTTATATCTTTAATCAAGTCATTTTTACAGCCATGTATACCCATCTCACATATTAAAAAGCCAACAGGAGTATAAATTTAGAACAACTACTGACTACAGCCCTTACAGCTGGGCCTTCTTGGGCACGCAAGGGTATTACCGCTCTGTGCACATAACCAGAGCATTATTGCTTTGCTTATCATCATAACCTTTCAGGACCTCGCGTTCCATGCCCAGAAGAAATACACTTTTTGCAGAAGAAAAACCTATAGCTGTTTATCTCTACACAGCAGACAAAAATGGCACTTATTGACTCGTACTTAAGGAATCCTAGGAAAAAAAAAAAAAATCCAAAACAATAAGCACTGTGAGTGTTCAGGTACAAGGACCCAAGAGATCAGAGATCATTTTCCAAGTCTACCTTGAGGCTCCCAAACTCTTGGGAATCTCTGGGTCACAGGTTTCCATTCCTGTGGGGTCACTTTTACTCTCCTTTTTCAAGGACAAGATTCCGAGATACACGTTTGCTCCTTTGTAGCCTGTCTGCATTAAAAAGACCCCAGCCCACTTAAGTAAAAAAAAATTAAGAATTAGTCCCCACATTCTTTGTGAAATAGCTTTGCAAGGAGCTCTTCCTCATTAAATGAGTAGTGCTCACAGGTAATGTTCCCCACGCTCGTTCATAATTGATACAACTCCTCAGTAAAGTTGTAATACAGGTAAGTATTTAACATGCTAAACCTTCAATGATTCTCCAGGTAAGACAGTAAAGAAAGATTAAAGGAGGTTAGACTAAATAACAAAAACTGTAACAAGGGGGGAAAAAACCCCCAAATCTTTCTGCTGTCAGAGTTAGTGCACCATTTATATATTCCAAAGTACAAGCATCACAGTCTCTGCAGCCTCTTCAAAATACACCGTTATAGCTCAAGAGCTGTACAACGATAGTACGACGTTCCTGACTGGCTGCAGAGACGTCTTTTCAAGGAGTCACATACACAGCGATTCTCTTTGACTAACCAGAAGATCCAAATAACACATAGAGGAAATTCTATCACCAGCGCAGATGAAACTACTGTCAGGCTTTCTGAAATTTTCTGAGCCTTCAGAAATGGATGGGTCTGGCCACGAAAGTTATCACCTCTTTAAAAAAGTTTGCTCAGTGTGTTCCCGATGGGAAAAAAGAAGAATGATTCTACAGCTAGATATGCAATTTGTCTACTGTCCCACTATTCACGCTGAGCTCAAAGTTATTAAAGAATTTCAATAAAAGCAGTTAATCTCCAACAGACAGATTGTGAGTAATTTCAGTCACGTAACATTTCTGGAAACAGAAAAATCCACAATACTTCATCTCAACTCTTTTCAGTTACAGCAGAAATAAGCCAGCTGTTACTCAATTTGAGCACTCTCCATAGAGCCGTACCTGCGTGCAGCCTTTCAGAAACAGGGCTTTGAGTCCACCACAGCCTCTCACCAGAGCCTGGATGCCGTCCTTAGTCACTTGGTCGCACCAGGAGATATTCAGCTGTTCCAGCAACGGGCATCCCTCACTTTGGAAGTGAAAGGAAAAACATGTGGAAACTTGGTTTTGTCTTGGAAAGAAATCCTGCTTCAAGCCAGAATCTAGGAAATTCCCATTCCTGGCACCCACGTGAGCACAGACGTACGCCCGCGCCCCACACCCCCACGGGGAACGCTTCTGTCAAACACCAGCTCCAGATGCGAAGCGCTCTCCAGAGGCAGTATCAGGAGCTCTAAAGCAGGGCATTAGCAGCGTAAAAGACAAGCAATTTATCCCCTTTCGGACACCTCCCAGCTCCTATACGAGGACAGACACTGTTTCTGGGCTTTCTGGATCTGAATACAACCAAACCTCAAACCAGGGGCGATTTCTGCCATGCTGCTTCTAACTTCCCAGCTGTAACTTTGCGTTTGCAAATAGCTGCCAGGAGTAACACTCAAGTGTCATTTGCAATTAGGAAGAGATATACATGCTATCACGTATTTAAGATAGCTGCAGCACAAATTTGAACATGTGAGATTAGAGACAAGGATGAAGACCCTCAAGGGAAGGAAAAACCAGGCTCAAAGTATTCTAATGTAGCTACAAAAATAATTTAATCATTCATTTGTTCTTTCAAATCTTGTGTTTTCTTCTGGTGTCTAGATTCATCCTCCAGTATTTTTTTTCCTGTGATACAGCTTTCCTGTATTTTCTTTTGTTCCACTGGTATATCACTTGTATTTTTTTTTTTTAAATCACTTGGCCTCTGTTGTTACCTTTAGTGGTTTTTTTGCCTCCTTTTCTCTGTCCCAATATCTTCCCACCAATGTCTGTCTGTCCCTTCCTTTTCTAGATTACTTGGCAATTCCATTTAGCAGATTTAAGCAGTTATATGTCTCCTAAGCAGTTTAAAAAGACAAATAGTCACATGCTGGTGTTCGCCTTCTAGCTACGTAAACAAGCACTAAGTACGCAATGGTACACTTACAATGAAGAAGCTGACCGTTAGTAAACAAGCATTTTAAAAAGGCAGACTAAGACTTTCGTCTCCCCCAAAATCCCTCCTCCAAGATATTAATAGAGTATCATTCTTCTTCTACTGCCAATAACCATCAGGACAGATACAAACAAGGTCGAGGGCAGCTTTTACCCAGTCCTCCTCCTCTGTCTCAGCAAACCAGGAGGCACAAGGTGCGAACGTTGAGCTCTGGTGGGGAATGCCTGAATTCTGATCACAGCTACCCCTCAGCCTCTGTCAGTCTGCTCCAAGGCACACGGGGCAACGGTGGGTCACGCTATCGGGAATCAACCGGCAAAAGTCAACGTTGTTGACGCCTACCTTAGTGCTTTCAGGGACAGGTTGGTTATGGAAGTGCAGGAAGCCAAATCGAGGTGCCTGAGTTTAGAGCAGAACTTACTGAGGCTGGTACACGTGCTGAAAGAGAGCATACAAGACACGCTCATGCAACGGATTCACTCAAAGTCATATCCGTATCATGATACGCATTGTATTATCTACCGCAGGGACAAGCCTGGCCTTCCCTTAACAAAAGGGATGGAGAATCTAACATGGTGCACACAGAAAAGGGGATGGCAGGGCAAACAGAAAAGAACTTACGCGTCTGTGATCTTGGTACAGCCATTTAGGTTCAATACTTCAATATTTCTGCAGTTCTGTGCAAACGTCCTTTATTAAAGGAAAGGGAAAACACAGTATTTTTCAGGCAACAGACTTCCGGTTGTTTTACAGCATTTGTTTTAACCCAAACACAGAGATGATTTTACTAAATTGTCTCAAACACAACAAATAAATAAACAAAATGAATAATTCATATTGCCCCGTATCTTGCCTTGGGATTTCTGTGCCTAAAGGCAAAAGCTTGCAATTCAGTGCCAATTACAACTTAGCTCATAGCAGCAGCTGGCATTACTTTAATGAGGACTGTGAAAAATGGCTACTGTGTGAAGTTAAAAAATGAGAATTTAAAAAGGCTTATATGTTACCACTCTCGACGTTTTAAGTTAGACACACAGGCTAAAGAACTCAGCTCCAAAGTGTTCATAAATTATTCCAATCCTCTGTGGTGATAAAAGCTGAATCATTCTTTACATCGCATTTAAGCGCAGATAGAAGCCACACCGCTACCTTAATGCATTGTCTCCTACTCCTAGACAGCCTCGCAGGCTTAACTTCCGCAAGAAGCCCCCACATCTTTTAGAAATATTCTCAACTACTCGGCCCTGTCGGAGACAGAAAGAATTACATTAAAATCCAGAAGTCACCTGATCATTCAGAAAGTTGAATTCAGAATTTTGCAGATTAACAACAGTTTGTTATTCTAGGTAAAACAGTGCTAAGAAAATAAAAATGTCATGATAATAATCTAAGGCAGGGAGAGGGAGAATTATTCAGCTTCTGAAGATGGAGAGACAAGGAACAATTACCTAAAGCCGTTCAGGCTAATGACTGAGGAACTTCCTCCAGTGTCCTCCTGGACATCGATACAGACTACCAAAGGAAGATGAAAGCAGCAATGCCATTGCTACAACATGGGCAGTAAGATTTACAAATAAGTACAGTCAATGTACTATAACTGGATATACTTAACTTTCTATTCAAAATAGAGATGAGGCAGAGCCAGCCTGTAAGTTTTATTCTCACAGAAAAAGTGATTACAAAATTTGTGTAAGAGATCTAGAAAAACGCTTTTTCCATTTCACATTTGTGACCAGCGGGAGCCTCCAAAGACCCCACTACAAGCTAGCATTCACCCAGCTATTTCTCACTGCGAATGAAGTGCAAAAACCATTGGGGGAATATTTGTATCAGCGTCCAGAAACTCAAAAGCCTTCCCCTCTACTTTAGTCTACGTGGTTGTTCATCACAGAACAGGGAGCATCACTTGGTTCAAGCACTAGTTGGCATTTCAGACCTCTTTAACGATGAAGACATTCTTCCGTAATCTTTTTCCAGTCCAAAAAAAGATACCAGGCATCAGGCTCGGCACAACGTAATACCACAATCAAAAAAGGGACACCGGCTTAACTAGATCCCTGCACGAGCTTCTGGTGACATCTGGCCACGCGCTTTCAGGGGCTACGGGAGCAGCTCTATCGCCGCGGCGTACTGCCGACGCGCTGCCCTGGCCGAAGGCTGACGGAGGACCGAAGCTCGACCTGCACATCCGTGTAGAAGGGCTGGAGAATCTGAAACAGTCGGCATGTTTTTGCAATTCCTCTACCAAGCCCAGGAATTCATATGCTTGAATTAGAGGATTCAAACACGTTTGTGTAAGATATAGGATTCACATTCCTTTAAAGCAAACAACATTTAGGACATCAGAAAGTCTAGCAGGTACTTTTAGGTTAGGTACAACACATTCAAGCATTTTGTTTTAGAAGGGGAAGTCGGTGCTTCCGCAAGAACATGCGTTTGATGTATAGAGTGGTGTCAGAGAACAAAGAGACATTAAAGCCAGGCAAAAACCACTCAGGAATGAGAAAAGCCTAGTTTGTATTCACAGCACCCCTGCCCCTCTCCCTGCTACACGACCGAGGACAGCAGCAGGGATGAGCAGCTCTGTCCACGTTTCCTGCTACTCCACAGACCTGGCACCACTGACAACTTTGCTCTACCTCTATGAAAGTATAAATAATTATATGGGGCCAGAACTTTCAGGGCATGCTAAGAGAGAAAGTATTTATTCTCAAGAACAAAAATCGCACCATTTACTTCCTCCAAGAAGTCTCGGGCCGCTTAGACCCCTGCAAGCATGCAGAAGTCCTTCATCCGTGCATCTCAGCTGCTTAGATACACAGCTGGCAGAAAGAGATTATTTTAACCCTTTCCTCCACTGTATTTCTCACCAGTCCCCACAAGGTGTGAATCTTCAGTCATCATCTAGTTTATGCCTCTGTCTAAAGCAAGTTAAAATGATACGCTGCCTATCTCCTTCCTCCAACACGTTTTAAAGAGGATGTAACATTCTGGTAAGAAACTGAAGGGGGGTTTTTTTGGTCTCTTATCCTGATTAATGCAATCTGAATTTTCAGAACAGCATGACAACAGCATCCATTCCTATCAGTGCCGAGTAGTCCACATCTAACAGATTTAGAGCAGCTACAATGAAGCATTTCCAAAGCTGCATCTTTTACAAACAATTGTGACCTCGTAGCCTTGAATCATCTTCGCTTACATTTCAGTTTTTGATATTAAAGATAGACAGACAGGAAAGGATAGACATATTCCAGGCCGTTTCAAAAGACACTCAAGAGTCTCAGTGGTCTAAGTCTGTCCTATGTTAACATCTCTTTGAGTGAAAGGATAAAGTAGCCTACATTTTGCTATACAGAAGTAGTAGTTTTCCACAAGAACATACCTATTTTACTTATTTCCGTTTTCAGAATGCACACATAAATGCTTTCTTTCTATTACTACCTTTAAGTCTTGATACAGATATATAATTCTGTCCATTTTCAAAAGCTGAATGGATTGCCAAGACTTTAAAGACTCCCTGAAGCTAAGAAGAACGGAAATTAATGATTTCTATCTCCAGGGAAGGTAGAGAGGGTTACGCTGGGAGTATTAATCCATTCTAGGCTGTAATTACATTTTAACAAGAAAAATGGGTTTGTATGTCACTTAATTATACCTCAATATCCCTCTGGAAATCAAACAGGTCAATTCGCTGCCAGTTACTGCCATCCAGGGCCAGAACATTCCATGCCTTTATCGGAGGAAAAAATGTAAATGTGTTGTTAATATGAAAAAAAACCGCCAGTGGGGACCTAGTTACAGTTTGTTCCTTCTAGAAACAACATTCTGTCTCAGATGTTAAAGCAACAAGTAATTACAGCCAACAAGGAAAACTGTGCAGTTACCAGAATCACTTGCTCGGACAAGAGTCCCCTCATCTACACGGCACACTCTTCGCAAGTCCCCACACCAGGCAAGCCCGCGGCGCCCCAGCCGCTTCTGCTCCCGCGGGAGGCGTAGGTGCTGAGCCCAGGACCGGAGGCAGTGCTGGAGCGTGGGCATCTTCACGGTCCCGGACGGAATTTTATCCCCTCTGCAGCATCGCCAGCTAAACCAGCGCCTTTAGAGGATGCTAGCAGGACCAACACAAAGATGAAGGATACCAGGACACGGGTGAGTCCCAGAGGAGACCCTACACCAGGCATCTACCCTGGCAAGAGACGTGAAGCTAGCCTGAGGGTGCGGAGGACTCGGTGGCGCTGGGATGGAGGACTATGCGGTGAGATCCCACCACGGGGGGCGAGGCTGTCATCTTGCACACCTCCTCTCTTGCCTCCAGCAGTTCGAGGCAGTTCCAGAGCTTGGCGCGCGGGCTGCTGCGTCCCACAGAGGGAGAAATTCAAAGCTTTGTAATTCGGAGCTTTGTAAGCTGTCCAGAGAAAGCATCCAGCTCTTACCTGAGAACTAGGCACCGCTGCTGCGGTGACAGCGTTTACTACCTCTGACTTGTTTTGGTTTTTAAACATGCAAACAAACAAACAAAAAAATCTCATGTGGTTCACGCTACAAATGAGAAGCAGGAACTGAACGTTAGTAGTTCTGCCCCTAATGAATCAAAAAGGTTGTCAACACAGTACTATACGTGAAGTTTTAATTATGTAATCAAAGTAAACAACTAGATCTCATAATAACCATGAGTCCATCGTTACGAAAGAGTGCATGTATATGTATTTAGGCATGTTTTTATACTACATCTATTACACGCACTAAGCTGCATCTCCATCACAGTATACAAGCTCTTGTGCAAGCCATGTATAGACTGAGAAGAGCCAACAGAACTGTAAGCATTAATTGATTTTCTGCGTTTTACCTCTCATCGCTGATACTTGTTTTAAGGTCTAGTTATCGCCACAGGAAAAGCAATAGCTCCAGTGGAAAAGAAACGCATCAGTGGATGCGGGTTATAACACAGCATATTTTAATGTGTAATGTAAGCAACGTTACATACAGCCTTTCTGGAGCTCCGTGCAGACACTTTAGTCCTTTACATTACGCCGTGTCGCATAATGACCAATACATCCTCTGACGCCCTGCGGACTGCGTAAGCAGGAGCAAGCGACAGAAACGGCAGTACACCTCGACACTGGCAAGTGCCACGGACAGCCCGTTTTGGCCAACCTTGTCCTGCTGGAGCAGCGAGTTTCAGCTGGAAGATCTTTCACTAGAAGACCTATGTTATTCAGAGAACATGGGATGATAACCGTAACGCCTAGACATCACGCAGAATATTTTTAACACGATTAAAAATGTTTAAGAATAGCCTTCTTTATTCTTACGTAGTCTGAATAATGAAACAAGTTATGGTTCAAGTTTGGACCCAGGATTGATCAGCTTTGTACAGGTGTCACTCAGCACCAGCTCTGCCAGTATGGTGAACGCACCACTACAATCACCTTCCTGTGTGACCGACTTCCCGCTCTTGCTGTAGTAATGCTTCCTCCGTGTGTCTCATTAGATACTGGCAGGATAAAGGATAAAGTATCTGAACAAGTCTGGTAGCTCTAGATAACCAGACCCGCAGTTGAAGGAATTTTCCCAATGAATAATCCAAGTTGGATTTCAAAACTGTGAGCTACTTAAGGAAAAAAAACAACCCTAAACAAAACTGATACTCATTTTTTTCTTCCATGCTCACTTCAACTACATCCGAGTAGGAAAGTAAACTTTAATTGACTGTGCAGTATCTTTGTGAATCAAAATTTCTGCATCTCCACCAAAACCCAGAAGATGCCATTTTAGGTTCATCCAAGTTTGGCATTTTGATCAGCGCAGGCCTCCTGCACAAACCCAGGCTGACTGGAGAGTTCCTTGGCAAAAAGTCAGCAACCTCCCCTGTGTAACCTGCTCAGGGCCTGGGACACCGGCAAAATGATATTCAAGCTTTGAGTCTCCCTTCACTGGTGCCATCAGAAGTTTCTGGTATTGCAGCCTTAATACGGGACAGTAAATGACAACAGTTGAGCTGCACAAAGCTCCCTGGTACCAACCCTCCCAGCCTGACACGTTAGGGAAGGCTGGAGCGAGAGGATCGTCACCCAAATCCAACCAACTGTTAAAATCCACCAGCAAGGAGGAAGGGTCTTACCCTGGAAACTTGAGCGCAACGACACAGAGTGACCACATCCAGGAAAGAGAAAATTCTGTAAGAGAAGTAAGAGGTACCTTATTGGTTATCTACATTTAAAACAAAGATAACATGGAAAACAAAGCGGGGGAGAAGGACCGGAGACAGCAAAACTTCTTTGTAATTGAGCTGAAAGCTGAACTGTGAAAAGAAGCGCAGACCCAGCAGTTAACAAATGAAAGCAAAACACGATGCTGCCCCACTGTGAAATACTCATCTCACACCTTGTAGTATTAACTGCTGGCAAACTGAACGACCGTTTTGATAAACGGACGCTTCCAGGTATCGTGCAGCCCAAGAGCCGGGCGTTCCGCGGAGCCCGGGCACGGCAGAACAGTCACGCCGCGCTGCGGTGGCTCCTACTCGACGCAGGAGCATCGCTGAGCCCAGCACCTCTGTTCGACA
Organism: Phaethon aethereus; assembly: GCF_964289735.1. Lineage (NCBI taxonomy): Eukaryota > Metazoa > Chordata > Aves > Phaethontiformes > Phaethontidae > Phaethon > Phaethon aethereus. Next base: position 5,880,915 of record NC_138601.1, read on the forward strand.
ACCCCAGCGCCTTTCGCAACAGCTCTCCAAAAGCGGGCGGCGTGGTAATTAACAGGTAACAGATCCGAGCCCGATTTCAGTGCGTGGATTATTTCTTCTCTTTCACGCAGCTGTGCTAAACATGAAGTGTTGTTAACACCGAGGCCGGAGGAGTATTTTGCTCTGCAGCACTGCAAAGCAACTTGGGCAGCCAGATGATTTGTTCGATCGCGCCAGCACGGTGTCTCGGAGAGACGCGTTCAGGACTAAGCCGATGCGGTCACTCCTCTGTGGTATGTCATTCCTCTGCCAGGCACGCCCAAGTGTTCAGGCCAACACCCTGGTGTTGCTGTCCTATTTACTGGGATAAAGGAATTAGCCAGTAACGCTTCGCAATGCTATCCCGGGCGAAGACATCCGTGCTTTTATCTCAGGCACATACACCCCCAGCTGTGAAGGCAGGAAGTACCAAGCCCGTTTAAAAGCCCCCAAATCCACACCAATTTATCAAAAGGGTTATTTTATGGTTTATGGTTATTCAAACAATCATACGCCACAAAACAGAGAAGGTCAAGTGAGCAGCAGAAAGAGAGTAAGGTCTCATTCTCTTTGCCAGCAATTATAAAACCGTAGAATGAACTGCTTTTGCAAAGACAATACAAGTGTTTGACTACAAGAAAACACTTGCACATATGCTTTAATATTTTAAACTTGAAGATGACCAGAAAGAGAAGGAGTGTTACAGGTTTGGGGCAAGCAATTTTACTCCAATGCTATACGCTATTTTATAAAACGCCTTTCTCAGATAAAGTATGGTTGTCCAGGAGGAATTCTGAGAACAAACAGAACTCCACTGCTCCAAAACTCTCCAGACTTTCTCAAGAGAACGGCATATGCCCAGATTAGCAATTGTTTGGATACCTGCAACACTTGAGTCACCTCCCCACGAGACCGTGGGCTTGGAGGGGAACGTATGTAAGCTTTCCTGTATTCTCAGCAGACCCGCCTGTGCTGGAACAGACTCAGAAATGAGAAGATGTTGCTGGCAGCATGTTCTTTTTGTGTGACTTGTAAACTTAACAAACACCCCGTACTAACATTACTGAAACTCCAATACAAAAACAAGAAAGCTGTCGGATGTATTCATCTCCCCAACCAAGAACAAAGAATACATTTGAATAAATAGCGCAGACACTGGTAACGCTGGGGGAAGAGGTGCCGAGAGCAATGAACAAACATTGCGTTAAAACTACATAAACGCCCATAAACCGCACTTTGTCCCAGAGATAAACAATGAGGGGTTTCCTAGGCTTTTGCTACAGACACCAAGTTTTGTGTGCATGTTAATATGTGCCACACACCTTCAGACACCCACGTCTTCGTATATTGTTGTATACAACTAGCAAATCCTGGATTTTCAAATTTTAGGAGGGGTCACAAGCAAGGCTGAGATAACACGATACAACCGTTGCATGACCAAGCTTTCTTCACTAGCAGGTATATAAAAAACACTTTAGAAATATCGATGTTGGTGGAAGAAGAAAAAAGGATGTTACCGATAGAGGATGAATGAAGATTATTTATCAAAACACTGCTTATAGACAAGTTTTCCCCTTGAATTAAGTGTCATTTATTCATGTGTGTACGGGAGCACTGGGGATTTACTTAGCACAATGTCAATGTACAACAATACAAGGAAAGCCTGGGGAAATGATAGAAGCTAGGGAAAATTCTTACTTTCACCCTAGATTTCCATCACAGGAGCAAAATCAAACTCCATGGGAACAGCAGCTAGGTCAATAACTATGCAAGCTTTCTATATTTTCATTAAAATTGCTTTCTCCATGGAAATCCCAGGCTATTAATAACCATCTCATCCCTCTATCAGGGCTATTAGGTCTTGGCCAAATTCTTTTCTACTTCCTGCTCCTCCCTTCCCAGCCTACCCACACAGTAAAAGGGATGTCAACACAGCAAAACACTTGCCCCTCTCACCTCCGAGGTTACTGCTGCTGAGGAGTTCCCCGGCTGCCTAACTCAGCAACTTTAATTTTCCAGTGTTTTCTGAACTGCTCTTGCATTTGTTCAAGAATATTAACTAATGACTCCACAGAATCAGACTGCAAAAATTACTCGTTTCAGCAGCAGTCACTACTGTGTTGTGCATTTTGGTCATTTCAGAATTGGCTCCAACTACAACCCTTCACATGAACTGGAAAGAACAGCACAGGCACAGTTAAAATCTTGCAGACACAATGACCCAGGCTACGTTTTCCAATGCAGCCTTGAGGACAGGTTTTTTCTTCTCCAAGGAGCTGCTGGGGAACATTTAAAAAAACCCAAAACCCACAAACAAGCTGCCCACGTGGGTAAGCAACGATGGAGCAGACTTCTACCAACAGGAGTACAGTACGGGTCGTATATACTGAGTCTCTTCTCAGCAATCTGCACAGTATAAAATAAAGCAAAGGTAAACTCTATGTTCACTTGAAATAATATGCATTCTTGCTATTACCCTATGGCTCAATTAAAACTGGATTTGGCAATGAGGAAACATACTGGGCTGACTGGAAATCTGGATGCAACTTAACTAGTCAGCTCCAGACCCTTTCTCGGTGAGAGGGACAATTCCTCCTGAAATTATTCCAAAGCACCAAATCCTTAGAAAATATCTGCTGCTCTGGCCAGATTCAGTTTATCTGATGAAAAAAAGGAGAGAAGAGTAAGTAGCAGCATTATTCAGTACTACTTGAATAATGGCTTTCCTGATTCTGCCTTAATAGATCAAACGGCACATAGCTGGGATGTTTATTTTTACATCTAACACACAGGATTTCTGTTTTGCTCACAGCTGACTGCTGCACTCTTACATTGATCGTTTTACTCTTCAGAGTTGACAATAAGAAAATAATCCACACCGATAACTTTATCATCAAACAGTGATCACAGATGAAAGCAGACTGAGTATTCCAAACAGGAATTTAAAACATCTGCAGGTATTGCAGCAGATTAAGCTGTTTCCCTGCAAAGTAACTCCCTACGTTCAGGACTTTGCCTGAACAGTCCAGCACTGGACAGTTTAGCTAAAACACATTGCAGTTAGAGCATTTTTCAGGTTTCAACCTCTTAATCCACTGAGGGTTTTCTAGGACTCCTCACTTTCCCACTGCCACTCTAATTAGATTAGGGTCAAGACTCTAATGAAATCTCTGGATGCTGTGGGCTTTGAGGTGAGCTAGCTTAGACCTTTAGCCTTCTAAAATCATCAACCTTTTATGTCAGCGACTCACCATATAAGTTAAATTTTGCCCCATACTCATTTTATGCTGATGGGCTGGCCAGGAGGAGAGAAACGACAACTTTGCTGCCAACTGGTCAGTGCCCCATGTGCTCTGTCGCTTCCTTGTCCCAAGCGGAACTCAAGCTCCGGAGGAATAAATCAACATGGGGCTTGAGGGTCAGATGGCAAAGCCAGTGCCAGTGACTGGATGTGCTGAAAATGGGCTAGCAGGCAGCAGGAGGTGGCACGGAGTAAAAGCTGCTTACGCCAGGAGAGAATTGAAAACTACTTGACCTACCCATGAACCAACAAGGAAAAGATGAACTCCTGCAGCCTGGTCCCCTTCACCCTGCCAAGCGTAAGCTGCTTAGCAAGTAAACCTGCGAGTAAACCTTCCTCAGGAAACCGGCAGAGACCACCATGGCAGAGACCACCACTGCCACAGAAGATCCAGGCTTGTGGTTGGGGTTTGGCTTGCGGACAAAAAGTGACTGGCAGGCAGCCCTCAAAGAATGAATGCACCTTTTGAACAGGGCATTATTAATGCCAGCACAGGGAAACAGGGACACGATGCCCCTTCTGGGGCAACGACCACAGCCAGAGCTGATGTGGACTACGAAGTCACTCTTCAGAGCCACCGAGCCAGACGCTGCCCGAAGAGGAGCTGGCAGCAGCAAAGGAACACGGGCGGTGAACAGAACTCCACTTTTTGCTGGTTTGGCTCAGGTTTAAACTGTGTAAAGCTATGTTCACGTATAAAGGTGTAAGCTCCTAGAAACTCAGCTGGCAGGAGACTACGCTGAAGCAGGAACGGCAGTATCAGGATAAGGACTGGTGACCCATCAGCTGGTCTCTCTACCCACAGGCTGCAGGATTGCTTTGTTTAGAGTCCTGCTCTCAGGGAAACGCAGGACAAACATCACAGTTACAAGCATCATGGCAGGGCAGGACAGCTGAAGCACGGGCACATTTAAAGGAGTGATTTCTGAGGATAGCCCTCCAGAGCACTTTACACCTCCACCGCATCCTCCCAGACACAAGTGTTACTGGAGTTGCACATTTCTGTATCTTGGGTGTGACAAAGGCTGCTGTTGGCTCCTTTTATACCCTCCTACTCTTTATTTTGCTCAAGAACAGCTTTCCACTTTGCAACCACATACATGAGACATCAATGCCATCTGCAGAATGAACAAACCAGAGAACAAGACATTACACAGCAGCACTGCTTAAACACATAAGTCTGTCTTGCAGCCAGTGACACTCGTTTACAGGAGATTCCTGCAAATAAATGCATCCAAACTCCTCTTTCAAAAGCTGCACTGTCAAACCACACTAATTTTCACAGTACGCTAACAGCGAATTCCACCTCTCAAAACCGTTACTTATGAACTTTAAGATCTATAAACTTTGTCTCCTGATTTCTCCTAGGTTCCACACAACCCTGAACGCTTGCTGTGTTCTACAGCAGGTTAGGATGATTAGGGATACCAAGACACAAAAGACAAACACATTTCTGCGGAGCAGAAGCAGGCATACTGCTGAGAACTCAGCCCCACTGTGGCTTGTACTGTCCAAATTCCCTGCTTGGTGCAGGACCTTCCCTCCTACTTACCACAAATCCTTCTCCAATTGTCTAGTAATATTCCTCAACACCAGCTACCTCCTATGGCCCAAGATGTGCTTATTGGTCCCACTCAGGATCATTCCACTTTGACTGATCTACCAGAAAGCTCACCCATGCTCTAATCAAAGTCCTGTTCCTTGGGAGCCCAGTGATCACACGCCTCTTTGCCTGAAGTCCATGCCAAATCTCATTTTCATGTAAAAAAATCTCATGTAAAATCTCATTAAATTCCACCCCCCAGACATTTCCTCCTACAGATTCCTTGCTTTCTCTATGCCACACGAACTCCTTGCCTCATGTCAGTGCTCTTCAGAACCTGTCCTCACCCTACCTGTGTCTTGTCACCTTACTACAAGGGCAAATCCTGATTTTGTTGCATCTGCAATGCCAGTACCTACTTGCTCCCATGAGAAAAAGAATCCCCTCTCAGAAAATCCAGGGAGACATTTTCCCCATTCTTCAAATTCCCCTTTTGCTGCAACACAACCATACCAATAGCTCAGGGCAAGTGCTGGGTGAAGACAACTGCTGTCACCTGGAAAAAGCTGTGCAAACTCACCTGGGCTAGGGCATCCTGTCCCACTCCTCCCACGGGTTGCTTGTCTCTCCCGGCTACCTGATGCTGATTTTTTACACAGCAATCTCTGTATGGCATGGACAACCATATACCAGGCTCAAAACCCAAATACCCACATTATTATCAAGGAGGGCTTTGGAAGCCATGCAGCTTGCTTTTGGATGAATAATACTGGAATAAAAGAAACGGAGATACCATGACAGAGAACAGAGGAGGCAGTGCAGCCAAAGGAAAAAAGAAAGACTCAGACTGTTTTTTCTATTCATTTTATTTCACAAGTGAGCTAGAAGCAGTTTCCTGTGTCAGAGCTCCTCTCCCCAGACTTTTTATTGCCATTAAACGTTGACAGTACTACACGGTTTCTTGCAGTGTAAGAATTTTGTTCGTGTTAATAATTCAAGCTGCCACCCGCAATTGCCTTCAACGTTTACTGTCTCGCATCTCAGCTCAGAGCACTGATGAACACGACTTTACTTCAAGATGCCAAACTGTGACGACTGAGGTACAACCACACACACACATCATTCCACTACTGCACCGGGAAAGGCAAACTTCAAAAGGTGTGTATGTGTGTGCCTGCGGGAGGGCAGCGCAGGGAGAGGGCAGAGCTGTCTGCCGAAATCCAGTCTGATCTGTTTGATCTTTGCCACCAGGACCATCCTGCCAGGTGCTGAACATCTGTCTCATTGACAAGGAACAGGACAAAGTCTGCTCGAGCAAAACTGGAGCAGAGGAACTAACTTGTTTTTTTAAAAACGGAACACTTTAGAGACAGGCAGAATCCTATTCTACCCATTAGCCTATACTTACCATTTATTTGCATTAAGGACTTGTTTAGTCCTATAGTTCTTCCATCTACAAAACAGGCAACCAGCAAAATAATTTAACATTTTAGAAAACAAAACATAGTAATATTTAGCATAAACTGCTGCTGCAGACCTTTGATCTGCTTCTGTTTGCCTACGTCTTTACGAGTGACCCCATCCAAGCTCATGAGTGATGAGCATACCAGCAAAATCAGCTACCGGCTGCAAGTAACGCCACACAATGCGGTCTCCAAGCTTACAAACCGAAAGAAGGCTTACCGAAGCAGCAGCTCTTTTGGAAGTTTTTTGTTGATCACAGCTTCATCATTGTTTGAGAACATCTGTAAACAAAAACAATTTAAACAATTTAGGCATATATTTTCATTAAGGCAACAAAACCTACTTTACTCTAGGGAAGAAGCTGCTGCTTAACGAGGCCATTTTGAGAGAGACATCTGGCCCAATAAATTCTCAAAAGATAAACTTTGCACTCAAGCTTTCAAATGGCTGAATTGGACTGTAGTTGGGTAGAATATTACATCCAATATAGTTTAAAAAACGGTCCAAGAATGCTCTCTGGATTGATAGATTAAATATGAACTGAGATTTTTAATTTATCTATTAAAGTAAATGATAGTTAGGGGGTACTCGTGGGCTGGCACCGATTACAGGAAGGTATGACCTGCAGCATTACTACGGGCTTCCATCTGTTCACGGTGCTGCCAAGGTACACCAAAGCAGAGGCACTTTAAAATCGTGAAGTGTAACTACGCATCAAACGAGCATATGGCCAACAGGTCAGAGGGCTTGTGACGAGAATGATCAAGCAGCCCCAACATCCAACAAATGGAGGCTGAAGATGCAGGCACGGCAGGACTGGTTTCTGTAACAGAAGAGGACGCAGAGTGGTGGTGAACAGGAGCCGAAAGAGAAAGTATTACAGTGCCCGTATGGTTCTCACAGAAAATTGTTTGAGAGCAGCTCTTAGGACCTTAGGGGCAAACAGTATTTTTTTAAATCATGAAGCATGGTTTAAAGGGAGACGTGATCTTTGGTGCTGCATCAGGAGGAGAGATGATTCTGGGACAACACTGTGTTCTTCCAAGGCAGTGACACCAGCGCTGTTTGTTGCATCCCATAAGCGTTTTCACACAAAGCATTACCATGGTGGCCAACAATTTACAAATCTGAAATGGACTTTTGGACCAGCTAAAATAACCCCACTAGCTGTAAGAGTGGGACAGAAGCTTCTCTTTTCTAAGGAGTCCTAAGAAAAACAGATGGCAAAGTCTCATCTGCTTCTTGAGGAATACCTGCATGTATTGGAAAGACTTGGTATTATCTTGCCATAGTGAAAAACCAACCAACCAACCTCCACGCACTTACGCCTGTGGGAGGAATGATTAGAGTGATCTGTGAACTAAGACTGCTGAGCAGCGATGCCTCATTCCATCTTGGAAGCATGCTTTCAACATTTCCAAAAGCAAAGCAGGGAACAAGGAGAATGAGCTTTAATTGCATTAATAAAGTTTCTCTCTAATCTCCTGGAAGGACTAAGAGCTGATCTTCCTGAGCTACATACCTGGTAAAACTGCTGCTGAAACTACAGCTTGAAAAAGCTGATTCTTATCGGTTGATTGAGTGGTCTGAATCAATTTAGTTGTATGCATGCAAAGCAAATAAAACCAGCATCAGCTAGGTCACTTAAGTGGCAGAGGATGAGATTAAGAGTTAAAAAAGGAAAGTAAGATCTTAGTGGCTTATGAAGCTGTACGCTAGGCCCCACTGACAGACAACAGCTTCTCCAAGCAGCAAATATTCTGTACCCGAGCATCAATCCAACCCCATCACCTACCAAAGAAACCACCACAGCTTAACGTCAAAAGCTAACGTGCTGCTGCTAAGTAGCTTTTTAACATGCTCCAACCAATGAGAACTGACAACAGAATAATGCCACCATTACAAGAGAACACTAAAAACAAGGCTTTTAGAGTCAAATTTAAAAGCTGTGTTTCTAAATCACAGTTTGCTTTTTGATTATCTCGAGATACTGAAGCGGGACACGAACTCTCCAGCGTTCTTTCCCAAAATGTCACACAGAAAAGTGTTGTTTTCCCCCCACAGATGCTTTTATCACTTCCCACCAGAAGATATCACAAGTTAGCAAGTCCTAAACGGTCCACTAGACAGACAACTACTCAACCCATTTTGCAGACAATTAAAATGGAAGTCTTGCCATTTCCCCAGCTAACACAAATTACGTGAAGTCTGTTCCCTTAAGACTAGGGCAGAAGAGCGTCTCCTCAAGACGAGGACCGCGTTCCGACTTGGTCATGAATGCTATCCGGCGCCTGGCAGCTAACTGCAGAGTGCCACAGCGGGTCAGGACAGACACTGCCGAGGCTGTGAAAGGAGTGAACACACGTGCACGTTCTGGGACTGGATCATCTAATTAGATGGCTTTAGCTGGTCAGCTGGGAAATTAAGGAAGTTCTGGAGAAAGCTCTAATGAAGGAGAAATGCAGAGGAATTATTCATGGGAAAATGAGACTGATTTTTCTTCCCCCAGTTACAAGAACAATAGTAAACAGGCAGATCTATTCTCTTTCCCATCATTGTCCAGGCCAGAATTTTACATCCGAACCGGCACCCTCCACCCTCGTCACAAAAAAAAGGGTGAGAGAAATTAAAGGAGCAAATCAGATAGCAGTAGGAGACTTCCGAAAAGGAACCAGACTAGAAGAGAACCGTCAAGGGGCAGGAAGTATTAAAATAAAGATTCCTGAAGCAGCCAGCCAGCCTTTTCTGTTTCATCTGTACTGGCAGGCAACAGTCATGTGAGAATGCAGGCAATAGTCACGGTCTGCTGTTAACCCAGACTGTACATCAAGGACACTCAAACAGCTTTGTGCAAGACACAGGTAACTGGTTGACTTCTGCCCATTACATTGCTCAACAGAAAAAGCTTACCTTGATTCCAGTGCAAGTCAAAGCCTTAAATTGTTTTTCTGTAGAAGCTACCCTTTGACCAGTACTATACTAAAGGAACATTTGGGTTTTGTCTTACTAAAAAAGTCCTCGGACTTAAACGTGGCAGGACCGGGGCCGGACGTGCTCTGTGGGAGAACCTGGCGCTGGAATTCCCCCTGCACTGGGAGGCTGTGAAGTGCCAGGGTACATCACCAGACCTGTTTTCTCAAGCCTTCCTTCAAAACTTGGTGCTCAGATGACAGAGGCTGCGTGGAAACAGGCTGGAATTGGGATATATTGCCAAGTCATGGCAGCAGGTATAGCTAGTTAAATATATCAATTGACACTGTGACTTCCTGGCAAGTCCATATAAAAAAAATAGTCTGAAAAAAACGTTAGAGGCTATTCTAGACTTCCAGGCTTTTGAAATTACTTCTAGGGATAAAAACTAAATGACCTAAGTTTGCTTTTCCTAACATGTCTCTCAACATCCTTTAATACCAGGTGTTAGAATAGAATTTAGTAGAATAAGTTATTCTTGACAGGATGGAGAAAAACATATCTTTCTTGTATGTAAATTTGGCAGGCTGTATAAAACAGATCTCCCACAAAGCATCAAGTTTGCTGCTGTGTGAAGCCACATCCCTTACGCAGAAGGAATGAAAGCAGGAAGAGGATGAAATGCCTCTTACTCTTCCACCCATCGAGGTGAAGGCAGACCAGCGGTGCACTACTCTCTTTTGAAACAGACTTTTTACATCGTTTACTATTCAATGAAAGGGCAATTGTACTTATTTGGCTCCCAGTTTAGACTAGTCCAGCACATTCAGCATTTGACAGGTACACCCAGAGGGGCTTGCTTTGGCATGTTTTTTTTTTTTTTTTAAGAGTAGATGGCCAGAGGAGCTAGCAACAGGGACAAGGGTGATCCAGCCTTCAGCCACCCACCGGAACCCACCAGGTGCCCCTGATATAAGGCGCTCTTTCCTGCACTCTCCCACACTAACTGAAAGCCCGGAGACTATCGCCCAAAAGTCAAAATCCCAGTACTCCCCAGGATGTATTTACAGGCACCGCTCTGCTTCCGTCCACACCGCTGTCACCCAGCAGCATTCCAATCAAGCAAGTTTATGAAAACAAGCGAACAAAAGCCATCAAAAGATACAGTTCTTGCAGCCTTACACTGGAGTCACTTCGCACGACATGTAATTGTCCATCTGCTTTAGTAACTCCTCTCTTGCCTTTCGGAATATTAGAAGTTTTACAAACTGGCTCAATTCATCCGGTTGCCCAGTCCTGCAGCAGTCTGCAAGTGCCCTGTGCAGGGCTAATAAACAGATTTATCTACTCCGAGGCACTGCCAACAGTGTAGAAGAGAGTTGCTACTCAGGCATTGGTCATGTCAGCCATTCATTACAGGGCACAGCAACCCAAAGTGGGTCATCCGTATGACATCAACACAGGATTAAGATGACAACGCTTTGCAGCTGAGTGTGCAATGGATGACAGCATGTAATTATGAGTGTCCCTGCACAAAAAACACACCTACATATGTATCATCATACATGCAAAGAGGGATGTGAACAACAGTTGATGCAAGCTCTGTAAGTGAAGCAACTCTTAGCAGGAATGCATTATTTGAGTTAAAACGTAGAGTAGAGTATTGTGTCATTATTGCAGCCATTCATTTAGCCTTTGAGCAAGCCTTGCGTTGTCATGGACCAGGCTTCAAAAGCCATGCAAGCATGGGGACTCGTCTCTCTTCTCTCCTTCAGGTCTGGTACCACACTATCCCTCCTGCCCAGAGTGAAGGGATACGGGTCAGTATTTAGCATGTAAATGAGGTGTCCACAAGCTGGACTGATTCAGCTGCTGCGTTCACGGAGAGACCGTGCAACTTCTCACTATTACATGACACAAACGTATGTCACTGGCAAACGCTAATACGGAAGGTGATACAGCCAACACCTACAGTTCTTCTCAGGAAATCCATGCTCAATATATATTTAGTTATATTTTTAGAAGTTTTCATCTGAGAAAAAGATGCTGTATTAACATGGATGTCTCAGTACGATTTATTTACTCCACAACAGTAAGTAAAAGCTTTTCCAGCAAGGCGAGTTTTTACTCAGTTTCTGCAAAATTTACATCTTCGCTTCCAGAACAGTTACCTTGCCCGTAGCCCTGGTTCCACAGAAAGTCTCCAAGCACACGTTGGCACAAAGCTGTCCCCCACCTACAGAGAGCTGGAAAAACTCCCCAAGAGCTGCTACGGACCCCAGCTCTGCGCAGGCTCTTGGCTGCAGAGCTCTTCCGCAGTCTGGGCTGGCAGAGGAAGGGGGCAATGCTTTCCTGTAAATGTCACATCTGGCAACGGTTTTCACTTTATTGTTGGGGAAGGGCTGGAGGGATGTTCCTATGAGGAACAAAAGTGTCGGTTTTTGCTTTTTTGTGTTCGGAAAAAACACACTTGAGAAGTTTCTAAATTAGTTATTTCAACATTTACAGTTTACTGGAAGTTATTAGGAATATTAACATACAGAATACAAAGCACGTTTATTTTACATTACCTTAAATGCTCAAAACTACCCTCTGTAAGCAATTCTTAAGATACTGGCTGCATTTTTAAGAGAACAACAGTTCACTTGCCTGATATACCAAAAGACTTTCCACTAGAACAGCAGCAAGGACTTTTTTTTTCCCCCCAATAAAACGCAGTTCAGACATAAAGACATACCAGACTGTCTTGCCTATACAACAGCAGATACGGAAAAACAGCATCAGTTTTCCCAACATTTTGTTACACAGAATTTTGCCCACTAAAGAGACAAGGAGCAGGAAAAGAACAGAGTTTATTTGCAGCATAACATGGGTGGCCTACAATGAAGGCGTATCTCAGATATAAGAACACTCATGTACTCCAAGGGGTTTCCATGCTAGAACTTCAGAACTTGAAGCGACCAACATAAGGTGCTACGTCACAGTGCCACCAAAATCCTACTTTGTCAACAAACATGAGGGAATTTACTGGCATAAAGCTTCAAGGCTGATCACACGGAGTCATTCACTTTTGATTTGACTGTTTGCAGAGCTTGTTTCTGCATGAAAACGTGTATTGTTATGGGCACCGAGGAGGAAAGGAACACCACCCCTCTCCGTGCCCTTTTACCTGCACGCAAACAGTCACACACAGAGGCAGGGGCCTTCAGGCTGAAGAAAAGTACTGAAGAACTTGGTAATACGTTCAGTTGGACATGAAACACGCTACCATCAACATTAACAGGTAGCAAGTAATTGTCCATGCTCGTATTCGATGCAAGCTGAACACCGGCGAGGCAGCAGCATAACGCGGCTGCTGCATACAGCATCTAGGGTGGAAGTATTTACCGCACCGCCGGCAAACACAGCTGGTTTTCAACTGAGACTGCAGCTGCCATCAGCACGGGGAAGGGGGATGGTTGGTCTTAAATATATAAAAATCACACGAGGCTTAACTTTAGAAGCATCAGTGCCAAGGACAACAACTGAGCACACAGTGTTAGCCCAGACAGGGACTTTGAACTCAAACACTTTTCTTCTAAAGTGGAAAATTCAAAGCTCAATGGAGAAAAAGGGATGAAGCTTATTTGGAACTTGACAGAACTCGCAGCTATAAGGCTAGCAAAGGCGCTCGAGTCAGCCCTTACACCGAGACCCACTGTTACGCACCTTAATGTTCACTCGAGTGAAAACCAACGTGGGGTCCGGCACGCCCTGCCCCTCGAGAACGCAGGCTGAAAACCTGAAACCGCCCAAGCAGCTCTAAAACGCAGCATGCGCTGCCATGGCCGAGGACACGGGCAGGTTGATGCAGAGAGAGGGAAAGAAAGAAGAGGGACATGGATTTTCAGTACAAAAACCAAACCAAGCAAACAATGGAGTGACATCCACCCAGGTGGGCAGGAAACAAAAGCTATAAATGTTTCTAAAAGCAAGTACAAACACAACCATGTCTCTACATTAAGCAAACTTCACACAAAATAAACAATACAGAATTTAAAAAGCATACACTTAAGAATCTATGAGATTAGTAAATGTAATTTTAAAATCCTGCAACTTGTTCACTTGCATAACAGAAATGGTGCAAGACAAACTTCTTACAGCAGCCTTACAAACAAAATAAGAAGGTAACCACGTGCTAAGGCTGACATTTTAGCTGTTGTTTAGACCTAGAGCTCACAATCCTTGGTTCACAAGCAAATGCCAGCCTAACCCTCCACAACTGCTTATAACCACAGGAAATCAAGCAATTAAAACCAGGACAGAAAACAGACTGCAATTATTAGAGAATAAATAATGCATTCTGGAAACTATCTTTAAGCTAGGGAAGGTTGGGAATCAACAGTTGCCATCATAAATTAAAGATGACATATGTAGCTGGCATATTTTTTGTTTACATCCCCACCCAATCTGTATCATCAAGACGCTTTTGAGATTAACCTTCTGAGCTATGAAAAAGTCTTTTGCTGTTCTGAAGTGAAAGAAATGAAACATCTGTGCAAATTCATTCAAGGAGTTTAAATCCTGACGAGTCAGAGATGCCCTGTGAGGTGTTCTTCAGCTATACAGCTGCTGGCTTGCATCCAAAAATCTAGTATTTCTGGTAGTATTTACACCACTTTTATCTGCTATGGTCTGTATGGAGGAGGTGAAGAAGACCAGTACAGAGTCACTGAAACAAGACAAGACACACGCCAAACCTAGCTCATAGCACACAACTCCAGTCTAGTAAAAAAAGCTGAGCATAAAAAACAAAACAAGAAAAATGTGGAATTCATTCTGCATTTCCTTTGGAAAAATCGAGCGAAGCTTTGAAGTGACTTCTTACAAACACTGTCAATAAATACTAACACCTCACCTCTAGTTCTGTTCATTTTGAGAAAAAAATTCTACCACTTACAGGGCTCAAGTAACCAAAACGTGAATGACATGCTTTGAGTACTGGTTCAGAAGTGCTCCTTCCCCAGCACAAGATTTAAGGGGAGCAGGAGTTTAAGCAGGCTGAGCTGCCTTACTGGATGCAAATTAAAAAATAACACTGCAGAGATAAGTCACACAGCAGTGACAGTGAAATACAAGGCTCTTCAGAGGACACAATACAAAGCATAAAATTGTTTACATCCACAAGCAGTTCAGATTGGGCGAATTTTTCTTCTAGCCTTTAGTTACACTGGGACTTTTTTTAAAAAAAAAAAAAACACCCAACCCATCCAGTTTAATCTGTGTTAAGTCTCCAAGGAAAATGGCTGGCTGTCGAATAAAGCCACTGCTGTGACAAGCTCCATCGCTAGCAGTCGCGATGCTCCGGTGTCCCCCTGCAGCATCTGTGTCGGTAGAAGCAGGGAAGGCGAAGCAGCCGGCCGCCCTCCTGCCACGGGCACCCTCGCCCAGCCTGGCTCACAACCAGGGCTCTGCTCAAACAAATCGTGACTAAGCAGTACAAAACAGAGACGAAATAGACCCTGGTCGAAAAGGCTTATTACAGGCTTAATATTCCTAAAAATAGCTCAGTAGGCTATTTACTCGACATACACCGGCAGATCACTTCTACATCTGCTTGTTGTTGCTTCAGAAAAGCTTAAATTTCTGCTGGGGTACGGATGAGCTACCTTTCTGTGCAGCCAGACTCCATTCGGCATTCAGTTACAAAGTTAAATAGCCTTTTTTTTTTTTAACCAGCAATGCTAAAAGCATGAGGCTGAACAAAAATTTGGTAAAGCCCTATAGAAACCAAGGCCATGCCAAAAAATTGCCTGCTGCACACACCTCGGACGTAGCAGTATATCGCAGAAACTGCTGTGGAGAAGAAATTCATCAGGTGATTTATGTACAAATATACAAGGTCATGTTGCTGCATTCAAAGAGTAAAACTTCAAAGTCAGATGTGCAGGTGAGATACCAGAAGGCTATTTCTGATTTAAGAAATAGCATTTCAGCTGGAAGCACCACATGTGCTACATTCTGTTTTTTTAAAAACTAGAAACTGCTGTCAGATACCAAAGGGGCACGTTCATACGCTTTTTGTTCATCTATTTTGTTCTACCACCCGGGTCTTGGCTCTGAGACAGTTTTCAACAAAACAAGCAGCCCACATCTACACCTAAAAGCTCACTGTTCATTTTTAAACAGCAAGCTAAAAGATGCCACCAGCACTAGTCATTCTCAGCATTTTAGTCACCCGACTTCTCCTGGCTGACACAGGCTGCAGGAGATAACGCGTCTGAGCGATTTCCACCGGACGGTCCTGGCAGGGACGCAGGGCAGAACCTGAAGCAGCCTGGTGACAGATCAGGGAGGCAGAAGCTTGTGGTTAATCGGCTTTGTCTTTACCAGACGTTGAATCTGGTGCTGAACGAAAAGCACTCTCTGAAGACGTCAGCGATAGCTCATGTCCAAGAACTGCGGAGGTCAAAGTTAGTTGGCATCACAGGTTACATAGACGGCGCAAGCAGCGAGAAGCAAAAATACCACATATGCTGTCATCAAAGCTGGTTTTGGGCATCTACTTTTTTTAGCTCCATTAAAAACCTCAGCATCCTACAAGTGGTCATCTGGGTATTTTATGACCTATTACAGAAATTTGATTTAAAAAATGATGCTACTTTCTCACACACACCCTTCAAATTGTAAATATATACCATTGCCCATAAATAACAACATCCAAGACCAACCAACAAAGGAGAGTATAAATAAGACAAAGGCTTCTTGACTTCACAGCCTGTAGCCATGGACTGTGCTGTAAAACACCCACCATTTTTTTCTTTTCAGAAGCTCATTTTAGCAGGGTAGCAGTTTACTACAAATACCCTTCCTTTGAATAAATTTAGAAAAAAAACACCACAAAACCAAACCCTAAAACAGAGACATACTTTGGTATTTTCAGGCCAAAACTGAGACTCCTCTAGCTCTCCAAGGCTCATCACAATTCAAATAAGCCTCTTTGATAAACAAATTTCTTATAGTTCTGCCCCTCTATAAAGCCTGCAGTTCCACATTACTGGTAGTAAGTGTTTTTTCACCACCAGATTTGCATTCAGCTATTATCTAGGAGATGATGCTGGTACTATGGGCACATAAACTTGGAAATAAAGTCAAATGACGGTATCTCAAAAAAACAACCAACCACCTTACCCGAGATGAGTTGTGAAGGGCATTAGGCAAGTGTGCCACACTAAAAGGATGGTTGATCTGAAAGCAAATCTGAGATCAGCCAGGCATATACAGCCACCAGCCACACAAAGATTTGTGCCCCTCCGCACAGCCATGCGGTTAAATATTTCAAACCATATCAATAAGGCTAAAACATTCATCAGGTTCATTTTCATAATGGCATGAGTCAAATGAAGTACGTAGCAAAGTAATCCAACGGTGAAAACAATAATTACCTGATCTATCCTAGGCCCCAATTAATAATGGTATCTAAAATAAAATGAGACATACCAGTGCATACAGGCTCTCTAACTCCCTTTCCTGTTACGCAAGCTGCGATGCAAGACGGACACAGCCCAAGCAGCCAAGCAGCTCTCCTTGGGAACACACACGCTCCCTGAGCTATCATTTGCAGTGGCTGCTCCGACCAGCAGCTCCGAGCGAAACCACCTTGGGGAACCCCTCTTTCAGCACCGAGATGGCGTTTATCCCGGTAACCTGCAAGAAAAGCCCTCACCAGTGCCATACCCAAACAGCCCAAACCTCAGACACAATGCGCTGCTCTTCATGTAGCTCCGGTCAAATTAGTGACGAGTCCTTATCGGGTGCTGCCCCAGCATTCTTTACCGCACAAGTGTCAGCAAGGCAGGGGGGAGGAAATACAGGTTTTCTGACATTTCTGCTTATATTTCCTGCTGAAATTACTGTTTGCCAGGGCCAACACTTCCACTGTTGCCCAACTTGCAAGCACAACTCCTCGCAGAGGAAGAAAGGAATCCCATTTTGGGGGGGAGGGGGAAGTAAGTTTGTGACACAAGCTTGGTCTCTCAGGTAACATGGGCTAAGGTCAAAGCACACACACATAATCCAACCCTTGTAAAGCTCTTGCTCTACCTCATTATGGCAGGGATGTGCTTGTGGCTGCTAGTACAAAGGCTACAAGGTGAAAGAGGTGGGAGACTGAAACCTCTCCAGCACCAATTTAACAAAAAGACATGGAAGAAAAGCAATCAGAATTGGTTTCTGAAATACCTTTTATCAATCCATTTTATAATTAACTTGTTCCCCCACACTATGCCTTCTTTGGCTTTTGGTAATTTGTCTACATGGCACCTGTATGGCAAAATATGGCACGTAGATTACAAAGGAGAAATTCAGAGCAACTAAGCTTTCCCCCTGTTGCCACCTCCTCCGAGAAAAAGCCATCTTCCTGTTTAATCCTTCCCAGTCTCCCTGTAGCCCGGGTCAAGTATCTTTTGCGCAATTTGACTTTTGCTTCCAAATCTTGCTGAATTCCTCTCTCCTCTAACAGAGTACGGAGCACAGCCAGAGGACCAACACAGCAGGGGTGGGAAACACAACTTGCAGTTCACATGTAAAAGTGAAAGGCTATGGTAAGTGTAAAGTCAGTTTTCAAAAGTTTCTGCTAGAAAACAGCAAGGAGAGACACCATGGGATGCAAAGAGTTATCGATACTCCCTGCACGCTTTGTGTCCATCTGTTTACACAACCTCCATTGCTCAAAATAACAAAGCCCTAACCAGAAGGCTAAAAAGGAGCAGCCCAGCAAAGGGAACAAAGACAACCCCAAAAGGATCAGCTCCAAACCGTAAAGCCAAGCAACCCTGAAATACAGAAACAGCACTGAAGAGCCAGGAACCCAGCAGATTCAAAAACGGCATTAGGGTAATTGAGCTTATTCAATTAAGCTGTCTGAATGCAGACAGAATTAATTATTAGTTGGCAACTCAATTTTGAAGCATTTTAAGTTTTTCATTTTGCTTTCAGCTTACCTCATTTTGTGGCACATCAAAATTCAAGCAAGACCTAGGAACTACGGAGGCCACTAGCACAGCAGAAGAGTTAGAATTCCCTCACATTGGGCATCCTGAATTCCAGAAAAGAAATGCTGTGAAACGCACTCGATTGATGAATTTGTCCTGATGAAGGTGCTTGCAAGGCTCATACAGATGCTCATTCCTCAGACACATCTCTGGTGTTCCCACTTTTTTTTTTTTTTAATAGGACAAACTGCCCCATGAAGAAACACTTCACAGCCAGAACCAACTCCTGCTAATTGGAGGTTTTGAAGACTCTGAGGAAGCTGGAAAGGATGGTGCTTTGTGTTGTTGTTTTTGTTTAAGGATGTAGAGGAGACTACACATATTGCTCAGTCTGGAAAAAAAGCAGCTATAATTATTTAAGCCTGACAACGTGGCTCGAACACAAGACACTGCAGAGCAAGAGATCCCTACATGGGGAAAGCTTAAAAGCCAGGAGTCTATAGATGCTGAAGATGTCCACAACTTGTCCCATGGTTGGTCTAATACCAAAGACGACAGTGTTTCATGTAAAACGCTGCTCTTGATCACAGGCAGGAAGTTTTGTGCCAGATCACCTCTTTCAGCTCTGTACAAGTGCTAACCATCTCAGAGCGGTGCCACCTGACCACCTCCACTCCACTCTGAAAACCAGAAAGCTCAGAGGAGCACTCAGCCCTAGAAGACATCAGAGTTTTTTGATGATGAGTTAGTGAAAGCAAGCCCAAGGCACCTGGTCTCCAGATGACCTCCCAAGCCAGAAGAGCACAGATGAAACAGCTGAAAGAGTGATGAGAACTAGGGCCTCTGCAAGGTAAATAAGCCCTCAAAGAGTAGAGTAGCAGTCAACTAAAAGCATCAGGAGATGACATCCCCTCCTCTTTTCTATTATTTAGTTGTAGTTCATCAGGCATCTCGTATTAGGTACGACAGGAAACAGAGAAACACGAAATATAAGCCAGGATTGCAGTCTGTCAGGGCACGTTCCATATTAAACCAACACCACAGAAAATTAGGAGTCAATCTGGGTAATGTTTTCCCTTTTTGTTTGCTTTGCTACAGTAAGTGGTTATTTTCTCTGTGGTGGCCACACCTCCTATAAAGGGACTTATTTAGAATATGCTCATTTGGCTGGGCATGCCAAATGTTCATTCTTTCATTTAAAAGAAAGAGTAGTTCCAGGAAGAATGTAGCTATGTGGTTGGCTACACATACGTACCAGAAACCCATATGCAAGTCAAATTTAAGAAGCTTAGCCCATATTCCATTATCATATTTTATTACTAAACTAAGAAGGAATGATCATTAAATCCAATCTAGATTGGATTTTAAAATTACCCAACAACAATAGTTCAGGAAACTGTTTACGTGGCTTAACAAAAGACAATAACCTAAGTCTGAAAACGAAACCAAACTCCCCCTCAATAATTCACTTGTTATTTAAAGTCTGAAACAGACACAATATACATTAGTCACATTGCTGCATCAAGCTATTTTTACCCAAAGATAAGACTCCAGACATTCAGAGGCCTTACTTACCACTCCTCAGTCAGAGAACTACCACGGCAGTCAGCTCGGTGTCTAATCCCGAGGTAACGCAGAGGCTATGTAGGAGGAGTACTAATCACTAAGCATTCAGCCCCGTGCTGCCTTCGTTGATCTTACGATATTCAACAACTCTGAGTAGCAGCTTCCAGTCTCAACACATTTTTGCATAATTGTCCTTATGTCACATTAAATATGAACTATTACACTAAAAGGCACGCTCTCGTCCGTGATTAGAACTTTTACTTTTGAAGCAGAAACATTACAAACTGTTTTCTAGGAAGCACAGCTGAATTTCTACCCATACTTCCCCTCTGAAAAATAAATCTATTTATAAGTGTGAATACAGTAACATTTTAGAAGCTTTTCAGACCAAAACACCCTCACTAGACAACCATTCACTTAAAGCGAAAGAGTTCTAAACTCGTCCCTTCCAGGATATATAGGTGAGTGGGTCAGAGGCAATCAATGCTAGGGCTAATAAAACCATGCCCTCGTTTACTAACCAAAAGATATCCAAGAAACGGGATGTTTAAAGGTACTTTTTGTAGCTCAAAATAAGCCCTTCTGTAACACACCAAATCTTCCTGTACAAATATAGAGTTAAAAAAATTCATGTAGACCTCAAACACTCTTTGAGCATTTTGCTTATTTTTAGCTTGTCCATTTTTTACTATAGAAAGTAACATACAATTCCAGGAAAAAAAAAACCCACCCAAACCAGACAAAACAAAGCTCTTCCCCACTCTTCTTCAACAATGAATTGGGCTAATCTTGTTTTCACACAACCCTGATGAAAAGCTCTCCCATACTGGAATTAACTCTAGTATTTCAAGACAAAGGCGAAGGAAGCAAAAAAGGTCGCTGCCGTATAAGACGTTTCCCCGCAGAAGACTGCTACCAACGTGTTTTTATTCTTTACTCTGCTCTGTAGCCAGCCACTCTGCAGTGATAAAAAAACCTCTCAGAAAAGGAAAAAAAAAAAATCCGTGCAGCCAAGAACAGACTAGAACGGTAAAAACAATAACCCCGGATAAAACACGTTACGCATTCAGCCTTCTCTTTCTGTGTTCCCTGGTTCAGTTCAATGTTTTTATCATTTGAATGCTACAGAAACATGAATATTATAAGACTATTTAACCTGAAAGCATTCTAAACAGATATGCTGCTACTTATTTACAGCAGCTGATAAGGATTTGACAAAGGAAGAAAAGAATTTCACGTGCATTATTACAAAACCATTATTTTCTGCACCTTTCTCAACTCCAGGGCCAGTCTCCTGTGCCATTCAACGCTGCTCTCTGGGGACCCGGACACTCTTCAGTTTACCACTAACCAGTGTTCTCCCTCGATGCCATTCACGTCCCCTCTCCACCACGCGGGGACACAGCCCCACCTTTACCGATCCAGGCTCTTCTCCTCCCATGCCGCCCTCGTACACAACGCCAGCCGAGAGGGGGAACGGGCAGGTACCTCCATCCTCCCCAGCGGGCTCTCGCAGCGATGCGGAGCGGACCGGCCCCCGCCCCCGCTCGGGGGGGACAGCTGTTCCGACAATGCCGGGTGGAAGCAGCCCCGGCTCCAGAGGCTGCTTTGTGCCGCGGCCTTTCAATAGATGCTATTGTTTACCCCCCGCTCCTTCCGTCCTCTCCATCCCCCACCTCCCCGCAATCAAATTTTTTTCCCGGCTACTACCCAAAAAAGCCACACCGGCCGCCCCAGCCCCCCAGCTTTCCCGGGCTCTTCCCCACGTCCCCGGCTCCATCACCAACCTCGCTGCCCGCCACCCCAAGCGGGGCGGGTGGGAGGGGGGGGGGAAGAAGTCTCACGCCACCCGCGGCTCACAGGCCCGAGCCCCCGCCCTGCGCACCCACCCACAGACACGCGCGGCTGCAGGGCTCCCCCGCCCCAGGCCTGTGATAAAGCCCCCCCAGCCCCTTTCGTACAGGGCCGCCCGCGCCCCCCCTCCGGCGCTGCCGTAGGGCCGCGCTGACCGGCTGGTGGGGGACCTCGCCCCACGCCCTAATGCCGTGGGACGGGCACACGCTGAGGCCTAGCCTCCCACCCCCGTCTCCCCAGCCGGGACGGGCGGCCTCACCCCCGGGGCCGGCCGGGGCCTCACCTCAAAGCGGCTCTTAGTGACCCCGTTCATCTCCCTCCGCATGGCGGGGCCGGGCGGGCGGGGCCGGCGGGGGGGGGGGGAGGAGGAGGAGCGGGGGGGGGAGGAAGCCGGCGGAGGGAAGAGGGCAGGGGGTGCCGGGGCTCCGCGGCCTCCGCCCGCCGCCGCCGCCGCGTCTCCTCCGGCCTCAACTTCAACCCAAAACAAAAACACTCCGCACCTGCCAGCAACGCGCACGCTCATTGGCCAGCGCCGGGCACGGCGCGCGGCGCCGCTGGGGGGGGGGGTGGAAGAGGGCTGCGCGCGCCCCCACCGCCCCCACCTACCCCGCAGGCCGCCGCCCCCATCGCGCCGCCGCCGCCTGGGTCCTCCCGCCCCGCGGTGCGACCCGGGTAGGGGCTGCGAGGGGCGGCCCCCCCGCCCCGCTGCACCGCGGGCTGCGGGTGCCCGCCCCGCCGCACCGGGGGCCGCAGGACCCCCCCCCGGCCATATCCGGGGGCCGCGAGGATCCTCCCCCCGATATCCGGGAGGGGGGTGTGCACCCCCCCCGCCGCCGCGGGGATCTGGGGGTCGGGGGCGCGTCCCCCGCCCCTCCGCTCCCTTCCGGGAGGAGCGGGGAGGCCGCGGAGCTCGGCCAATCAGGGGCCGGACTGGCGTGACGTACCAGTGATGTCATTCCCGCGGGAAAAACGAGCGTCCTGCCGCCGGGCGCGAAACCTCGTCATGCCGGAGCGACTCGTTTGCGCGTCAACAAGCCCGTTCCCGGCAGCACCTCCCGAGAGCTGAAGGCGGGCGCCGCGGCCTCGACCAACCCAGCCGCTCCCCAGACGGGTACTTACGTCACGACCAGTTCGGAAAGAACCATTTTCTTTTAATCTCCACGTACACTTCACCACCTGAGATTAAAAGGTTTGGCTTTTATTTTCTTTACACCTTTATCTTTCCAATACTGAAAGACGTAAAATAATTGTCGAGAGTAAGCAAAAATATTTAAAAAATAAAACCTTTGTCAGAGACCAAGCATTTACAGGTCAAACGTCTGTGTAGTCGTGTACCTCATCACGGCGTCGTGCTGCCGGTGCCCGGCTCTGCTCTCCCTCACGTGATTTACGTCACACCAAAGGGAAAGGGACAGCGCACCGAAATGGGGCAAAAAGCTTTAAACTGCCGATCCCGCGGTCCCAGACTCTGTTCCCTCCATTTCTGCAGGCGATGGCGATGCCCGCCTTCCACTGGAGAAATTTAGGATATTGAACTTTGGTCTTGGGTGAGCAGAGAAGGAAACGCGCGCAGCTCTTTCCTTTAAAACGCATCTTTCTGTTAATTATGAAGCTGAACGGTATTTCCTTCCAACTTTTCCTGTGTTTCACACCGGTAACACATGACTCCAATTAATAACAAGTCCAGCGAACCGTCCCGTGAAATCCCCGGCCCTCATTCAACTTGAAGGCCGCTTCTTTTTGAAGGCTGTTTATACCTCCATACAAGCCAGAAGGGATCAAAGGGCTTTTGTGAAACAAAACAACTTAAAAAAAACCAAACACACCCCAAAATGAGAGGGGCAGCATGAAAACAGATGACAACCTGCTGGAGCCTGAACAGGCGTCATTCCCGAGATGCGGCCGCTGTAGCAGGGTCTCAAGAGAAATTCCTCTGGTGGTGTATTTCTTACATCCTCTTCACAGACACCCCACAGTCATACGATTCCGATGCTGCGTAAGATAACGTCATTTGCTCCAGGTTTAGACTTTACTCGCTATTTTCCTATCGTCTCAGCACATGAAGAAGGGAGCACCGGTGAGGGGGAAGCTACGGTATGCAGACCACAAGGATCAAGGGATGAATGATGGAAAACACACGAAGGGAGAGTTCTCCAGAGCCTGGGCATGGGGCTTTGGAGAAATTCACGGCTCCCGCATTCTGCAGGAGCCCTGGAGGAGCTGAAAAATCCCTACGATTAACTGAAGAGTTGCCACCTTACTGAAAGTCACCGGCCTTGCTACAGCTTTGAATGAGCCGGAAAAGAAATAAGCTTTCCTGGGGCATCACTGGGGTCAGACCGTAAGCAGGTCTGGAAATCTCTGCAGTTAAAAGAAACTTAAATCCTCGGCATCTTTTCTGACTGCATCCCCAAACACAAAGTATATCTCATTCACACGGGGAAAATCCCAGCCTCCAGGAATCAATAGCAAAATCCAATGGGAGCAGGACTCTGCTCAGTACATAATTCAAAGGG
Source organism: Phaethon aethereus (assembly GCF_964289735.1). Classification (NCBI taxonomy): domain Eukaryota; kingdom Metazoa; phylum Chordata; class Aves; order Phaethontiformes; family Phaethontidae; genus Phaethon; species Phaethon aethereus. The sequence continues at coordinate 5,905,059 of NC_138601.1, forward strand.
AGATGCATTCGTAGAACCCTTGATTTCCTACATTCCTCTTCAGTGAATCAGATTTAACTGCTTTTAAAAATAAAACGCTCTCCTGAGTCTCTTTTCCTTTCAGGGACCACAAGATAAGACCATAGAGGATGCCTGAGCCATGCTCTTAATTCCAGCCAAAAGGGGAAAATCCATCTTTTAAGGAAATCACTGCTGCTGCTGCAACTCTTATCCCAGATGAACCAGTTAGGGGCCGTTTCTCCAGCAGTGCCAGCGCTACACCAGGACACGGCTGACTCACACTGCCAGGCTAATACCTCCCAGAGAGAGAAGGCAATGCTTGTGTGCATTATCAGAATTACTATCTGGGAAATGCGCTGCAAGTTAAAAGGAAAAAAGCAAAAACCAAAATGAAACCCTAAAGGGCTCAGAAACAGAAACAGATTGAGAAAACAAGGCCCATTTTTTAGCCGTGACTGCACACTAGCTGTGCTGTCAACATTAATGGAAATATTCGTAGTGGATAAATTAAGCTTGGCTCAAAAGTGTTCGCCAGACTGGGACGTGTGCGGCTTACAGTCCATCGCTTTACAGATGGGGAAGCTCTGTTTCCTAGGCTTACAAGGAAGCAATGCTCAGATGAAGACAAGGGAGTCCCTTTTCAATTTAGATTCGCTCCAACGCGTGCCAGAATTTCACCAACTTCATCAAAGCACGGGTGCGGAGCTGCCCAAATCCATGGGCTCCACCCAAATTCCCAAGTCCCTCTGGGCTCTGCATCATACAATTAAAACAAAGATTGCATGAAAAGAAGCAGCACAAGGCATTCAGATACGGACATAAATAAATAGCTAAAATGAAAGGGAAGCCAAACATAAGACAGCAATCCTTCATCACTGTGACCTGGAATAAAATGCTGCTATCTGTCTGAACACAGTGCCCGATTCTGCAGAGCAGCTCCTATAAGAGGAAGGTGAAGTTCCTCAGCACCACACTGAATCAGGCATTGAATGAAGAAATGACACAAAAAATAAAATAAATTAAAAACCTTTTTTTTTTTTCCTCCCAATCACCCTTTTAAAAAAAGTAAAACCCAACCCTAAAACATGCCCTAAAATAATTAGTCTAAAACTTCCTATAAACAAAGCAACTTATTCCAAATGGGAAGAGGGGCAGGGGAACTCAGACTCTCCCAGAATAGCCTATGTTTCTGTCTGCACCAGTTTGGGGTCCGCTCCCACACCTACACACACACTTAGCTTTACACCCATTAACTCTAATGGGGCCATTAATACTTATAAATTAAGGATGAGTGTAAGTGTCTGCAGGATGAAGGCCACAGTCAGGCACCTGGCTTGCCGAATGAGCTGCTGGCACTCACGCTTCCTGTTCAGACTTTGGAGATCCTTGGAAATACTTTTTCTCCTCTTCAAACACACCCTGTAAAAATCAGCGTGGCTGGCTTGCACCGAGTGGTTCCTTTCTCTCAGTCTCTAGAACCCCTAGGTCCTGCATACAGCTCATCTTTTAAAGACACTAAGAAAATTAATTGCCAATTAGAGCAACATCCATGAGATCATCATCTTCTTCCCCGATCAAAAACTCAGGGCTAGCCCGGGATGGTCGCTCAGCCGAGAGGATAGCACTGCTTGTCATGGAGAGAGACTGGTCAGCTGAAATTGGGGACTTAGACCAGCTCTCTGGCTTCATGCTGTGAGACTTCTTCTTGTCTCTGTCTTTATCTCGATCCCGATCTCTGTCCCGGTCTTTGTCTTTCACTTTTTTCTTATCTTTTTTGTGCTTCTTGTGTTTTTCTGAGCTATATTCAGGCAAAGGCCTAATGCCATCATCAGAGCTGGGGCTGTTCTGATAGGACTTCTCTGCTATGGAAGAGCCTGACTCACTCTCACTGTCTATGTTTTGGGGAGTGTATGCTGGTGACTTACTGTGGCTGGGAGAGCAGCGTTCGTGTTTTGGAGTAGATCCACTGATTAGAGGAGACCCATAGCTTTTGGAAGAAGCCATCTGAGGCCTTAGGCTATCCCCACCTCCTTCCCCAGGTTTCTGCAAAGTTACTTTGGCTTTAATGCTAGGGGAACCACCATCGTGTTTGCTGATGATAATTTTGGCCACTCCAGTGCTTCCAACGTTTTTGGAATCTGAAGTCTTCTTGGAAGAGTCAACAGACCCTCCAGAAACAGAGACTTTAGATTTCTCTTTGTCACTCTTCTCACGTTTGCCCTGGAACTCACCTCCAGACATATTGTGTTTGGAGGACATAGTATGGCTTGAGGAATTGGAACTTGGCCCCATTTGTCCATCCATTGGGTCATCTCCACCAGGCCCGCTAGTGACAACCCCATGTTTAAGTTTGTCTATGACTGCAGTCAGAGATGGCTTCTTGTTTCTGCTTGGAGATTTGCCTTTGGAACTTCCATGCTGGTTTTGAGATGAAGACATGGAAGACCCACTAGACGAAAAGGAAGATGAAGATGCTGTTGAAGAATTTGATGAAGGAGGTGGTTTCTGCGACATAGACCCAGAGGACCCCATTCCTGAAGACGATTTCATACTTGAGCTTGATCCGGTCCCAGACATATGGGAGCCTCCAGAACCTGAACTGATAGGTGACTTTGCTTTAGACGATGGGGGAGTACCTGGGACAGCTTTCATGGGAGAAGCAAGCTTGTCAGAGCCTCCTGAGGGTCTAGAATGAGATGGAGAAATGTTTGGTTTACTCATGGAAGGGTTCATAAGTGATGATGGCTTTCCTTGAGGTTTCATCTTGGTACTTCCAGAACCGCTGCTGAGGCCGTGTTTGGTGATGGGGGAGGATCCAGGCTTTCCCACCGACTGAGATGAGCTTTTGGACTGACCTGAACTTGAGCCACCTTGGCTTGAGTAGAGGCTGCTGCTCATCTTTGAGCCAGAAGACCCTTCTGATTTGCTGCTTTTAATTTTGCCTGAGGTTGAAGAGGAGGAAGAAGAGGAGGAAGAGGAAGAATGGCTATGATGGCTTTTGCTGCTGGAGGAGGTGACAGAGCCACTACTCGTATACTGCCCATGTGAAGACGGTTTGCCAACAGTCACTGTTCCTTTTGGGATCTGAATGGTTATTTTTGGAATAGGAGGAGTAGCTACACCAGGAGGAGTCTGAGATCTGCCTGAACTCCCAGGAGATTTGGACCCACCTGTGCTTGCTGGTGGCGTGAAAGGCCTGTTTGATGAACTGTGAGAGGGAGATTTCCCATCTGTCTCCTGCTTTTTCCGCTTTGGAAGTTTCTCTTTACTTTTACCATCACTGGATGGCGTCCGGCTGCGCTTCCCCGGCTTCCCGTCTATCCCAGGACCTGCCATGTTACTTCCAGCACCATTGCCTTCCTTTACCCGTTTCTGAGACTTCTCTTTTCCTAAATCTCCCGTGTTCAGCAAAGGGCTCTGACCTCCACTGTGGTGCTCCATGAGGTCAGAGGACCCCAGTGCTTTGCTTGCAGCTGCAATAATACTAAAATCTACCGTATCGGACTGATTGCTCCCCTTAAATTTATTTTCCCCCCCATCAGCCCCCAAGACTTGCACCCCCAAGGTAGTTAGAGCCTGGGATGCGTAACCCTTGAAATCATCAGTGTCTCCACTCTGACTACTCTCATCAAAGTACTCCTCCCCAAAGCCACTTTGGCTCTGACTGTTCAGCAAGTCAGGATTGAAATCTACTCCGTCTGGAAAAAAATGGTTCGAAGAATCGCTGTTGGGGCTCACAGCAGCATCTGCTATCAGGTCTGCTGGATCTGTGTATGGGTTCTCACTATTGTTCGTCTGAAAAACATCTGGGTCAAAGAGGGCACTTTGTGAATGTCCTGAACTAGAAGAGTCTCTTACTGGAGTACCAATGGGTGGACAGTCCTCATTAGTGGTGGGTAGCTTGGAAGCCTCCTCTGCTATATCCGAAAGGATATCAGTAACATCGGCTCCAATGCTGTCCGAACTAGAAAGTCGAACCATTCTCTGAATACTGGGCTGCGAGTGAGGTATAGGCTGTGGGTATGTAGTAGGAGGAGTGCTGCATTGGCTGGGTGCTGGAGTAATATGAGGGGTGTCCAGGGTATCTGCAGTCATGTTGACATCAAAAATGGGATTCTGGGAGTCAACATCCATTGAAAAGAGCTCCCTCTGGAAATCATCCTCAGTCTGATGCTTGGGCTTGTCGGCCGGCATGCGGGATTTTTTTTTCTTTTGCTTATTTCCCCCAGGGCCCATTTCCATTCTGGGGGAGCCAGAGGAAGAGTTCTGCCTTTCGAGAGGGCTGCTCCCATACAGAGTGGAGAAATCCTGAGGGGGATTCTCTTTAAGAAGGTTCATGAGCATGGGGTGGTTCTTGGTGTTGCTTGCTGGTGAGGATACTGGTGGTGGTGTGTGATGGGGAGGGGTTGGACTTGAGCCAATGGTAGACCCCACATTCCCTGTGATCTGCAACAAACTAGTGAGAATAGGGTTCTGAGACACTTTGCTGAAGTCCTCCCCATGGCCCACCGAGTCATGCCTCTCTTTCATGCTTATGCTCATGTTAAACAAAGTAGTGATGGGCCCCCCAGGAAAAGTGTTTGTTGGGGTAGTGGTACCACTCATTGGGTTGCTGCCTGTGGTCATGCCATACCCTGGGCTGCTGGCTGGGGGAAGATTTTTCTTCACCATATCTTCTACTGTCTCTGCAATGAGGGACAAGGCTGGTGTGTCTGCTTGAATCGTTTCTGCTTTTCTACGAATTGCTCTCATGGTGACAGGAATGGACATACACCTGCAAGACGCAAGACAAAGGGTTTAGCATGCATTTTGCTGCCCTACAGCAACGTTCACTGAAGACGTTTTAACAACATAAAGCAAATGGTAAGGCTCTTGGGCACAAGAGAGCAACAGGTCCAGGCACTGTAAATGCCCTGCTGTTCTGCTTGTATTTACACTTATCCCATCATGCTTATCTAGCCATGAGACAGCTGTGCCTTTATGCATTGCCTTGCAATCACAAAGCGAGAATTAATCCATCAATTAACTGAAATAACTAATAGCTGACAGATCATGAACTTGTAGATAAAGCACAGGATGCAGTCTGGGTTCTTACTCTGATTCTGCCAGGAAACCCCTTTGTCTAAGCTTGGCAAACCTAATTTCCTGCGACCCTGTAAAAATCAATGATAACGCCACATTCTACTCAAGGACAACAAGCTTGTAATGTTTTGAAAGAAAAAATAGCTATTCTCACTGAAGACGTCTGTGTCACGCACCATTAACTGTGTTCTGAATGGTGGCTGAGGTGGAGGAATCTTGACAAAAGGCCTGTGTAAATGACAAACTCCAGGGGAGCCCTTCCATGTTTTACAAGACTTTGAAAGCAACCAGCTACAGGAGAAGGCATAAATAGGTAGGCACCTCGGACATGCACCCAAAAATAAGTAGCTATGATTCAGCGTCTGGCATGGAATTTTCAATGGACTCCAAGCTTTCCTCTCTTCCAAACAACCACTACCAAAACTCACCCACAGACAGAACGGCTCCAAAACCGCTAGGATAAATACGAGACAGACACAGAGTTCATCTCTATGATTTGGAGTGCACGGTGGCACAAAAAAATCCAGCTTACCTTTGAACAACTTTGGCAATGAAATCATCTGTACAGATAAGAGCATCGGACAGCCCTTTGTACAGCTTACAGTTCACATGAGTAGAGTCTTGCACATCCATTACCACTAAAAGAGAGAAGGCATTTGGAAGAGATCAAAATCCTGGTTACAGTAGAAGAAAACCCTGCCATCCTTCCCATAAACACTCTCATGCTTTTACCGAATCCACTTACCACACACCAGGGAGTCATTCACAGGATGCTGAAAGGATACGCTAAAACAGGAGTCAGAAAGAGGACACACTTCAAACTGCAGGATCCCAGGAGAATCTGAAAGACATGGGCACTGTTACATTAGGGAACACAGGAGATGAACCAGAGGCACCAGCTCAATACCCCCATATAGAAGGGAAGGGGTATAGGCCTCATTTCTTATTCCTACACGTGAAAAAATTACCCAGGGCTTCTTATTATCCACACATTATATTCCACTTGATGCGGTACCCACCTTCTTTTAAAACGGTTCGCTTGACACAGCTGCCAATCAGTGTGTTGTATGCCACCTGATGTCTGATCAAATTGAGGATGAGAGGAACCCGTCCAGGGTGCTGGAAGGCGATTTTACTAATCAGAGTTCCTTGAAGGCTTCTTCCATCCGGGAGAGGAGCATCTTTGTTCAGAAAGTAACAGTGCTGCTGTCCTGGAAGAGCCTGACAAACAATTTCTGCTTTACTCCAATTACTGCTGAGTACAAGGCAACAACAGACATCTAGGAAGGAAAGAGCAGGTCCCAGATCCAAGTGATGCCAAGCCACCTTTCTGGCTGAAAATGACAAACAATGAAGACACTTTCCTTCCAATCTGAACAAGAAAAACATGATTTCAGCTCCTCAGAAGTAGTACTGCTGAACAGTATTCACTGTCCCCACTAAAACAGTTTCATACAGTACGGCATCCCTTCTGAGGAAAAGAGGAATCCTCTGAAGTTATCAAGATCCATCATTGACAAATTTAAGAACTAGGATTTCTCCCAAAGTGCTGCGATTCAATCAGCCACACATTACAGTCTGAACAAGATGAAGGGACAGAACCTGGGAAGGCTCAGTCCCATACCTCTGCTGTCATTCCTGCAGCTGCACTTCGACAGCAATGGATTTTTCATTACCTAATTTTCCTAATTACTGTGGTTTTGTCGGTATCTGAATTCTAATGCTTGGATAGAATAGTTTTTGCCTATGAATAAATATTGTACCAATTTCCTTTATCCCACCTGAAAGATACCTGAAACATGAAAAACCCCAAACTGCTCTGGTCGTAACATACTTACTGCATAGAAGCGCATATTGTGGTTTAAAGGTAGAGGATCAGCCTCCTTGGATAATTCAAACTGTGTGATCAACTCATACAACGGTATAAATGTGGGTGGTGTGTCGAACAATGGAATACCTGAGGGAACAAGATGGCACAGAATCATAGCACCTGGGAGAGATGGTGGGCCAGAGAAGGCGTTACCATCTAGTGGAAGAAACTTATCCAGGTTTTACTGAAAATAGCACAAAACCTTGAGCAACTTTTCTGGCACGCTTTAAAAATTAGCAGCTGTTTTTTAATAAAAACCTAGTCTGACAGATCTGCAACCCACCTGTGCAGCCCTGAAGTTTCTGAATGAAAGCTCGAGAGACTGGAATGGGACGTGGGAATTTCAGGAAGAAACAAGCTGGTAAGTCCACACTGTTGGCACTGGTGATTGACGAGAAAGACGGAGTTCTGAAATATTGAGGTAATACCAGGTATTATTAAACGCAGGGCATGACTCTGGCTTCTGCTATGAGAGCCAGACATACAATTTACTGTTAGCTCAAATACAAGCAGATTGTTTTACCTTCTTAAAAATTAAGACAGCCCTCAAAAGCACGTCACATGCCTGAAATACGTATTTCTTGGCTTAAAGACAGCACATAAGTGCTTTATATAATGCTATGACTGCATCTCCCCACTCTGACTTCAACAGAGGACTGAATGTTGAGTTTGCATCTAAACAAGGCTGCTGAGAAAGGCCTGGCAGACATGTCCTTCGCTTACCCTTTGCTGTCAACTGGATGAGAGCCCATAATCAGTGGTGCAATTGGAAGTTTGTACATAGCCATGGTTCCCTCAACTGTTACTGACACATTCATACCCAAAGACCGAGGAACTGCAAGAGGAGGCAAGAAAAAAATACCAACAACATAAGCTCATGAAAAAAAACAATGCAAGCTTTATGAATTAAACATCACTATCGTGGAAGTATCTTACTTCCTCCATAAGGCACAGTTTTCAGTGTTCACCTTCATCACTAAATGGACTACAGCCAAACTAGGTATGCTACCTAATGCTCTATTTTTCTCTTCCAAGGTAGACCAATTGCATAAATCTTAAAATATATTCCAAATACAGATGCAAGTTTGTACTACGCTTTTTACAAAGCAAAACAAAGAATCATTTTCGACAATTTCACCCTCTTCTTTCCTGAGACCGGTCTCAATTTTAATTGGTACTTTTTGTCATTTTAGTGAGACACAGATGTCCATGTACATGCATAAAAAATAATCTTCCACTAAGATGGCAGAGACAACGATTCCCACAATAAAATAAATCCCATGTTAGCAATGAAATTCACACTAAGGGAAAAGGCTCTGTCTGCAGACTGTCACCGCATCACCCTTGGTAGCAGTCCAGTTCAAACTCCAGAACAGCCACAGCGTTCAAGAAGATGGTCAGCTGAGCCAGCATTTACACGCGGGCTTATTAAACCTGTGTCCATAAGTCAACCTATGATTTTCCTGTATTACAGGGTGACAGCAAAGGGGAGCTAGACTGTTGGAATTCTGCTTTCTGCTCCCCTTCAAGCAGTAGTACTCCACACTAGCTTCTGAAGCTGACCTACCATTGCTCTCATGCAAAATAACGGCGGCTCCAGTGCCATCTTCAAATAAATCATAGGGCGAGACATAATACTTGAGATTCATCAGAAGACCTGTGGGAGAGAAGCTTTTGAACAGGCACCCTGACGATACAAGTTAAACCGATCATTACTAACCCCTGTAAACCATGTAGTATTTGCACTGTAACACAGCACACGCAGTGCAGAGCTGCTAGTGCACCCTGAAAGAGTTCTCTGCTGTCAAAGACACAGACATGGCCATCTGCCATAAAAGTACTGTGTGTGGCTTTGTAAAGAAAAGCTGGCTTTCTAGATCATGTGGGACTTACAAATACTCAACCACCTTGTTCCTCTTTTAGTTTGATTAGCATTTTCCGTTACTGCCATCAGTTAATGTAAAACTAACGTCCATTAAGGGGATCCTGAAAAAAGTAATTTTTATTCTTTTCTTTTTTAATTGTTAATCAAAGATACCTCCACTCCTGGGGGTGAGATAGCCAACACTGCCATGAAGAATCTTGTCGAGGGGATTTGCATTGGTGGCTTGCCTGCAAAAGAGGCCATCACAGGTCTGTAACATGCCAGAGTCATACCTGAAGCCAAAAATTCACATGCTTATGGCAGTCTAAGATTTTATCTCAATATATACACGTCTCGGTCACACAGAGGTAGTGATCTTAAACTTCACACTATTACAGGCAAAACAAAAGCTGCTTTACTCTCTGCAGTATGGATGGTTTATCCATTGAATCTACAGCCGTGAAAAATGGTCAAATGTTTCTCCATTTCTTACTGTAAAACATATTACCGCTAATCCACCTAGTTACAAACTCTTTACCTTCCGGACTTTCTTTCAATTGAATTCTGCAGTTAAAAAGGAATTACTCAGAAAGCTCCAAGCAATTTATCTATGTATCTATATATCTTGCTCCCCTGCTAGCACAGGCCTTCTATAGCCTCAGCATTGTACTTCTTAGCAATAACGTCAGACTATACAGGCACTGATGTGACACTTCCTGGATATACAATATGTGGCATGAACAGAATCAGTCAACATGATGCAGCGTTACTGAGTAAAAACAAAACCAACGACAAAAAACAACAAACCATATAGATGTCCTTACCAATACATCCCTGCCATTTTTGAGAGATCCAGCTCTAAGGACTGCAGAGCTAAGTACATTTTAGTTTTAAGTTTGCTGGGGAAAAAAAAACAACAAAACAATGTAAGAAAAATGGAAAGGAACTCTGCAATGAAATCCAACTCAGAGAACTGCTGGCTGACAAGCTGCAGTACTTGCCGTCAGAATGAGCATTTAGAAATTATAATGTTTCATTCTGCATTGCCACTTCACATTATATCCTCCGTACCTACCGTGTGCACATGCAAGCCATGGTGATGAAGTCAGTAGGATCACACACAATGAAAATTTAAACACAGAACTAAAAGCTTGTAGATCTGTTTAATTTTATATACGTGGTTGTAAATAAATATTATACATATTCTAGACTTACTTGTCTCCTGGCAACTTATACAGGTTCACAAGCCCCCTTAGATGCTTAGAAAATTCATCAAAATTTTTCTCTCTGAAAGGAAGAGGGAGAAAAAGTAACACATATTCAAATTTGTAGCAGGTAAGGTTTTGTTTGAAAAAGTAATACTAATACAGACACTAAGTCACTTAAGAAAAGACTTTTGCTACATGAAAGCTACAAAATATGTTCTTTAAATGATCCAGCTTTAATGATTCGCATGAATGCTGTGCTGTGGCTTCCAACACACCATGCACAGCAGTCAGAATCAGAAATATCTAAACCAAAGTCAGAAAATCGCCTGGAGAAGTAGAGAGACTTTGTGGGGAAGGAACATTTATAAAACATTTTGCATTTCCAGACATAAAATAGCATCAGATCACTACTGCAAAGAGAAGCCTGTCAGAAAATGCAATAAACAACTCTTGTTGCTCACCTCAGATGTTGCACCAATTCTGGGCAACTCTGAAAAGGAAAGAACATACAACGATATCAATGTTGAATGCAGCAATTTCAGGCTTTGTGCAGCACAGCAACTGTAAAATACCAGGACAGTAAAATTTCTGAGCATCAGGTTTTTCATGAGAAGCAACACAATGCACAAAACTACACATTGCTATGGTTCCAGTTCTGCTTGTCAACCTCCTCTGGGACAAATTCAAGCAATACTCTTTCCTCTTAAACGACTAATTTGAAATAAACTTTTAAAATTGTGAAGCCTTAGGTTGAAAACATAAGCTCTTATACAGAGATATTAAAAGTGGTCTGTTTTCGGAAGAGTGTCTATGCCAATGTAAATAGCAAGTTCAAACTCTCCTATGCGTGCAGAAGGGAAGTAAAGCCATTTTCTTTCAGCATTTCATGTTTCAGTACTTTCCATTAACAGATCTAAGGTTTATAAGATTAATTTCCCTATCCTTCCTCCAGAAAAAAAATTTCTCAGAAACACAGAATTAACTTCCTCACATAATTTTGCCAGTTATAAAACCACTCAGGGAAAAAGAGGGACCATCAGCAAAACGATCCTTGCACACATACACTACATCGATCAGATTAACCCACAAGAACAGACTACTCCATGGAGGCTTTTACTTTCCATTAGAACAAGCAGCAAAGGTGTAACGCTAGGTCTAGCGGAACACTCAACATAACGCGTTTCCAAAAACCTGCCAAAATGTCAGTTCCAAAAACACAAAGGCATTAGCCTCATCTTTGTCAGTAATACATACCACAGGGTTTTCTCCATGGTGAGCCACCTTGACATCACACAGCAGCCCTGTAGGATCTAACTGGACTTCCACATAGAACATGTCTGAAGTGATGTAACATTCAGTGCCATTTGCACTAAGGTGAGATCCAAGGCTTACATACAAAACAAAACAAAAATTGCCATGAGATGCACACAAAAACCAATCAAACCAGCAGCGAGATTAGGATGTGTACAGATACACAGGAAATGCCTTTGCCATAAATTAAAGACGACCTACCCATTTTGTCTAGCTATGGACTCTAAGCGATCTGTCATGGCAGGCAGAGAAGATACTAGATGGAGAGAGCAAAAAACAAGGCTTAGTGAACCCCAGGGATGAGACATCAGCATTAACATTAACCTCACCTGGTTACTCCCTCCCATGCCTGCTCACACCTTCACATACGAAACTACATACATTATCCCTTCTCAAAACACAGGCAGAACAATTTGCATACAGAAAGCCCAATGCTCTCAGAACTGCAAAGAGAGAACGGGTTTTCTTCCGCAAGTGGAATTCAGGTACAGGCATTTACAGTAACACTAACACATGCAATCTTGAGTGGTACTGACTGGCACCAACATAAGCATGCTCATGTAAAGGTGAGCACCCATGCGCTAGGAACACAGTGAAACGTGTTAGCAACAACCTCACTTGCTTTTATGATTCAGAGTATTTCCATAGCACATCGCTGTTAAGCAGTCTGCAAAGTGAATGCACAGAATGTACCAACCTTTTAATGCCTTCTGCAAAGTCTCCAAACAGCTCACCAGATGTTGGTGCCCCCCAGAGTTCATCACAACTCGCTTTTCCTTAGTCAGAAAGAAGAAAAACGTGCTTTTTGTGTATCACTCAGTAAGAGGGAATTATTGCAACTTTTGTTCAGTCAAGTGAGATTTATTTAGGTAATTAAAAGCAGATTAGATTTCATCCCAAAATTACATCCTCATTTTGGTTCCTGTAGGAGAACAACATCCATTTTGGAAGCAGGTGACAAAGGCAGGCCTGGAATTGATTTATTTTCTTTTAAGCAACTTGCTCATCTGGAAGAACAGACTGTAGCAACTTTTTAATAGGTATAACCTTACAGTTATAGAAGAGACGACACAGAAATAACGAGACAGGCAAACTTTTAACACCACAATATAAGCAGAAGACTTTGATGTAGCTCTCCCCTGCCTCCTGCTCCTCCCTCCCCCCCACCCAGAGACCAATATTTCAAGCCCGTGTTTGACTAAGCCAACACTGAGTTTTGAATATCGCTGAACCAGTGGCAGATTGCTTTACAAAACACAACATCCTGAAGCAGCACACAGTAGAACAGTTTGGGCTTCTCAGCGCTGGCTGAAACCACAAGTTTGACCCTCTTCCTGGCACTGAGTTGACAGCTGCCCCATGCCAATTAGACTGTAGAGTGGGAGGCTGTAATCAGGGAAGGCAAAGGCACACCAGACAAAGGGTGCGGACATCACTCCCTCCCCTGGCCATTGCAGGGTGTGAGAACTGGCACGCCTCAACCACACTGGCCCAGGAGGAAGTCAAGGCTTGTACAAAATGTAAAGCACTTCGAAGAGATCTAACAAACCAACAACAAAATTATTACTAAAGAAATTTCAGACACCCTCCTGCTGAGATCCCAACAATTCTCACCATGACTTGACGGACTAACTTCATGGTTTCTGTCCAAGGTCTGTTTTGGTTGTACTTTGCGTGAAGTCTTTCTAAGAGGGTACTCATCTTATTCAGCTTCTCCGTTTCTGTAAGATGGGGGAATATTCAGAAAAAAGAATGAGACAATATTTTAAGTTTTACAAGTAAAACAGCTTGGCAGTTGTAATGAAAATACTTTCCACCTTTAAGCTAAACATGACTTCAAAAAACTTATGTACTGATGATTTATCCCTGTGACTTAGACCTTAAGCTTAAGTAAATGTTAAGGACATATCACCAGCTATCAAAACCTAAGGACCATAAAATGCCTACAGGCTCGTTGGGAAAAGCCCAGCTCCTATTCTACACACACTCAGAATGACATGACCCCATCAGGTTAAGTACTGGCATGGCAGGAATATATCGGGGCACTGTTTGAAGATACAACGGCACAGTCTAAAGATGAAGCTTCCCCAGGACAGGAGAGTGTAGAAAAACATTGTGTTAAAGAAGCAAGGTTAAGCTTTGTTTCCTGGATTCCCCTTCACTGTTCATTCTTCCAACCCTCCAGCTCCTTGTACAGTAAAGATCTTCACAGACCTTTCCACCCCCAAAAACCTCAACCAAATTGGTCCAACTGCCAGTTGTCACAAATTCTCTGATCAGACACACTTCAACCTTACACTACCTTGAAACCCAAGGGCTGGTGTCTCCTCGGTGCTGTTCTAGAGCCAGGGCACAGCTCTGTACACTGTGAGATAATGCAGCAGTGGACGACTAGGGGGGTCATGGATCTCTACCAACCTGGAACCTACTCAGCCTTTACAAAACACCTCTCATATCCCACAGACTCCCATCTACGGGTGGTTCTACAACCTAATTTCTATACATTTTAGCAAGTCCCACTGTTATGAATAATATCTCTCTCATGAGAGAAAAGGAAGGACATAGGATCAGTGACTAAGCAAAGAACTAGTGTTGGACAGTTTAGCTAAAAACATTCCACAATCAAATGGTTCATTTTGTCCCTACTAGCTAGTCCGACACATGCACAAAGAAAACATAGATTTCGGGAGTACTGTAATTTTGTCTTTTTTTGCTAAGAGGCAGCTTTTTCGACACTTGCATTTGTCAAAAAATCCTAGCGGACATCACTGCCAAAATAAACCCTGCCACTGGCACTGGCGGGTCCAAGGCAAACAGATGTCTATGACATTTTAACTGCCACAGCATGCAACCTTGTAAGCCCTCACCTGCAAAGTCTCAAGCGTTTGTTTTCGTTATTGATGCATGTACAAGTTCACAGACCTAATGTTGACCCCAACAAATCCAAACGTGAGAAATAAATAAAACGTTTGCTAGACCCTTTCAGGCACTTTGTACCTCTCAGCTACGGTAGAAGCACAGGACGGTTGCAGCTGGAAAGGGTGGTCACCAAGCCCAAGCCCTCTGCCCAAGCAGGCTGTCCCAGGCCACGTCTGGGCGGATTTTGAACCTCTCCAAGGACAGAGACCCCACCACCTCCCTGGGCACCCTATGCCAGTGCTCAGGCACCCTCACAGTGAAAAAAAGTCTTTCCTGATGCTCAGGTGGAGCCTCCAGCCTCTCAGTTTGTGCCCCTGGCCTCTGGTTCGCCTCCGAAATGAGCCGGGGTCCCTCTGCGTTACTCCTTCCCTCCCGGTACTTATGTACATTGGTAAGATCCCGTTAAGTCCAGGGACAGGAAGAGTTCTGCCAGATTTCGCAGCCTCACGAGAATATTCGATTTTATTTTCTTCCAAAATGGAACTACCCCGCAGCCAGCACAAAGACCCAGAGGCCCAGCCGGGGGAGCGAGTGACGGCACCGGGGAAAGCCCAGCACGGTGCCACCGGCCGCGGGATCCTCGCCCTCCCGCCGGACCGCAGCCCCGCTGCCGCCTTTCGAGGAGGCGCCTCAGCCCCAGCCCAACAGCGAGCCGCGCCGGAGCCTCGGTGACGCCGGGATGCCCCGTCTCCTCAGAGGGCCGGCGGGAAGCCCTAGCGCCTGCCGCGCCCCTCCGGCGGCACTCACCCTCGGCGCCGCCCGGCGCCGCCTTCATGCCGCGGGCAGGGACGGGCGGCCCGCGGCGGGCCGCAGCGCCGGCGTCACGGCGGGCCGGGAGACGGGAGGGGGGGTGGGCCGCGGCCGGGCCGCTGCGCGCGGCCTCAGACGGCGGCGGCCGCCGCCATCCCTCCGGCCGCGGCTGCGCTGCGGCGCGCGGCGCCTTCGTCCTCTCGCGAGAGCCGCCGCCGCGTCTCGCGAGAGGGCGGGAGGGCGCGCGCGGAGAGGGGGGGTGGGCGGGGCGTGGGGCGGCAGGCTCCGCCCCCCCAGCTCGCCTTAGCCGCCGAGGCGCGGAGCCGCCGTGCGTTCACCGCCCGTTACCGGCCGCAGCGCTCCGGTGAGCGCGCTCCTCCCGGGCAAAGGCCGAGCGGCGACCTGCGAACAGCCTTAAAGCCCAGCTCGGAGGAGGGCGGTGGGAGGCCGGGGCCTGCGCGCCGTGACAGGCTTCGCGAGGCTGAGGGGTGGAGCGCGCGCCTGCCCGCCGGCGGCGCCTCCATAAAGATTTGTTGAGGGGCGGGCGCTGTCCCCGCCCGGCGCCCCAATAAAGTTTCACTCGAAGCCGACGATCGCGTCATCGGGCGGCGCGCACGGAGGCGGCTCGGCTCTCGCGAGAGGACGAGCGCGCCCCCCCACCCCCCAATCTCCTCAGAGAGGTCTCGCGGGATCGGCGGGCAGCCGGTGGGGCGGAGGGCGGCGGTGGTCTCGCGAGAGGCGGCCGGATCTCGCGAGAGTTGGCGGGTGCCCCCCTTGGACGCGGAGCCGTTTCGCTTTGGGAAGTGAGCGGGGGGCGGCGGCGGGGCGCGGCGGGCCGGGCCGGGCAGGGGGGCGCGGGCGGCGGCGCTTGGCGGGCCTTCCGGCTGAGGGACCGGCGCGGCGGGGTCCGAGTGCCCGGTGCTGAGGGGGTGGGGAGGGATCGCGGGCCCAGGCCCCGCCTTCCCGGGGCGCCCCCGCGGCGGCGCTGCCCTCCGGGCCTGGGCCCCTCGGATGAGGCGGTGAGGCCGGTGCCCTTCCCCCTCCCCTCCCGGTTCCTGCCCGCCCTTCCGCCTCCTCCGGGGCCTCGAGGCGCCGCGGGGCCCCGCTCCCCATGTAGGACGGGGTGTTGGCGGCAGGGAGGGCTGAGGCCGGGGTGAATGGTGCGAGGAGCAGGCGCTGAGGAAGTTTGAAGTTTGGGGGTTTTGGAGGATTCCCCCCCTCCCCTCTTTCGAGCACAGTGGAGGAGGAATGCCAAATCCAGAGAGACATGGGGGCAAGAAGGACGGGGGCGGCGGGGGGTCCTCGCAGCACGCGCCTGGCAGCGGGAGTTCGAACAGCAAGGAGAGGCACCGGCTGGCCTCCAGGCACAAGAGGCATAAGTCCAGGCACTCCAAGGAGTCACCGCTGGCAGCCCAGGAGACAGCGGCACCCTTGGGCGCGATGATCAAGCCGCTGGTGGAGTATGATGACATCAGTTCGGATTCGGATACCTTCTCAGATGATGTGGCCCTCAAGCTGGACAGGAGGGAGAACGAGGAAAGGAAAGCGGACAGGAGTGAGAGGATACAGAAGCACCGGCACCACCAGCACAAGCGCATTCGTGAGCTGATGAAGAGCAAGCAGGCAGAAAAAGAGAGGAAGTTAGAAAAGAGCCTGGAGGCATCCAGCAGGTCCGGGTCCACCAAGGAGAGAATATCGGGATCCTCCAAGAGACTCCTTGAAAGCGAGGAGCACCCGAAGTCACTGGCCTCTAAGAGTAGCAACAAGGAGTCCCGGTCAGCCAAAGCGCACAAGGAGAAATCCAGGAAGGATCGGGAGCTCAAGTCCAGCCACAAAGAGCGCAGTAAAAGCCATCGGAAAAGGGATGCTCCAAAAAGTTACAAAACAATTGACAGTCCGAAGCGGAAATCCAGAAGTCCTCACAGAAAATGGTCCGACAGCCCTAAATTGGATGACAGCCCCTCAGGAGCCTCCTACATCCAGGAGTATGATCTCAGCCCTCCCCGCTCTCACACATCCAGTAACTACGATCCCTACAGGAAGAGCCCCGGCGGCTCCTCGCGCCGCCAGTCCATCAGTCCACCCTACAAGGAGCCCGTGGCCTACCAGTCGAACACTCGCTCTCCCAGCCCTTACAGCCGGCGGCAGAGGTCCATAAGCCCCTACAACAGGAGGCGCTCCTCGAGCTACGAGAGAGGCAGCGGGTCGTACAGCGGGAGGTCACCAAGCCCTTATGGCCGACGGCGCTCGAGCAGCCCTTTTGCCGCAAAGCGGTCTGTGAGCCGAAGCCCCATCGCCAGGTGCGTGCTCTCTATGTTGTCTTCCGTGCCCTGGAGAATGGGGAAGTGTCTGGGGGTGTTTCGGGGTGGCTCTGAGCATGGGAGGAGTTAACCCCCTTCCTCATCTCGGTAGGGCCCGGGTCACTGGCTGCCTCATTTGGCTGCAGAGTGAGCTGTGTGGAATTGCTTTGGTTGGATTCTTGGCAATTCCCTTTAAAATGATGTTTACACTTTGGAAAACACCTCCCTGACTGGCGGTAGGCAGCGTCCATGTTGGCTCTCAGCAGAGAGGCCTAGGGCTGAATGAGCTCCTGGGATTAAATTACACCCACCTCTGGAGGTGGCCCCTGCAGAAGGGCCGAGGCTCTGGGGAGGGTTGTGCTCTGAAGGGAGACTGAGCCTTTCAGCTCCTGATACGGGATCGGATGCGCTTCCCTGGCGAAAAGTTCAGCTAGGGAGAATGTTTTCACCTATTTCTGGATGCCTTTATCTGTTTACTACATGTAGAAACTTGATCACACTTTTCAGGAGTGTGGCTTGTTTTGAGCATATTTTGGTTTTTCTGACCTGACTTGTCTTTCCTCTTCCATTGAATTAGAGATGACCACATGTAAACTCCATCTTTCTACCCTAAACTTTCTTTTCTTAGTACTAGAGTTTCTTGCTTCCATTCTGAAACCAGGGAGTTCTGGAGACGCGAGTAGGAACCAGCTGTATTTTGGCTTAACTATAATTTTCTCTTTTTTTCTCTTTAGTCAGTAACCTTGCTACAGAAGGAAACTATTATTCAAAGGTAGTGCTAATTCTGTGTTTTATTTCAGATGTTTGTTACTCATCTTGTTATATGAACGAATATATAGCCTAACATTGATTTTCTTTTTTTTTTTTTTCCCCCCCTCTCCCTAGCTTCAGCTTATGTTAAGTGAGTTTCCAGTTGTCAGCATGGGTGCCGTGGAGCTTTGGTTGTAGCTCCATGGCAATTAAGATGTGACCTGGAATGCAATAGCTATAGAAGTGCTCTGCGCTCTGTTAGCTCTACTGCATCCTCTGGTCCAAACAGGAGCTGTGAGTGAAGAGGCTGCCTCCAGAGCGCATTTATGCGATCAGCAGTTCCCAAAGAACTCAGGGGCTTTTGGAATCTGGCCTTTGTTACTAGAGCTCTTAACTTCAGGAGTACTGTCTTCCATAGTGGGGTTGAAATAGTGCCTTTGTCCTTGCAAGAGAGGTGTTTAGCACCTCTTTCCAAGGTTTTAGCACTCTGGAAGCTGTTGTGTAAAAATCTACTTATTTTGCTGTGATTTTACATCATGAAAATTTCCTTCAGGCTGTTTCTCCTCTGCCCTGTTTCCTCTGAGTACACCTGAGAGGTCTGGAGGGGTAGTTTTTGCTGTCTGTCTTCTCCCTCCCCTCAATTCTTTTTTCTCTGGTGGCACTGCTCTTACATGTTATTTGCTAGTACTTTTGGAAAAGAATACAGTAGTAGAAAATCTATGTATACTTCATGATATAATTGTGTATTATGGCACCTTGTAAATGTCAATGTTCAGTCCTACCCTGGGAGAAACCATGTGGAAACCAGACTGGTATGTGAAGAGGTATTTTTTTTTTTTCCCCCCAGGTTATTCCACTTCCCAGGAGAACCTGCAGCTTACTCTTTCTGGAAATGGCTGGTTGCTTCTGACTTGAGAAATCAAGCAGTTACCTTTTCCTGATCTTAATTATGGGAGCAACTTTCAAGCACTTTGTGCTGCTTCCCTGAACTTACATACCCATATAAGAAACTTTTTAAGGGCATCTTTGACTCACTGGCAAAATGCTAGACCCCAAACCAAAATAGATTCCAAAGGTCACTTACTGTTTACGCTCAGCTTTCTGAGTTCTTTGAATCTCTGACTTCAGTTGATAACCTACTATTCTTCTCTCTCTTCTGGGCAGATAGCTTACTGAGTGATAGATTCTTTTAGAGCAGAACAAAGAACATGGATTACACCTCCAGAAAACAGTCTCCTGAAGTGATTCTAGTAAAGGGACAGAGGGAGATGAATGTGCTTCCCATGCGTTAGGCAAATTGTAAGTTGTAATTCATCTGTTGGCTTTGCTTCACTGAGCTTGCAGCCTGTACAGTGATGCGGTGGGTGCAAGTTTATGGTCAAACATCTGCTCCAGAAGTCAAAGGTGGGGCTGCCCCTCTGCTGAGGGCTGTGCAGGAGCTCACCTGGAGGAGTGGGTCAGCTGAGCCTTCCTGGCCAGCTTCACTGAAGCCAGCTTTGGCTGATCTGCTGCAGATGAGTGTGTAAATGGAGGCAGCTGACTTTGCACCAGAGTAGCCGGGGAGTGACTGCATGATCTCTTCTGTTGGCTCCTGCAGAGAGGCAGGAGCGGTTTGGGAGAGAAAATGTCTTTAACTGGCACACCCGCTTAGGCAGTGAACATCTGACTATGGCTTAAATTCTTCAGAGGAGGTAACACAGGCTTTTCTGGGACACTGGATGATTTCCACTGACTGACAATATGGGAGGTTTTTTAGTGCGTTCTGTGTTTTCTTTAATCTCCCATGTCCAAAATACAGTGTTAGGAAGCTGAATCAATGTGCTGTGTTGATTGGAGAAAATACAGAATGTTTGCATTTCAAATGGCTGTGCAAAACAACTTGCTTTCAATTTAGGAGGAAATGAGGATGATTTGGTCAGTAGGAAAAATAACAGATGTGGCTTGCCATTCCTTGTAGCAACTGTTGTCACTGCAGCTAAAACTAGAAGAAGAAATTCCAGAGTCCTTCAGCTTGCTGAAGGTGGGTTGTGCTCTGTACTAAGTATAGCAGCTAAGGGTGAGCATGTGCACGTGCTGTAGTAGTGGCCACTGTTACGCAGATCCTTGCCATGGCAAAAGGTCGACAGGCATTCATAAGTAAGAAATGTTGGCCTTCTGTTTGAGCTTGTTTCCTGAGTAATTAGAGCGTAGGGCATGCGGTCAGGCTTCCCAGGTACTAGTTTGCACTTTACTCTTAACTTCTGTTGTGGCTTGGAGCAGGTAAAATATTTTAATGCCTGTAGATGTTCCTAGGAGTTTGTATAGCGAATAATATGGAAGTACGTAGATGTGAGGCTTTGTTCTGCCAACTGATTCAGGGTCGCCTATGCCAACGGCTGTTAGCCGTGGTCGTTTTTGGCATGAGGAGGTTTGGAGTGTTCTAGCATTCCCTTCTCCAAAGACCATTCTAATCTTCTGATTGTATCAGTTAAATTAACCTAATAATGCTTTTTTATTTGAATTTATATGAGCCATCATCTCTGACTTCTTTATGTTGATTCACAGTCATCATGGTTAGTATCTTGTATTTCTAGTTTCCAGCACGAGAGAGACAACAAGGTGCACTTTTATCCAGAAAAAGAACTTCACATGAGACTGAATTGCCCCCTGCCCATCTCTGATAATCTCAGCAAAGCAAGTAAGCTGTAGAGTGTTGCCTTAACACACATTAAGGGTGCTAACTAACTGGCTGCAGGTAAAGCCACGAAAAGATCATTCCAGAGGATGAGAAGAGTATCTTTAAAAGGCAAAATCTGCCTGTGCATCTTCTGTCTTATTGCATCTTTTTTGAGATACCCAGCAGTGATAAAAGCAAGTGTTGCTGTGGAGGACCGCCCCTCAGCAAGCACGTAGTGGCACTGAGGCTAGTGATGGTTTTATGCTATGAGGTAAGATTTGTTGCAGAGTGGTCTGTTACTGGCTGTGGTGTTATAGCTGGGAAAGCAGACAAGCTTCTGGATGCTGTGCCTTTTTCAGGTCTAACAAAGAAGCTGTAAACGTCAAGCTGGAAAATAGGCTTAGAAACAACAGCTCTTTGTATAATAACTGTAAGTAATTACCATTAGATGACTGAAGAGAAAAAAGCCTGAGTGGTGCCTGAGGAGTGGAGAAGACTACCGGGAGGGAGTAAGTGGATTTAGTCCTCATGGAATAGAGGAGCATGTGTATTTGCTGACGGAGGTCAGGGAGTCATCCCCAGCCCTCAACAGGCTGGAAGTACTGGTTCTGTGGTGCAACTCCTTCCGCAGCAACCCTTGTGTAAGGGGGTCCTACCCTGAGCTGCATGCTCCGTCTGCGCACCCCACCGCTTCCTCCAGTGTTACCCTTCCCTTGCTTGTGTCCGTGCAGGTGTCTTTAGTGGCCGCATTTCTAATGTAGCTTTTAAAAATAAGGTAAAATGGCACTTTAGGAGAAGTTTACTTTATATCAGATCTGCTGAGTGATCGTGTTGAGAATGTTGCTCTGCAGCTGGTTGAATTGGAATAACTGTTGGGAGGTAATCATGGGGGAGGATGGGAGACGGGGAGCAGGAAATAGAGTATCACAGCATCTTAAACAGTCTATCCTGAAAGAATTGTAATAGGGAATGCTAACCCCAAAACTATTTGTGGTTGCAGTAAACTACATCCTACAGGATTTATTAGGAATGTTTTCCTTAGCCTGTGAATGTCTTTGAGCATAGTGAAACCGTAACGGCTTTTTCAGCTCCTGGCAACTTTACACTGGGATGCGGCAGGTGAACTGCTATCCAAATGGTAACCTGCATCTGAGACTGTTGATTCATTAAGCAAAAACCTTGGAAAAGGAGATGGTCCTGAGGCAGCATTGCCATTACAGAACAGTGTGTTGAAGAGGAAAATAGTTGAGTGACTTCAGATAACACTTTTCTCCTTCCTTCTGGTTGCATATTTATTTTGTAAGTCAAAAGGTGAGGCCTACCTACAGTCATAGCATTCTTTGACCACGATTAGCACAAGGTTTGGGTTTGTACTTAGTAGTGAGAGGGCAGATGCTTGTGCTTGGAGCAGCGAGGGAAGAGGGTTCTGTTAAACTCATGCCCTTGTGCAGTGAGAACCTTCCCTTTCTGTGCAGTTGCAGCTGTCCATCCTTGAAGGTGCTGGTGGTGTCTAGCAAGGAACTTTGCATTAGTCTCAGTTGTCCAGTTTATTTTCCAAATGTTTATTGTCTCAGGATAATACTAATTTGTGTAGCACTGTGAAGAGTGTAGACTTTGTTAACTACATTCCGAGTATGGTTACAAGCGAGCCAACATCTATTGTGTTTAAGCCTGCTTGCTGTTAGGCGTTCTTTTTGTAACTAGTGTGGAACTATGTTTTGAGAGAATTCTGTGTTTTCAAAACTAGATATATTCTGAGTAATAAATCACGGAATAAAAATAAACTTTGAGCATAGTTTCTATTATAGTATTCATAGGGTCTGATCTCAAAATTTCTCATTTTCCTGTTGGCTCACACAGCTTCTAAACCCATCAGAGCTTACTACGTGTACAGTTAAAGCGTGCTGTCTCATAACCTGCAAAGTCCTAGTTCTTCCTCAAGTGGAGAAAACCGTTCTGTCATGTCGGTAATTTTGACATGGATGCTGGAAGTACCAGTTTCCACTTCCATTTTAATTTTTATCTTGTTTCCACATCGGTCTCTACTGAGCTTGTGGTTACTGCTGTCTTCTGACTAGGTTCACCCTGTGCTCGTGGTGCGTACCCTGATGGTGTGAGGTGTTTCCTGCCTTGCTTGTTGCTTGTATCAACACAGATTTTCAGTGTGTTTTCTTTGGAGTTTTTTCTTTATTTCTGCAAATATACCTAATGTAGGGACCATTTATTATAGAGGAAGACTGAGACCCTCTGGATATTTCTCAAACAGAATTAAAATTCCTGTCTCTTTTTTTCTTCTCCTGAATCACAATATGCAAATTTGAGGTCTGATGATAGTAAAAGAACCAGGGGGGAAAATTAGCTTGAAGTGAGATGCTTCCTGAGGTGGCATTCCCGTGAGGGCAGTCATATTTTATCCGTTGTTTCCTTTAAAGTTGTACATAATTACTGTGAAAGATTCATAAACTGCCAGCTCATGCTCTTGACTGAAGTCTCCTGTTTAGTGAATGCATCTGTGATCTCGTCTTTACATTGAGGCTTGTCCAATCTTGATCCTTCGTTCCTGTCTTAACAGTATGATTGTGAGCTTAGTCCTAACATTGGAAGGCTGGATGATGACCTGAAACTTGTACTGCTTTAGTCAATAAACTCGTTTCATAGCTTTAGTCTCTCCTGACAGATGTTACGGACTCTCTGAACTTAGTTGGCAAATAATGGATTTGAATTATTTTCAAAGAGAGCTGTTGATGTTGGTGAGTAGCTCAGAGGTTGAGAGATGCTTCGTTTCATTTATCTGCTCCCTGTTCTCTCCACAGGAAGTCTGTGAAGTCCCGAAGCCGAAGTCCTGGGTATTCAAGACACTCATCATCCCACAGTAAAAAGCAGAGGTCTGGGTCACGCAGTCGCCATTCCAGTATATCACCGACAAGGCTACCGCTGAACTCCAGTCTGGGGGCAGAACTCAGCAGGAAGAAAAAGGAGCGAGCAGCAGCAGCAGCAGCTGCGGCCAAGGTGGATGGGAAGGAGGCAAAGGGCTCACCTGTTTTCCTGTCTAGAAAGGAGAACAGCCTAGCTGAACTTAAGGAGTCTGGAACAGAATCTAAAAAGGTCGTCAAAACTGTTAAATCTGAAAAATCATCATCAGATACAGAATTAGTTAATTTACTGTGTACAAATGCAGAGACTAAAGCCCCTGCAGAGACAACAAAAGTCAAGGCAGAGGAGAACTCTGAGAGGAAACATCCTGTTCCAGTTAGAGATTCAAAGCAGACGGGAACAAAAGACTTGAAGCCTGTAGCAGTGGTAGAGGACCTCCTATCTCCAAAAGAGACAGACGCAGCAGAGAAGGAGATTCCACCCCCGCTACCCTCAATAAAATCTCCTCCTCCGCCTCTGCCGACAACCACACCACCACCTCCAACTCCACCATTGCCACCTTTGCCTCCATCACCTGCTGTTCCACCTTTGCCGCCATCCCAACTGACTCCCGTTCCGGTCCCTACTTCAGCCCCAACGTCTTTGCCATCTTCTTCCCACCCAAGGACGTCTACTTTATCCTCTCAGGTGAACTCTCAGTCCTCTGTCCAAGTCGCTACAAAAACACAAGTGTCTGTGACGGCTGCTATCCCACACCTGAAAACTTCAACATTGCCTCCGCTTCCGCTCCCCCCTATTTTAGTTGGGGAAGATGACTTGGATAGGTAAGGTCACGCAAGAGCATCCTGTTTGCATTTAAAAGCAAAACATTAAAATAAACAGATTCTTTTGTTTAGTTTGATAGTTACTAGCTTATCCTGCAGAGTACACTGAGGACAATGCCACGGGTATAAATGCACTATTGCACGGCCATTCCTGATTTTGGCCTTGTCAGGATTATGTGGAAAGTTTTATGATCCTGTGCAGGTAGTTACATCTTATCTTGGTGAGAAAGAGAGGTTTGGCTGCTGTTTTCATGCCGGTTAGTGAAGGCTTCACATTGCTCTTTGTTCATATTTATTACAGTAATGAAACATGGATCGGGAATTATGCACCCCTTTTCGTTGCAGCCATTCGCACAGGCTTATTTTGAAATTGCTTTTTTGTTTAATTCCTCCAAAACCTGTATAAGTAACAGGAAGGTGCTTAACAATTCCAACACAAGAACACAAACCAGAGCTATTTCTGTTCCAAATTCCTCAAACGTGCAGGCCATGCCTGCATGTAAAAAATGGCATTAGTTTAACTTGGGTATTGTCTTAATTACTGAATAATTAATACAATCCTTATTGCTTAAGGAGTAGGTATTGGTTGTCTGAAAAAGAGTTTGAAAATGAAAGAGTGAAACTACACCTGCTTCAACTTTCTGTTTCCTATCATTTTTAATCAAAACAAGCAGACGTAATTGTCCTGTAATTGTAGCTCTCACTGCTCTGGGTCTTGGCTGGTGGTGGTCTTGTGCTTCTAATATGAACTTGTCTGAAGAACCTTACTGTGGGGGTTTTTTTGGTGTGGAGGAAGAGGAGAATGGAACAGAATATCCAAAATGGAGGTGGAGAAGAAGAAAAACAAACTATTTTTTCCCCTTTTTCTAGCTGTTAATATGTTGTAGTACTGTTAATGTAAGGTCATCGCTGTTTGGGTATTTTTCCTACTTGATTGGCTTAGCCTGTAGTTCCCTAACAAGTTCTGTGTCTTTCCAGCCGTCGCTAAAGATGTACTAGGTGTCTCATTGGTTAGTAAAGCATGTTTTTTAATGAATAGTGTGTTACATGATAGTTACGACTTGATATAATTACCCTGTGGTTTAAGTGAACACGGTATCTTACATATTCTGATTCATTTAATGGATTTTCATGGTATGTCCTGGTATCTATGTCAATTAGGATAATGTTGTCACTGCGATCAACACAGAAGTTAGACTTCTGCATGTTTATGTTGCCCTTCCTAAGCTTTGTAACATTGTTCAGCGATTATCTATTTAGCTTAAATATATTTGTCATGAGCAGTAACTTTTAACAGGTTGCAGGTTTTTCCCAATTCAAATGCCAGTCTAAGCAAGATTCTGCTGCTGTGATCCTTTATTTCCAAACACAGAAATTTTGTTGCAAATACAGCAAATTTTTTTAGCCACTCGCACCTAGAGCTCTTTTTCTTTTTTTTTTACCACCCAGATGCGGCTTAGTTTTGTAAAAGTTTTATTTCTGCCATCACTATGAGCTTAGGAGTGTGGGCAAAAATACAGCTGGTTGCTAAGCTTAGTAAATGGATTTACAGTGACTTTTTCCCAATAAAAGGATGGGAAATCCTGCTTCGTTTTGCTGAGTCTAGCGACAGTTGCGTATGGCACTGACTGTGTACAGAAGCACACTCTTAACTGACTTTGTATTTGCGAGCAAAACTTTTCTTAGACTTTTGCTTCCATATGCTGAGACTGGGAGAACACTCCAGCTCTGAGACTGTGGTAAGCGTAGAATTTGGAAACACATTTTGAAGCGCCCAAGTACAAAACACCTCGTTCAATTGGAGACTCTTTAACCTTTCTCAATGCCGAGCTCTCAAGATTTGCCATCTGTCTGTAATGCTTTTAGACTTCACAGCGGTCAAGGTGCACTGTGGGTCGGTTCGCCTAGCAGGAGGAGAGGAAAGGCTGTTTAAAAGCAAATGTTAGAAACTTTGTAGGTGTTTGTTGTTGCACTCCGAAGTTGCATGGCTTGCATAGGTTCCTGGGAACATCTGACTGACTGTTCACAGCGCTAACATAGTTGAAAATGCAGACCTGGCTGATCGCGTTCCTGCTATTTTAGGGGAGTGGAAGAAAGGAGGTAGCTTCTAGGAGCCTTTGTTAGGCGGTTGGTGTTTGCACTTTGTCACTTTTTTTGCTTGGGCAACTCTGAAGGGTCTGTTTGGCTTCCTCGCTTTGAAAGAAACGCTTGATAAAACGCCCAAACCTTCTGGGGGTAACTGAAGTTGCAGTAACCATCTAGTAGCACTAGTGCTGATATGCAACTAGATTAACTAAGCAGCTGTAGGTAACTAAGCACGGATAACAGCGTGTCAGCGAGAAAACGGTAGCTATTTGGTGCATCTCTCGGGAGGCTGGGCACCTGCAGGTTAAACCTACGAACACACCTTTGCCCTTCCCGGGAAAGTCTTGCAAAGAAGTTGGCTTTTGATGTGTGTCTAGAAAAAGGCTGAATCTTTTTGACAGGGTCAAAGGGCCCAAGCTTAGCATATATATTAGGTATTTAAATACTATCAGGAGCAAATTAATTGCCAGTTAGAAGTGGATTAAACACAAAGCCGAATAAACAACTGCTTTTTTGTTACGGTGAATGTTCAATCTGTAAGAACTGGACATTAGATCAGTGCTTCAAATACACGTATGAAAGCTGTAAAGAAAGCAAAACCTAGTTGAGCTGCTCTGCTGGAACAAAGTCTCTTGCCTTCTACATGTGGTTGTAGGCCCTGGCTGTCTAGATCCCACTTTGAAGAACCTCTTCTGAGGTTTAACATGGATTCTGCCTTGAAGTGATTATTCTGCGCATTAAGAACTTGCAGTTTATGGGGAGCAGGCTTCAGCCCATACATCTCTCCTGCTTCTGGTGTTTCTAGGATGTGTACCACTGGTAGTAGTGCCCGTCGGTGGATGCTTTCCTCCAGAGGTCTGGGCTGGCGTGGTATGCAAATAGCTCCACAGCTGCCTGGTGACTTCTTAGCAGTGGGATAAGATTGCTCCCCCGTCTCTTACAGAAGATGTCCCAACTCAGTGCCAGAATAGTATCCTTCTTCGTCTTGCTTGTTTCTTGACTATATTTCACAAGAGATTTTTGTGCAAATTAGGCAGTGTCTAATAAAAAAATTGGGAAAATGACCTACTTCCACCACTTCATTTATGCGGAGTTCTCTGCTGGAGCGTTAGACCTGGTGATGCTGACAAAGAGCAAACCTCTTGCTGGCTGCCCTAAAAATGAACCTTGGAAGGTTGTTCGTACCTCTTAATCTTCCCCCCACACCTCAGTGAAGGGGAGATTTGCATGGAGCAGAATTCCTGATTATTCAGACATAGGAATTTTCCCTCCTGCATACATGAGGGAGAAATTACGTTCTGCTTATGAGACTTTTGCCAGTCTAAACCAAGCTTCTGATACCATTGGTAATTTGATATATGTATTTTTTTAAAGTCAACTTTTGGTTTGTCAGCAATATTCATAAGTTACAGCTACATTTCAGTCCTTGCTAAGAAGTTAGAAGTTACTTAAGTAGAGAGATTTAATTCTAGGTTCGTATTTATAGCAGTCCTTAACAAGTCATGTATTTAATTTCACTACGATAAATTAAGTAAATAGAGGAAGTAAGGGTCAGAAAGTGGGTGCTGGCTGATAACCTGAACTGTCTTACAGGAAACTCAGAATAACTACTTACTTGTGCAAATTGAGCAAGTTCTAGTTGCAGAGCGCGGTGTGTTTATTTGAGGACAGTGGCTCAAACCTAACACTTTTCTCTCCTGATGTATTATCATTGTAAAATTTAAGGCTGTTTGGTTTTATACTTGGCTATGCCAATTTTGGCACTTAAACTTGGGTTCCTAACTTTTATGTTCTCAAATAGAGAGCTGTTGTCCTACAGTAGGCTTTTTTGTTTGTTAATTGGCTGTTAAGTCTGACTTTTGTATTGTATTAACTTTTCGGAGTTTAGTCCAAAAGAGATTCTTCCTCCAAAACCTGTGAAGAAAGATAGAGAGCAGAGACCACGACACTTACTCACGGACCTCCCGCTCCCTCCAGAGCTCCCTGGAGGGGATCCATCTCCTCCTGACTCCCCGGAACCAAAGGCAGCCACACCACCTCAGCAACCGTTCAAAAAGAGACCAAAGTAAGGCTGGCTTGCTTTTTTTTTTTGGTAGCTTTTTTGAGTTGAACACAGATGACAGTCTAGGTTTCCGAAGCTTTAGGTTTCAGTGTGTACTGCAGCACTCCTAGCAGAGGTGACTTCATGCCCTGTGCTCCATGTGGAGATGGCACTGTTGAAAGTGCAGTCATTTTTGAAATTGAACCTGGCAGCTGCTTTGCCAGCTCTCAGCAGCTCCCCACCATTTACTGGATGGGGAGAACACTTCATGTGCACTTACTTGTAAAACTTTAGCTAGATTTAGTTCAGTTTTATAAATTCTTTTGTCCCCAGACTTGTTTGAGTGCTGTCTTTATTGAGGGAAGTGAAATGTGGAGAAAACAAGTTCATATTTCTGTGTTTTCTTACGGTATATCAACTGTTTCCTGTGGGTTGTTTCATATTTGCATCACTCACAGCTGAAGGCCGCTTCCCCATCTATTTGAGAATTAACAGTACGGCAGCTTGGGAAGAAGGCAGTGTAAATGGTGTACCAAACGGAGACTACGGTTCAGGCTCTCTGCTGAAGCTGTGATGCATTCCGTTGTCTTCTCCTTTGACGCTTTCAATGGTAGAATAGCTGGAGTGTGCTGTATTCAATCTCCAGCCACATCTACCCTGAAAGCACTCTCATCTTTTGATTTAGCCTATAGCCTGCAGGCCAAAGAAACTTCCTGACGAGTGTCCCCATATAAAGCTCATGGTGCTTCTAGGAATTGGTTATTCCAAATAGGAGACAACCACCTTTTCTTCATGCGCAACTGAAGTATTGGTCATGTTGCAAGGCATATACAACTTCCCCTGATGATAAAATTTATGCAGTTGTCAAGGGAGCAAGCTCTCTTGGCCTTTTGTGCACAGAGTGCTAGCTACACTTTCTTTTAACTAAAAATCAAATGTCCAGTGTTTCTGCAAAAGATTCCAAATGTTGGTTTTTATCCTACTGTAGTATAATTCTTTGGTATTTTTTTAGATAAAGATACTGGTTTGGTTCTCCTTCAAACTACTCTCATTATATACTTTTAACTGAAATCTTTGTAGAAATCTGTGTAGCTAACTGTGTGCCCCAGGTAGGCTATAGCAAAAAGGTTCTGCTACCTCAACGTCTGTGGAAATGAGGTGGCATAATATCCATTTTGCTTGTCTTCCCCACTCTTCACACTCCTCACTTCCCCAGGAGGAACAGTGTATTGCTCATTAGCCGTATGCAGCTGGTAAATGCATAAGTGAAGTGAAAAGATCTGATAGTGAGACTGTTCTGCTGGCACGCTTTAGTGTCTGAAGGAAATAGAAGGCTAATATTCCTGTATAGCAGTGCCTGTACCTGGAGTAGTTGAGATTATATCGCATAATTCATTAAACTCTACTGAACACTTGGTTGCTAGGAGTATAAAGACAGAGTGCCTGACCTTTGCTTTTTGTTTTTAGGTTACAGCTTAAGACAGTCAAGTGGGCATTTGGTTGTGGGATGGCGGGTGAGGTGGTGTACTTGGGTGTCTTAACAGTCCTCTTCCCTCTTCCAGAATCTGTTGCCCTCGGTATGGGGAAAGGAGACAGACGGAAAGCGACTGGGGGAAGCGTTGCGTGGACAAATTTGATATCATCGGGATTATTGGAGAAGGGACATATGGACAGGTGTACAAAGCCAAGGACAAGGATACAGGTAAGGATGCCAAGTGGCTTCAGATTGACTCCACTTCTTTAGGCCTTGTTACTGTAGGTGTGCTTTAAAACCCATTCCAGCGTTAGCAGTGTTGCCGGTTAACGATGAGTACCTGTAGAACTAGAAACGGCTCCAGCCCTCGAATAAGCATTTACATCAGATGATTTCAAAATGGGCAAAAGAAGAAAAGCTCTGCAATCCAGGTGACTGTGAGTTAGTGCCCAGCTGCCCTCTCTGCTGGTGAAATCATGTGCGCTGTGTGTACCATTTGACACTTGGTCAGATGGTTGTGGTAGATATAGCTATGGCAGCCATAGGTGCCCGCTGAATCCCTGCTTTTTAAATGTGCCTTTGTCAGACTTTGTTGTAGCAGAGCTTGTGAAAGGGACTAGAGTGGTTTTCAGGGTAAATTTAAGTTCAACTGTGTGACTTTCCTCTGAAGCAGATTAGGAGGAGCACTGGTGTCATCTGTCTTGAGTTGTTGGTGTGATAACTTATGTCAGAGTGATGTAACAAAAATTAGTAGGGTGGTAACTGGAGCTGACTCTGCTATTTCTTGGTGGATGTTGGCTGTGCTCGTAGCTACTTTCAGCTTCTCCTTGGAAACCCACAGAGTTGTTAGCGGTGATGTGTGCGGAGGCTTAGACTCTGGCTTGTTCTGGCAGGTGAATTGGTGGCTCTCAAGAAGGTGCGACTGGACAACGAAAAGGAAGGCTTCCCCATCACGGCCATCCGTGAGATCAAAATACTTCGGCAGCTGATCCACCGCAGTGTTGTTAACATGAAGGAAATTGTCACAGACAAACAAGATGCACTGGATTTCAAGAAGGACAAAGGTAGTAGTTGCTGCAGGGTGTGGTTTCGATTAGCCAAAGAGGTGATGCAACCTCTTTGCAAACCCTTCCATGTGTTTATTCTTAGTGTAAAGCCAGAAATCTAAACCCTGATGTAGATTTTCTTTTTTGCATTCCTCCTTGGTATATAGTTCCAGCAAGTTTGGCCTCTGGATTTGGCCTTACATCAAAGGATAGATTCCAGTTAAAATGAGTTGTCGCACTACAGAGCGGAGGTAGACACGGTCTTAAAAGGGTGCATTGCATTCCTGTAGAGTCACAGAAGAGCAGTGTTGGGGGGGGGAAACCTTTACATGGTCACTTTTAACACTGACTAGTAGCAACAAACTTACTAACAATGTGAAAATTATCTGTCCTCTGTCACTGTGGAAGAAGGCTGTTCTAGCATCCCACTAGCTTTTGTCTGGGGCCTTCTCTTCCATGGGAGAGAAGGGAACGAAATGGATAGGCAAATGTGACCAGGATTTCAAAGGATTTATTTTGGGCGTGTATTTCGATTTCAGATGTCAGCTTGATGCATTGGAGGGGCTACTTAGTTGCTTTGAAGTTTTTTTTTCTACCCTCGGAGGGGGGGAATCTCCTAGGATGCCCAGTAAGCCCTAAATATCACAAGACTGCATTACGGAAAATGCCAACAGAACACATTCAACAGTGCACAAAAAACAAGACTATTTCAGCAACTGAATCTACTTTCATTCCTCCTTTTTCTTTGTCTCTCCTCTCTTGTCTTAAATCGTTTCTCTCTTTATTATACCAGGTGCCTTTTACCTTGTGTTTGAGTACATGGACCATGACCTAATGGGGCTGCTAGAATCTGGCTTGGTACACTTCTCAGAGGACCATATCAAGTCTTTCATGAAACAGTTAATGGAGGGTCTGGATTATTGTCACAAAAAGAATTTCCTTCATCGTGATATTAAGTGCTCCAACATCTTATTGAACAACAGGTAACCTGGGAGTAGATACAACCCTGCATGTTTCCACCAGTGGTGTGATGGGTGGTTGTAATTAAGCAGTGGCTTTCCTGGGTGCTGCTGCAGGCTGAGAAAGCAGCTCCTGCTGTGAGAGTGTAACTAACAGCCCTAGCAACCTTCTACTTAACTTGCTGTTGGTAGCAGTCTCTCCACGTGAGGCACTCTGCTCACTGTTTTGCAGCTCCTTACAGGTAACTTTCTTTCATGTTGACTTGAAGTAAATGGATCTCTGTGTACACTTGGTCTCCATGGTATTTTGGCAAAAATACTGTTTATTGAAAGTGCTTGTATGCAGAGAAACCATTGACAGTTAAGGTAGGAAGTAGCAGTTCTCCGTGAATGCGCTCTCCTCTCTAGATAGCAATGTTTGGCAGTAACGTAGATTGTCACAGAGTACATAACAATTATTCATTTGCTGTTAATTCTCAAGTCTGTATCTGGATACCCATAAGAAAACTTTGAGCCTGTGGAATAATCCTGTGCACAATTGCATCCACATGTCTGGATATCCATCTAAAAATTTTCTCTGGGACATTGGTCTGTTGGGAAGGGTTTGTGATAAGAGATGAGACTGAATTACTGCCTTCCCTCCCACCCTGTTTCTTTAAAGTATTAAATAGGATTTGGAAAATTAAGACTGGCATATCCAAAAGTAATTACTGCAAACATCACTTTGTTAGGCCTTTCTATGACATGGGGAGATTTCCTTATGTTTTACTGCTTGCAGCACGTGAGCCTAGCTGTGATTCAAACCAGTGACTGTTTTTTGTCTTTCAGTGGGCAAATCAAACTTGCAGATTTTGGACTCGCCCGACTCTACAGCTCGGAGGAGAGGTGAGGCATAGCGGCATGGAGGAAGGGGGAAATGGCTTGTACAGGTGGAATGAGCTCCTTTCTTCCAAGTGAAGGGACTATGTGGATATTAAGAAATCCTGGCATTGCCAGAGAAATTATTTCCAGTGTAAGTGGCAGAACGCATCTCCAGCTGTTGGAGAAATGTAATCCTGGCTGGTGTTAATAGCCTTCCATTAGACAAACCAGATGATAAGGACCAAAACATTTTCTCTGCTTGCTGTGGACCTGCCATGGACCACGTTTTGCTCTGAGATCAGTCACTATTTGGTCATGGTAGCCTGCTGCTGCCTGTTGCGGGTCAGGATTTTTCTGTTTTGGGTGCTCACAGCCTGCTGCCTAGTGCACGCAGGCAGACTTGTAAAATCTGTGATACCTCATCAGCTTTATTTGACTCAGGCAGATGCTATGAAAGTCTAGACACTTGAAAGCCCACTGCTTCTGCTTACATGCCTACTTCTGCAGTTTGAAAGCAATAATTACAGTTTGTAAGGGATTTGTGGCTCTTGTTGTCAATTTACATTTGCATCTTGCATTCCAGCCGTCCGTACACAAATAAAGTCATAACATTATGGTATCGACCTCCCGAATTGCTGCTAGGTGAGGAGCGTTACACACCGGCCATAGATGTGTGGAGCTGTGGGTAAGTGCCTGGTTTGTAGCTCTTGTCCTGTTTGGGCTGTGAACATCAGGACGTGAATAGAATAGTTCTAATGGAAGGTAGTCTTTGATCTGTGCTCATTTCTGAAACTATATGTATTCCAGCTAGGCAGAGACTGTTGTGATAGTGTAGGAATACTTTCAGAATTCTGTGCTTTGAGGAGATAGGTGTGTGTCACCTAACTAAAGCTATACGATTTAGTTAAAAACTCCTAGAATGAGACTTTTCTTGGTATTGGTGTGTGAGAGCATAAAAGGTATCCTTGCTATTTAAAAACCAAACCAACCACCCTTTGCTAGTGATGTACCACTAAGATCAGAAGGGGTGACAAGCTTCCTCTGTGCTGGCCATAGCTTCAGAGTATGGCTTTAGTGACCGAATAGAGAAGTTTTCTGTAACCTCTTCAGATTGCTCTGTTTGTCACCTCATTTTTTCAGCTAAATCCAGAAAACATTTTAAAGTAGAAATTTCAGGTTTTTAATAGTGTAGGGAGCCTCATGAACAGGAGGAGTCTGGGCAGTTCAGCCACAAAGATAAAACATTTTCCAAGTGATTCAGAACCAGTGACTCGAGGATTCAGCATTCAGAAGTGGGGATGGATTTCCCAAAGCGTGTACTTCCTGTTGTGGTATTCACAGGTAAACTTTCAGCAGAGCTTAGTGTACAAACAACAAAGGCTTGTACAAATCAGGCCGTGCTAATTACTTCGGGAAACTCCGGCCACGAGGTCCCGTTGCTGTTCAGTGTCCTGTGCCAAATGAGTGGGGTTAGCCCAGTGCCAGCGGGCAGGTGCCTGTATCAGACCACGGCTATATTGGGCACTGATGGTCACTTCTGTCGGAAGGCGTAAGGGTAGATGTTAAGGACTGAACGAGTCACAGTTATCCCCTCCCTCCTTCTCTGCTTTCCCTTCCAGCTGTACAAATGTTGTGTGTGCGTACAAACGTTGTGCGTACAAGGCTATATCCTGTGCTTGGCAGTGACAAACAGTACGCTACTGGCAGCTGAGGATAATTTGGGCCAGCAGATATCCCTCAGTAAAGCTGAAAAGATAAATAGGCTGAATCTGGAGGAAAATGAGATGCCTGACTGTTTTCCTTGTCATGCTATTGACACATCCTTCTTTCCCTGCAAAGACTTAAAGCGTGAAGCCTGTGACGTGTTAACCAGCCTACTAGTGAGTGTTATTTCCCAGCTGCATATAGAATTGGTGACTCTGTACACATAGGTTAGTTTGTCAGTTCTCAACTACAAGCCCTGATGCAAATAACTCTCCTCGGGCAAACCTGCTTCTGAATAGAAACGCTGCAGTGTTCAAACGATCATCCCAAGGGTTTGCTGTCGTGACCTCTTGCTTTTCCTCTTTCCAGCTGTATCCTCGGGGAACTGTTTACAAAGAAGCCTATTTTTCAAGCCAATCTGGAACTGGCTCAGCTTGAATTAATCAGGTAAAGCATTGCACATGCATGCCTATGAGAAGAGGCACTGCAGAAACTGCTCATGCACACAGTCTTTGTGTTATAAGAGCCCTCTTTCTCTAATCTGCCTGCAAAATAGGACCAGCAAATGACTGTAACTGCAAATGTGAGTAGTTAGGCATTTAGGTGTCCGTGCCTACCATCGAGTGCATGGCTGCTAATGTACGCACCCTCAGTAAACTTTGCTGTTAGTTGAGTGCAAAAATCATGAACCTAAATTACATCTTGCACTGAAAATTCATTGTGTTGGATGGTGTGTAAACAGGTAAGCGTTTTTCCTCTTCCTGATACATCCTTTTTAACCTGAGGGTTATCTAATCTTTGTTGAAGTGTGCCCAGACCTAGGTTATTGGTATAGTAAGTTGCATAGAAAGGAAATGTTTTCACTCGGGTTGGTGACTCTTCTCTTCCTAGCTGCCTTTCACCTGCTGATTGTACTCTGCTTTTCTCGTTCTCAGCCGGCTCTGTGGGAGCCCCTGTCCAGCGGTGTGGCCAGATGTCATCAAGTTGCCCTACTTCAACACTATGAAACCGAAGAAGCAATACCGAAGGCGCCTGCGTGAGGAGTTCTCCTTGTGAGTTTTGTTAGAAGAGAGGATAAGTGGCTGCGTGGGGGTTATGGCCTTCTGTTACGTTGTGCGACTCATCTGCTGTCTTTTGGCTCTAGTCTACCTGGCAGGATAAAGCAGTGCTTCCCCTTCTTGCCTTCTGCTGCCCTCTCCAGGAGGACTTCTCCCATCTGGGGAAGGCTGGAACGGGGTCACTGTCCCCTTTCTAAATATCTGCCACAGGTGCCTCCCGGAGGGATTCCCTGCCTCTGCACCCTTGTGACACTTCTAGCTGGGGTCTGCACCTGGAAAGCACACTTGACAGTATGGCATTCTCGCAGTGCCGAGGCTGTCCGACTTCAGAGAAGTGCTGTCTGGGAGGGGATTGTAGTTGTGTGATAATCTTGTGGGATTTGTAGCAGAATTGCTCTTCATAAATGGCAAAAATTAGACTGAAGATATCACGTATCTGATGTCTCTTCTGTTGATGTCTTTGAGCTGCTGCATCACATAGTAATAAATTTTGACTGCATGGATTTCTCTTAGGCCTGAGGTGTCTCTCTGAAAGTGGGCTTCTCCCCTTGTTCGGAACAACCCCTTAACTCAGCCATATTTCTAACTCTCTACGCAGCATTCCTTCGTCTGCTCTCGACCTGCTGGACCACATGCTGACGCTAGACCCTGGCAAGCGCTGCACAGCAGAACAGGCCCTGCAGAGTGACTTCCTTAAGGATGTTGACCTCAGCAAAATGGCACCTCCAGAGTAAGTTCCAGCTGGCGTCCTCCACTGCAGTGGGCTCCCGGCTAAGGAGCTTTGGGAAGGAGCCACTGGCTTGGCCTTGAGGTTTTTTTCAGTCAGAATTAAGTTGTTATTTCTGGGTTCTTTTCTTGACTCTGCCCTTGCATTTTGTTGTATGGCTGAGCAAATAGTTCTTCTTATGCTGTTGGTTTTCTACCTGATAACAGGCTGGTTTTATAAAGTTCAGTTTAATGCTTGTAAGGTGCTCTAAAACTCTGTTGGAAGATACACAAGAGTAACGTGTAACACATCCCTGTCCTCTGTGCCAGGGAGGACTGGCCAGGCCTCGTTTATGCTGCTTGCTAATTGGAGAGTGGTGGCTGAGCTGTCCGCTGCAGCTCTTTTCTCTGACTCCAATCAAGCAGATTATAAACTCCGCTCTAGCTGCTTTGCAGGCAGATATGGCAGTAGTTTTTGAGATTCCTGTTTCCTTCCAAGTTAAAGGCAGCGCTTTCTTGAAGCCACCAGACTCTCAAAGCTTGGCGAACTTGCATTAGTTGGGGCTTGTGTGCATTGTAGCTAACCCAGTCCGTTCAGGAGTGAGACCCCCATGCAAATGAAATTATTTACGTGCAGTTATGCTGCCTTTCCTGGTTCTAGGACTTGCCCCTTCTTGGTTTAATAGTATGGTTGCAGTCAGAGGAACATCTGTGCTTCGCTTACGGCCCTAAAAACGTTCTGTGGTCTTTGAGAATTAAATGGGTTTTCTCGCCATGTTCCTTAACTGCTAAGTATTGTTCTCTTCCAGCCTTCCCCACTGGCAGGATTGCCACGAGCTGTGGAGCAAGAAACGCCGGCGGCAGCGGCAAAGCGGGATTGCAGTAGAGGAGCCACCGTTATCAAAAGTTTCTCGGAAAGAAACTACCTCTGTTACAAGCACAGACACTGTCAAAAACAACAGCAGTCCTGTGCACCCGCAGCCTGCCCAGATCAAAACAGAGTCTGGGACTGGAGATGCAGTAGGTCAGTGCCCAGTCTGGTCTGTAGAAGGCTCCTCCTGATATGTTACCTCCGTGTTGTCTCTGGTCTGGGAGTGGGAGGCTTATGTCTATTGTCAAGCCAGTCTGGTTCTTTCACCTCTACTACAGAAAGGGCATTTCAGACTCTTCCTGTCCTGATTATTATTTTTCTATCTTTTCTTTTTGTCTCTGCTGTGAAAACTAGTGGCTGCAGAGCATTCTGTCTGGTCTTCAGAAGTCACTCACTGATAAGCTGACTGTGAATTTGTTCTGTGAGTTATTATTGGTTCCAAAGCATGCTTTCCTGGAGAATAATGAAAGGAATCATTGAGTCACTTCGGCCAGCAAAGTAACAGATAATAGGCTGGAAGGTACAGCTATGTAAAGAGTCTGACATATAGCTGATCAAACTATGTAAAGATTAGGCATGGAGTGTAACAGACTAGTGGCTGGTGGGCAAAAGAGTACTTTATTGCACTTTGCCTGTTGCAGGAAAGATCACTTGGTCATAAAGACTTGTGGGATCAGGACTTGGGCACCGTTTCCAAAACTGATCAACCTTCCACTGTCTAAAACATGGTCGGAGGGGAGGTATTTTGATTCCTGGGAATGTAGAGATAATACAAGGCTGCCTAGACCGTGCTGATTGTTCTGTAGAAGCCTTATAAAAAACCCAGATATGGGCTAAAGCTTCCTTTGTGTCAAATGTTGTACTGACAAGTAACAAGGAAGACAGTTCTTGCTCCAGGGAATGCACAATCCATGTGTTCAATGAAACATGGCAGATGGACAAAAGGTGGTGGTTGGATTTAACAAACAGCTGAGAAGAGTGAGCGTGACGTTCTTAGTTGCCACCAGCAAGAGGAGCTTAAGTTTAAGCTTCTAAAATCAAACATTTGCACCTTTCTTCCCAAAAAATTTGACTTACAAATTCGGCGTGAAGGGACACCCTTGTCACTTGTCACTCAGGAGGCTCTGCTCCAGCATGCTGCAAAGGGAGGTGGTGCCTCTCAAGGGTTGTATTTTAGACTAACCTGGATACTTGCAGGTCAGGACAGTGTCCTCTGTGAACCCAGGCCAGCTTTCAGCAAGGAATTGCCTTCTGCTTGACCTAATTTCCTTTGCCGCGTCAGTGGAACACACCCTTCCGCCATCCGAAACAGCAGCTTAGCTCCATCCCGGGAAACCTGCTTTCCAGCGCAGGAGGGAGTGCTTTCAATCCACAGAGTGCTGCAGGGACCTTGGGAGGGGCTGAGCTGCTGTCAGACTTGCTCTGATTACCGCTGAAGCAGGCTAAGGGTTTCCATCTTCATCGCGCATCCTCGCACTTGCTGCTCTAGCTGGTGGTGTAGCTGCTCACCAGCTCGGTGGCTAGGATGCCCTCGGCCAGCTAACCGAGGAACGGGGAGGTTTGCCTCAGCTGAGCTGATCTGAAGCAGCAGCCATGTGTGCAGCCTTGTTGGTAGATTGGAGGGGGCAGCGAAGCAGCTTCCCTCCATGGCTGACGGAGCGGTACCCAGCCGTGGGTGAGTGCAGTGTGTGCGCGGTACCACGGGGTGCTGCTGCAGCGCTGTTCAGAGCTGGTCGCGGTCTGGAGGGGGCAAGCTGGTGGTGGAAATGTGAGCAAACTATCCTGGCACCCTCCTCCTGGAGCCTCTGTGCCTTCCCCCAGCCCAGGGGTATGGAGGAGAGGTGTTTATTGGTACGTGCGGCATCGCGATTACAAACCGATGCGATGTAGCTTTGCCTAACCTTCCTGTGATGCTTCTTGTGTTTCCTGCAGGCCTTGGAGAAATCACCCAGCAGCTGAATCAGAGCGAACTAGCTGTTTTACTGAACTTGCTGCAGAGCCAGACTGATCTGAGTGTCCCACAGATGGCCCAGCTGTTGAATGTACACTCTAACCCAGAGATGCAGCAACAGCTGGAGGCTCTCAACCAGTCCATCAACGCTCTGACAGAAGCCACAACTCAGCAGCACGAGTCTCAGGCGGCGGCGGCAGCAGCAGCAGAGGAAGCCATAGAAGAGCCACCCGCGGAGGCCCAGCTACCGGAGGAGCAGGCGACTCCAGAAACGGCCAGCGCTCAGGGAGATATGCAGAACGTGCTGGCCGTTCTGCTGAGTCAGCTGATGAAGAGCCAGGAGCCTGTTATAACCCTGGAGGAGAGCAACGGGGAGAAGAGCAGTGAGCAACGGGGGCCAAGGAAAACCCCTACAATGCATCCGGAGGAAAGTACAGGTAAATAATGACGACCATTGCTTGTGCACCTTGGATGCCACGCACTTGTTTGAACAATTAAAGTATTCCGTAGGAGTGCCTCTGGTTTAACTGCGGCCAGGAGGAACCGAGACGTTTGAGCCTTGTGACAGAGGGCGGCAGGGGGTGCGGGTGGGAGGAGGAAGGGTGCTGGGTGCCAGAATGTGGTCGAGTCTCAGATCTCAAGACTGTGAAAGACACTGACCCACTCCCTGCAGTAAGTGCTGGACTGCTCAGGAGGTTTTAACAACTGCAAAACGCCAAAACACAAAAATATACTTACTACTCCGCTTCGCATCTCCAAAGCGTGTAAAATCCATTAGTGCTCTACTGTGAATGGCTCCGTGAAGATTAAAAGTTTTCTGTCTTTTCCAAAAAAAATGAAAGGGAAACTTGGAGGGTCAGTTCTTCCTCTAATACCCCTAGTAATCAGTTTACAGAGTCAGGTAGGGTTTTTTGCAGAGGACGTTGGATCTCTGCAGATTTTCCCATCTTATTGTTTGTCCCGGCTCTCTCTCTTTTTTTTTTCTTCCCCCCCCCCCCTTCCCTTTCTGCCCTCTTGGCGGGGGGGGGAAAGTGCAGAGATGATTTTAAAGAAAATAAGAGTACAAATACTGGAGAGTGCTGGAAGGGAGGGATGGTAGCAGTTGGGTACCTAAAACTGGTGCATCCCGCTTTGGTGTGCCCGGTTATACGTAGAGTTGACTCTGAGTCCTGAAATTTGGCAACTTCTGCAGTTGAGTCGAACGGCTGATTCTTGTAGAGCAAGTAAGAGGCATGTTTAAAAGACCTGATTGTATCAGTGAACTCTTGGATTTCCTTTTCAAAGGTGAGTGTAAATGTCTCCATGTCTTTTGTTTCTGTTGATTTTTTGAATTATTAGCAACATCCTGTGACGACCTCACCAAATTCTAGAAGCGCCTCCTGAGTATGTCTCAGACTCTCCAGGGAGCCTCTTTTGGCCCGATACACAACTCCTCTGCAATGTAGCTGAACGTGCTGTGTTCTCGTGCCTTCAACACACCCGCCCACCACAAGCCAGTTGTGATCGTGCTTTTTTTTTCCTCTTCCCCCCCCCCCAGTACTGGAAGATAACTAGGTTATTATAGAGCAGATTCAATTAAATAACATTGTTCTCTGTTTATAATTATTTTAAATGATATGCTGTCCCCAAATCAGCTTGGCTTTAAAATTACCTGAAGATTGTTTTCTGGATTTAAATACAATCTAGTTTTAAAGTGGACTGACTGATACGGGTGGAGGGGTGGTCCTGGAAGACTACTGGTTTTCACAATAAAGTTTGACCTTTTTAATAACCAGTTTTGCAAATGATTTGAGGATCTGATTCAAACAAGGTGTTCGTGCCCTCTTACGTCATCGCCAGTGATAACGTTCATCACCGTGTAGCCCATGCTTTTGTGGATGAACAAGCTCGAGTCAGTTCAGCCGTGTTGCACTGCAGGAGTCAGGGTGGGTTTTGCGAGCGAAGCCGGCGCACGAGGCACCGGGAGCAGATCGTGTCTCGCAGGAAGCTGCGTCCTCCCCTCTGCAGGCTCGCTTCTAGCCGCGGCACTGCCTTAGCAGGGGAGGGCCAGAGCTCTGCTCTCGCCTTTCCCACCGCCTCGCCAGGCTGCTTCATTCTCCCTGCGGCCTCAAAAGCAGTAATACCAAGTAGCCAGAGCGTGGTGATGGTGGGAGGTGTGACGAGTGCTTCTGTCCTCAATAGGAGGGCTCCTTTTGAAACGGAAATCCTTGTGACTTTGGGCCTGATTTGGGGCAGGGGGGCCGGGGGAGAAGGGGTGGGAGGGTGGGCGAGGGGCAGAAGGATTTTCTCGTGCTCCAGGACAGTCTGTACGTTGCATACAAATATTTGTGGGTTGAGATTGTTTTGGACTGTATGCTGGAAATGTGATTTGTAAAAAGATCAAAACCCGGGCGCAGCAGGGCTGGCTCTGGTACGAAGCAAAGAGGGGACACGAGAGGGTGTACCCGCTCCCTTCAGTCTGTCGTGGGTGCAGCAGGAACTGGGATGTGTGGGTTTGGGGCTGGGTTTTGGGTTTGTGGTTTTTCTAAACCGACGCGTCAGGGCCAGGCTCCATCAGCACGCAGCCGCCCGGCTGCCGGCGAGCCTGGCAGCGGAGCGGTACGGCACGGCGTCCCTCTGCAGCCGGAGACCCCGCTTTCGGGGAATACGTGCTGTCGCGGCTCCACATCTGTCTTCCGCTCGGCGTTAGCCTTTGATCCGAGAGCAGGAATTCCCTCCACGGGTGCCCACGTGTTAGGACAGCTGTGGCCAACTAGTTTGGGAGCACAGGGGACGGGGCGAGCACGGGGAAAACGTTAACGAACATGTGCGTTGATCTTGCAATGAATGCCAGCTTTTAAAACTCTCCGCCTCTTCTCCAGCACATCCTGGAGAGCGGACTGTCTCGGTAGGCTGTTTGGGTTGGTTTTTTTTTTTTCTGTATAAATGTGTTTTATATCTATTCACGTGATGTTTTAAGACGGTGTTTAAAAGAAGTAACCCTTCCACAGCATGTCCTCCTCGCATTCTCCCACCAGAGAAGAGACCCCCCGAGCCCCCCGGACCGCCGCCGCCGCCACCTCTGTCTGAAGGCGATCTCTCCAGTGCAGCCCAAGAGTTGAACCCAGCCGTGACGGCTGCGCTGCTGCAGCTCTTTTCTCAGCAAGAAGCGGAGTCGCTCGGCCACGCGACGCACGAACACCAAGCCTCGAGAGCCGCGGACTACGGCAGGTCCCACTCCTCCAGGACTTACAGCGCCGAGGGCTCAGAGGGGGGATTTGGTGCCGAAGAGCTGAATTCGGGCCAGACGCTACTAGAACCCTCTGCCCAGCCTCTGGGGAAAAGCAGGACCTTCTTGGGCTCCGTGAGCCACCTTGGGGAGACGAGCAATTACCAGGGCACAGGATCTGTCCAGTTTCCAGGGGACCAGGACCTCCGCTTCGCCAGAGTCCCCGTCACCATACACTCGGTCGGGCAATCTTTTACGAAAGCTGAGGGGAGCAACAACACGCTGGTACATCCAGAGGCCAAAATTCAAAACTACGGCGAACTGGGACCGGGGAGCGCCGGTTCCAGCGGGGCAGGAACAGGTCACAGCTGGGGTGCCCCAACCCAGGCGACTTCTTCTTACGGGAAGGCGTACCGCGGGCCTGGCAGAGTGCCTCCGCGGGGGGGACGGGGCAGAGGGGTTCCTTACTGAGGTGCGCCTTTCGCGCCGGTCCTCCCCTCCCTCGCCTCTCCGCCTTTAGAGACATGACTTCTTTTTTTTTTTTTTTTTTTGCCAGAGCGAGGTCTCGTCCGCATTTCAGCTGCTGCAAAGCTCCCTGGTGTATTCCTTGCTAGGCTGCCGGCGGGCGCCCCGTGACGCGCCGTAGGGTCCCCGCTCGGGTGTCTCGCTGGCCAAAACCTCCCGTGCTTGGTTAGTGACAAGAAGAAAAAAAAAAAAAAAACAAAAAACCACAAAAAACACCCACCGCGAACGGTGGTGAGCTTTGTACCCTGAGCCAGCAGAACGGGGGGAATTGTCTAAAAATACGAGGGATGAAACAAACCCAACCACGTGGGGAGAAGGAAATTAAAAAAACAAATGTTTTGCAAGCTGGACACTGGCGCTTCTCGCTGGGGGAAGCGCGGGGCAGTGCTCAGGTGGGGCTGGGAGAGGGTCTGCTTCCCAAAGCAATTTCTGCTGCCCCCAATCCCCTTTAAAAAATTTAAAAGAAAAAAAAAAAAGGAAAGAAATGGGAATATATTGATGCAGAGGTGCCTGGATCAGTTCTCCTGGCTGTGGAGACCCAGGATGTGGCACTGGCTTGTACTCAATTTATCTGACATCGCTTTCTTTCCGTAAAGCGTCCGGCCGTCCCTCTCCTCCGGCTCCGCTCCGTGCCGAGGCTGCGAGCCCTGCCTGGGCGGCTCCGGGTGCAGGTCCCGTCTCTGGACAGTAGCCGTAGTAAATTGGCTGTTGTGAAGGGTCTCTTTGGGTTTTCTATCTCTCCTGCCATAACTTTGCAGCAGGAATCGTCTCTTTTATTTTTTTTTCCTTTTTTTTTAAGAGCCGAAGAGAACACCTTACTTAGAAACACGTATTTCTTTGTAATTCGTAACTTCCTAAACACTTTAAGAATTAAAGGAAAAAGGAGGGGAAAAAAAAAAAACCCACAAGACTTCAGGTGGGGCATCACCACCAGGTAGGAGTGCGTCTCGGACCCGGCGGGTGTTGCGCATCCTGCGACGGGGGCCGCTCGGGCTCCCCAAGCAGCATCTCCGCTCTTCGAGGCTTTACCAGGCGTTAATGTATCATTTCTATAAGCATATATATTTTTGTTGTTGTCGAGGAAGTATTTACGATGAATTTTCTCCTCCCGCAGAACGTTGCGCTGTTGTCCCTTTCAATGAGACTTAAACAAAAGAGACGAATAAAACAAAGGTACATATTTATGAGCTTTTTTTCTGAGTAGGCCTTTCCTATGGAAAATGGACGGTGGTTCTTTTCGGTTGAGGGACGGCAGTGTTCTGAAGCGTTAAACGGGCGGGGGGCCGGGAGACCGTCTTGCTACTAACAGCAGTTGATTTCATTTCTTTTTATAGAGAGAAATTTAAAACAAAAAAAACAAAAATGCACCTGAATAGGTGGTGCTTCTCTAACTGGGGAAAACCTGCCTTACACCGCCAGACCCGCGGCTGCACCTAGCAGTGGGAGGAAGGAGGGGAGAGAAAAATAAATATATATATATATATGTGTGTATATATATATTTACATGTTTCAGCAGGGACCAGCAGCTCTCGTAGCGTTGGGTCAGTGCTGAGGTGCGACACCCTTTGCGAAATTCCAACTG
This sequence comes from Phaethon aethereus, assembly GCF_964289735.1. Lineage (NCBI taxonomy): Eukaryota > Metazoa > Chordata > Aves > Phaethontiformes > Phaethontidae > Phaethon > Phaethon aethereus. The sequence continues at coordinate 5,949,537 of NC_138601.1, forward strand.
TAAATTTGTTGGGTTTAGATTTGTTTGGGGTTTTTTTAATTGCCTGATGTGCAGGGAGGAGGAAAAAAAAGTTCTGTAAGATGCAGAAGTTCTGTAAGATGTAAAACCAGTCACCTCTTGAGGGGGGGGGTTAATTTCCGTATTTTTGTTTCCACCGCGCAGCTGCCAGCTCTGGTCTGTGGTGGAGCTGCTGCCGTGGCTCTGGCTTTCCTTCCTGAGCCCATCCAATTTGGAAGAGTCGCGTTCCGGTGCTGACTCCCTCCGAGGAAGCCGGTGCCTGTTTCTTGTCTTTCCAAATTGGCAAACCCCCAGGAAAGCCCGCCGAGGAGCCAGTGCTCCTTAAACAGGCTCCGCAAACCCGACCCCCGGCGGGCACCGCTCTGCCAACCCCGGCGTTGGGGTCCCAGCTGTGGGTGCAGGTTAGGGTGGCCTGTCCCGGCTTCGGCAAAAGCGGCGCCGGCGCCCAGCGGGTGCCCCCGGGTCACCGCGGGGCCGTGGGTCTCCCCGGCGCCGTCGGCCCCGCGGGGACGCTGCTCTGGCACCCGTTTTGCAGCAGGGACCGAAAAGGGGCCGAGGACCTCGGAGGTGACGGCGACCGCAGAGTGGGCGCCTGTCCCTCTGTCCCACCTCAAGCAAAGGACAGACACCCCAGACCTCTGTCCCTTGCTCTGGGGTGGCCGATGGCAGCTGCCGTCCGTCCCTGCGGGGAGGTGCCGCTGGGCTCCTGCAGAAGGGGGTTCCCTCCGTTCCCTGGTCCCAGCCCCCCGACCAGCCGGGGCGGCTTGGGCAGAGCCGTGGTGCTGGCCAGGGCCGGTTGCTCCATCTCCAGTGACTTTTCTTAACTGGTCCCAGCAAGAGACTTTCAATCCCTGCAAGGGAGCACGTGGGGGCCGGGGGGCCGCTCGCCCCTGCAGCAGCTCTTGGTTTATTCTGGTTTTTTTTTTTTTTTTTTTTTTTTAAGGGTCTCTGTACAAAGAAGACAAAAGGATTTACTTGGCGGGGGGGGAACGTATGCGTTTAAAAGGATTTAAAATGTGGTGCAGGTTACAGATGAGTCGTTAGATGGCAACTCGCCCCTCCTTTCTTCCTCCCCACGGCTCGGTTTTGGGTTTAATGCCAATGTCCAACACGCTGTAGCCCGTTACCCAGCAGAGAAGCGTCTGGTAAGACTTACTGTACCTCTCCCGAGTTTCGTTTTGAGACTGAGCGCGCCTTTTTTTGGTTGTACCTTTGTCTCTGTACAGATATTTTGTAATATATTAAATTTTTTTCTTTTCGGTTTATAAAAATGGAAAGTGGAGATTGGAAAATTAAATATTTCCTGTTACTGTACTACCTTTTGCTCCATTGCACTGACTGACTGCGCTGCTTGCCTTCGCAACTCCCAGGGTAACTGTTTTCCTTGAAAAGCCTTTTTTCCCCCCATCGCCATCCTTGGTGCCGGTGAGTGCGCCCGGCACCGCGCTGGGCCAGCCAGGGTGGCCGGGACTCGCCATCGCCAGCCCTGCGAGGCGGCCACCCTCCCCAAGTCCCCAAATTTGACTCTGCTGGGTGAGCCGGGGCCGAGCCCCTCGTTAGCCCCGCGGGTGTCGCCCACCCTGCTGGTGTTGGCGTGCGGCTGCCTGGGCGATGCCCGAGCCGCGCCGGGAGTGGGAGTGGGAAGGAGGAAACCTGGAGCCGAAGCGAAGCCGGGGCTGCGGTCGGGAGGGGTCAGGGATGCGGTTGAGGTTTGCCTCTAACCCTTGCCCCAGCTCCTGGAGGGGACCCTGGGGCGCCTTGGGGCCCGATTCTGCTCTAGCCCGGGGGGCACGGGGGGGCAGCCGTGGCTGCGGTGGAGGGTCTGTGGCTCCCGGCCGTCCCTCTCCCTTCTGCGGGTGTTCCTCCACGCCGGAGGAGGGTGCAGCCGGGGGTTTGCCCCCCCGCAGCGGCTTCTTTCTGCTCGGCCGAGGCTCGGCCAGACCCTCGCTCGCTTCTCCCAGGACCCCCGCCGGGGCAGGGCCGGTGCCGGCCGCGGGAGCGCGCCGGGCAAGGGGGGCCGGGGGCGTGCGGGGGGGTCTGCGATTCGCGGTCCGGGGGTCCCCGCCCCGTGGGGGTCCCCGCCCCGTGGCCGAGCCTCCCTCCCGGCAGAGCCCGGCCCTCGTCTCCCGTTCCAGCCCCGGCTTTCTTGCTCTCCTTTCGCCTGGTTTAGCATCTCAGCCGCTGACACGTCTTAAAATATATCCCTGTGCAGATGGCGGGGGGGCGGGGGCGGCAGGAGCGAGCCTGGAGCGCGCGGCCGCCCGCCTGATTTATGAGCGGGGCAGCTGGGAGCCGGGCCGGCGGCTCGCCCACCCTGCCGGTGCCTGCCCGGGGCCCGGCAGAAGGGACCCCGGCCGGGCGTGCCGCCGGCCGGGCCGCCGCCGCGTCCCGCCTTCCCGCCACGGGCAGACGAAGCCCGTGGGCGGCCGCCGCCACGCGGCCCCGCGCTCCCGCGGCGTCCCGCGCGCCGCCTCCGCCACGGCCCGCCGTGACCGGGGCGTTTTATTCTCTTTAATTTATTTTTTGCATTGAACTTCCCCGGCAGCAGCTGCCGTGCCAAATGGCCGGGGGCTGCGCGGCGCTCGCGGAGCCGGCGCTGTAAATCTCCGGCGCTCGCTTCTTCCCCCGTTGGGTTACGCTCGGCGGAGCCGCGGCCCTCCCGGCCGCTCGGTCCCATCGTTCCCGGCTCCTCGCGGCGCCCGGGCCGAGCGGCGGGTCCGCCACGGCGCTCCTTGCTCCCGCACCCTCGTGGCGCTCGCATGGGCGGCTCTCCCGCTCATCCCGGCGCGTCGACCGGTGAGCCCGGCACGTGCTCGGTTCTCCTCCCGGCGTGCCCGTCCTGGCGACGGACTGGCGAGGGCTGGCGGCGGAGGAGGAGGAGGAGCAGGGGCCTTCCTACAAAGGCCGCAGGAGCTCAGCGCCACCGATCGCCGTGGGGCAGCCGCATCCCACCGCGGTGCTGCCGGATCCCACCACGGCGCTACCCGCGTGGGCAGCCGCCCTCTCCCGCTGGACTCTCCAACCAGAGCGGGCGCTGCCGTCGCGCCGCCCCGGCACTCTCAGGCTCCAGCCGGTGGGATGAGCCGCATCCGAGCACGGTGAAACCCTCAGCGTGGCTCTGCGGCACGGCTGAGCTTGCCGTTGCCGTTTGGCAATCCAAGGTGGCTCTCGGCAAACGACAGCCAGCGTGTCGGCTCGGTCTCCCCGTGCCTCAGTTTCCCCACCTGCAAAAGCAGCTCTTGCAACCGCTGCGTTACTCACCGCGAGCTCATCCCGCGCAGCGGGCATGGGTGCAGCCACCTACGGGCCCGCTCACGCGTGCGCGCGCTCCCCGGGCGTGCGCGCACGCGTGTTCACGCGTGCGCGCACGCCCAGGGAGCGCGCGCACGCGTGTTCACGCGTGTCCATGTGTGCCAGTCACCAGGTGTCGCTCTCGGCACGGCCACCGCCTCCCACCGCGTCCCCATCCTCCTCCCCGGCTATATTTGTCCTTCCAGCTGCTCCGGCTGTCGGCATTAAAGGTTTTTCATGCAATTTAGACGTTTCCTTCCAAAAATCCGTTAACACCTTTCCTCGGCATTCGGAGCGGGGCGGGGGGGGGATAAAGGGATCGAAAAGGAACCGGGGCGGGGGGATAAAACCACCAAGAAAACGTGGAGGTGTTGGAGGCCGCGATGTGCCGGGGATGGAGGACGGAGGTGGGTGTCGGGGTCGGTTTTTGGGGGCGAAGGATGGGCGCCTGCGCCCCAGCGCTTTCCCTCCCGTGGGACTGGGGCGTCGCGCTGGGAACGCCTTCCAAGAGCACCGGTGGCCTTTCGGATGGCATCACCGGGCCGTGACCCCCGTGCCCTTTGCGGCGGCTCCGGGGACCGGATGAGGTTCGCCGGGCGCGGGTGGGATGGGGGGTTCGTTGGGGAGGGTCCCGCCCTGTCCCTGCTCCTGGGGGGGACAGCAGCGGGGTGACGCCGTCCCTGTGCCACGGGGCCGCCTGGCCCGGCGAGCCCCCGCGCCCCCGCCCCGCCGCACCGGCAGCTTGATTAAAAAGGCGGCGCGGGCGGCGCGGCACAGCTGGTGCCTCCTGCCAGCACCCCGAGCGGAAAGGCGCCCGCGATTAACATCTCCAATTAGCGGGAAAGCGAAGCCGCCGCAGCCCGGGGGGTTCCCCAGCCCCCGCGTACCCCCCGGTGCCACCTCCCAGGGACGCTGCAGCCGGGCTGGCCGCGGCTGGCGGCCACCCAGCGTCGCTCCGGCCCGTGTCCCCGTGTCCCCGTGCTGGGGCGGTGGCCGTGCCAGCGCTCCCCCGCCCCTCCGCCAAGCCGGGGCTGAGCACCTCTCCTTTTTTTTGGGGGGGACGGTCCCCTTCCAGCCATCGTGCCCATCGCCGCCGTGGGCCCTCCCGCCGTACCCTGCATGCTGCCCAGCCGGGGGGGGGGGGGGGCGTGGGCAGGGTGACCCCCCACCCCGCTGTGCCCCAGCACCCCGGGGACCGCAGCGGGCGCCCGTACGGGGACGGGGCCCGGCACCGCACCCCGACCCGGCGCACGGCCCTCCGCCGCCGCCGGCGCAGCTGAGCCAAGGCAAGGGGGGTGCCGGGGGAGGGCCTGCGCCTGCACGCTTTCACCTGCCATTTAATTGGATGTATTTTTAATTAATGGCGCCTCTGGGACCAACATGAGACAACACGATCTCTGAATAGGGGCAGGGGAGGAATTGGGGAAGGTGGGAGGATTGGGCCGCGGGGTGCGCTTACCCGCCAAACGCTGCCATCAATCACCCCCTACTTTTCGGTTCTGGACTTTTGGCTGGGGCTCAAGGCGGGCGCTGGGGCCGCAGCCACCCCCGGTGCCGCCTGGCACGCGTGTGATGAGCTGCACGTCCTCAGCTGCGGTCGGTGGCGGCGCCGGCGGGAGCGTGCCGGCGGGCAGAGCTGCTCCCACCGCGGCGTTCACTGGCAAACCCAGCTCTAAATGCGCTGCCCGGTTGCTCTTGCCGGGACCCCTGGGTCAGGGTGGGGGCCTGGGGGGCTCCCGGACCCCTGGGACAGCCCCCATCCCTGCCCCATGGCAGCAGCCTCTCCGCCCCCATCCTCCCCCGCCATGGGGGCTCTTGGTGCCCACCGCCCCCCGCACCCCGCCGTGCCCCCACCCTCGCTGGGGTGGGGGGTGGGGGGGCCGCAGCTGGTTCAGGTGGGTCCCCCCCCCACCTTCTGGCACAGCCCGGGGGGGCCGGGCTGCGCGGCAGTGCCGGGGCTGCCCAGCCCTGCGAGGGGCCGGGGGGTGGCCCGTGGCAGGTGCCGCGGCACGATGTTGGGCAGGCATTAATATTTAGTGGCGCTGGGGGGGCCATGCCGGCGTGGCGGCACAGCTGCCTCCTGCGCCGGAATGCGAACCGCAGCCTGCGGGGACGGTCGCCCCCGCGGCCCCGCGGCCCCCTGCCCGCCTGCAGAAGTGGGGGGGACGCTGCGACGGGGAGCACAGCCCCGGAGGTGCGAAACGTGGTGGTGGTCGAGCCCGTCGAAGCCGCCGGCCACGTGGGGAGGTGGGAAGGTGCTGGGGGGTTCCCAGCCCGGCTGTGCCGCGGCGCTGGGCTGGCCCCCCGGTGCTCGGGCCACCGGCCACGATGCCACTGCTGCGCTGGGGCGATGGGGACAGCCGGTGGGACATCGCACGTGGCGAGTGGCCGCCGTGCTCTGGCTTTGGCGTCGTGCAGGCAAGCGCGGCGTCACCGGACCCTGGCCCTTCGCCGCACGGTGACAGTCCGGAGATGTCGGACCCTTTTGTTGCAGCATCCCGGGATGCTTCGCCGGGAGGAGCCGGGGGCCTGCGCTGCCGACCCTCCTCCCTTGCGAGGGGCGGTGGGATGCTGCACCCCGCGGCCGGACCCTCGCCGCCACCGGACCCTCGCCGCCGCCGGACCCTCGCCGCCACCGGACCCTCGCCGCCGCCGGACCCTCGCCCCGTGGCCGGACCCTCACTATGGCCAGACCCTCCGCCCGTGGCCGGACCCTCGCCCCGTGGCCGGACCCTCGCCCCGCGGCCGGACCCTCGTGCCGGCGGGCGGCGCGGGCGCGGGCGCGGGCGCGGGCGCGGGTGGGTTTATTAGCGTTATTCCGGCATTGTGATGCAGAGAGAGTCGGCGCACCAGCTGCTCCTGCCCGGGTGTTTATTGTTACCTAGAGACAGCCCCTGGCTCCCGCCCAGCTCCCCCCACCGCACCATGCAAAATTTATAGCGCGGCGGGTCCCGCTTTAACTCTCTGCCTCCCGGGCGGGGGCTGCCCAGGAGACCCCCGCGGTGCTCGGCCCCGGGGGGCGGCTGCGCCAGGCCGGGCGATGCCGCGTCGCGCCGTGCCGCGTCATGCGATGCCGCACCATGCCGCACCACGCCGTGCCGCGCCATGCCGTGCGGCGCTGTGCCATGCCGAGCCGCGCCGCGCCGTGCCATGCCTTACCACGCCGTGCCACACCATGCCATGCTCCGCCATGCCGTGTCATGCTACGCCATGTCGTGCTGTGCCATGCCGTGCCGTGCCGTGCCACCCAGAGCCCCAGCCCAGCAGCACAGACGCCCCCAGGGAGTCTGTATCCATGGCACGGCTAATCCTCGGGCCGGGCAGGGTGCCAGCCCATCCCCGGTGCCCGGCTGCCGGAGGGGATGCGGCCCCGGCTGCCCCCTGCCCCGGCTGCCCCTCGCCGAGAGGGAGACGCAGGGCGCTGAGGGGCTGCGGGGGCTCTGCCCGTGGGGGGCCGGGCGGAATGGGGCAGGGGTCTCACCCTGGGCATCAGCCTGGTGCCACGTGTCCCCCTGCTTTCTCTTGCCATGGCGTGGCACAGCGCGGCACGGCACGGCACGGCGTGGCGTTGCTCAGCATGGCAAAGCATGGTACCGCGCGGCATGGCACGGCTCGGCACGGCTCGGAACAGCACGCGGGGGTTTCAGCACCGCTGGGTGCCGGAACCAGCCGGTTGTGACCATCTGCCCCGGCGTGACCCTCGCCGCGGCCGGTGTCGCCGTGTCCCCTCGCGCCGAGCGCCTGCCAGCCCCGGGGACACCGGTGTCGCCGCGAGGGTGACGCGTCCCTGCCGCCTGACCCCGGCCCCGGCCACGCACCGCACCCCAGCGGGCGGCCAGATCCTGCCCCGTCGCCCCGCCACCGCGCCCCGGCAGAGCCCCCGCTCCCCCCGCTCCCCCCACCTCTCAGCAAGTTTTTTATGTGATTACAGGCACTGCATGGTAATTAGTGCTAAACTCATTTGCACAACTACAGTTAATTGGCTACAACAATTAATTAATGTGTTGGAAATTTGGCACTGGGAGAAAAAAAAAAAAAAGTTTGTCATCAGAGGGAAAAAGGGGGAGACGGGGGGGTCCGGGGGTGCCCACACCCACCTGCACCCACCTGCAGCCCCGGCTCTTCCCCAAAGTTTCCCTCCCTGAAGCTGCTCGCCCGGCCCTGCCCTGCGCTTTGTTTTCCCCTTTCTTCTCCTTTTTAATTCTTTTTTTCTCTGTTTTCCTTTTTCTTTCTTTCTTTCTTGCTTTTTTTTTTTTTTTTTTTTTTTTACAACTTAAGCAAACTCATTTCCCTGATAAAATATAGCATGACTAATGACTGAAGCATGTAAAAATCATTGGGAAAATGTCCTTGGAAGACGAATGCATTTTCAGCAGAATAATTAACTTAATTAACAAATTCACATGCATATTCATCAGGCTATTAATGTCTTCTCAGCTCAGCTTGACGAACATTGCGGTAATAACCATCTCATTTGCATATTGCATTCTACTGCTATCCAAAAAAAAAAAAAAAAAAAAAAGGCAGATGCACACGCGTGTGCCCCGCTCCCACGGGATCTGCGGCGGGTGCCACGCTCCCCGGTGAGGTTCCCGGTCCTCGTGCGCCGGTGCCCGCGTGCCGGCACCGAGCGGTGGGAGGTGTGAGGCGGACGCCGCGCCGCCTGCCGCAGATGCCGAGGCCGGGAGCGGCGGTACCCGCCGCTCCCGGCCTCGGCATCTGCGGCAGGCGGCGCGGGCGCGGAGGGGGAGAGGACCCGTAGCAGCTGTCGGCCTAATTCGGCTAACGCGCTGCTCGTGGGCGGCTTAGAAAAACAGATTAGGCGCCTGCGACAGGCACTGATTCCTGACATACGCTCGGGGTCTGCGTCTTTATCGCCCGCGCCCGGCGAGGAGGGATGAGGATGAGGAGGATGGGGGTGATGGGGATGGCAGGGGTGATGAGGGTGATGGGGGTCAAGGTGGCGATGGGTATGAAGGGGGTGGTGGGGATGAAGGGGGTGATGAGGGTGATGGCGGTGATGGGGGTCAAGGAGGTGATGGCGATGAAGGTGATGAAGGTGATGATAGGGACGAAGGGGGTGATGAAGGTGATGGGAGTCAAGGTGGCGACGGGGATGAAGGGGGTGGAGGGGGCGATGGGGATGAAGGGGGTGGTGGGGATGAAGGGGGTGATGAGGGTGATGGGGATGATGGGGGTGATGAGGGTGATGGGGTCAAGGTGGCGATGGGGATGAAGGGGGTGGAGGGGGCAATGGGGATGAAGGGGGTGGTGGGGATGAAGGGGGTGATGAGGGTGATGGGGAGGATGAGGGTGATGGGGATGACGGGGGTGATGAGGGTGATGGGGGTCAAGGTGGCGATGGGGATGAAGGGGGTGGAGGGGGCAATGGGGATGGAGGGGGCAATGAGGATGAAGAGGATGAAGGTGATGATAGGGACGAAGGGGGTGATGAGGGCGATGGGGGTCAATGTGGTGATGGGGATGAAGGGGGTGGAGGGGGCAATGGGGATGAAGGGGGTGATGGGGATGAAGGGGGTGATGAGGGTGATGGGGGTCAAGGTGGTGATGGCAATGAAGGGGAGGAAGGGGATGATGAGGATGAAAGGGATGAAGGGGGCAAGGGGGACGATGGGGATGAAGGTTCTGATGGGGACACCGGGGGCATTGAGCAGATCCAGCCCCGCCAACTGGCCCCACCCACACATGCCACACCCTGCATGGCCCCACCCATCCCTGCCACACCCTGGTTGGCTCCACCCACACACATCACACCCGCTTTGGCCCCACCCATCCCTGCCACGCCCGGCTTGGCCCCACCCATAGCGGGGGGGTGCAGCCCTGCGTGAGCGCACAGCGCGCACACGAGCGTGCGCGCACGCGCACGCCACCCACGCAGCACACGAGTGTGCAAACATGCCGTGGGTGCGCGCCCCGCAGGTGTCACCCAAGGCGGGGGGCACACACGGGGATTGTAGATCACCCGGAGGGGTTCAAGGTCACCCAGCGGGTGCCACACAGGGGTCCAGGTCAGCGGTGGAGGTTCCAGGTCACACAACAGGGGTGTCACCCAAGGGGGGGGCGTCCTGCGTCACCCGGGGTAGGTGCCAGGTCTGAGTCCAGGCTGCGCCGCGGCCCCGTGGGGCTGGGCCCCTTACTACGGGGGGGGGCACAGCCCCCCCGGGCCATGGGGGGACACCGTGTCTGGGACGGACGGACGGACGGAGGGACACGCAGGCGGGTGGGTGGGTGGCTGGGCAGACAGACGGACGCGTGGGTGGGCGGGGGGACGGACAGGAGACATGCGGGAGGGTGGGCAGGCGGAAGGATGGCCGGCGGCGCGAGCGGGCGGCTGTATAGACAGACACACAGGTGGACGGACGGACGGACGGACGTCCTGACGGGCCAGGAGCCGTCAGAAGGGGCCGGGGGGGACACGACTCTGTCCCCCCTCCGCTCGGGGGGCACAGGCCCTGCTGCGGCCCCTCTGGGGACCGCCGGGGGTCAGGGGGCCGTGGCCCGGGGCAGCGGGGGGGGGGCGCGGCGGGCCCCCGGCAGCGCGTGTCCCCTCACGGGCTGCCCAGCAGGGACCACCCTGCTCCCGGGGCGGGGACAGATCTCAGCCAATCCCCATCCAGGACTCATGCTTCCAGCCAATCCCCTGCCAGGGCTTGTGCTGCTGACCAATCGCAGCCTTTCCTGCACCTAGCCCCGCCCACCCTGGGTATATAAGCCCCCTGCCCAGGCTGCGGCCGGTGGCTCCCTTCGAGGGTGCTTTGGGGGTCCCGTTGTGGCCGTCGGGGCCCCTCCGGGTCCCTCCCCACCGCCGTGTGCCCCCCGCACCCCTCGTGGCAGAGTATGGAGGGGGCGCGATCCGGCCTGGCCGGGGGCTGCGGGTGCCCCCAAGCACCCTCAGCTGTGCCCGGGGGTCCCCACGCAGGGGGACGCAGCCCAGCGCCACGGCCCCTGGCACCAGAAAGCTCTGTGTGGCCACCGGGCCCCTGGAGCATCGCGGTGACAGAGGCTGGGTCACCAGTGTTCGCTGGGGGGACGCACGCAGGGGCTGCCCTGCCTTTGCTGGTGGCCTTGAGATGCCCCCGACCCCGGGGACCTGCCTGTCCCGCTGCCCGCGCAGGCGGGCGCGAGCTGAGCCCTTCCCCATGGAGCAATGGGGAAACTGAGGCACGGCTCACCTGGGGCTGCTGCAGGGCCGGGAAGCAAAACCCCACCCCTCCGTCGCAGTCCCCCAGGACCTCCCCTTTGTCCCCACGGGCACCCCCGGGGGCTCACCCCCGGCTGCGCCCAAAGAAAATCCCCCAGCAACACCCAAAATGGGGGAGACCCACGGGAAGGGGGAGGGTGGGGGCTGCGGGGCGAAGGTCGGGTGAAGGGCACCGGCGGCGGCACGCGCAGGGGCGGAGGACAACGCGGCGCACGGTGCCAGCTGTATCCAGAGAAAGGCAAATAATTCAGCGGCACCAACCGGAGAGGAACCAGCCCGCCGAGCCACGTGCCAAAATACCAGCAGTAAAGTAGTTAAATGGATCCAGCGCGGGAGCGAGGAGCCTGCGAGAGCCGGCTTGGGCCCCCATCCAAAGGAGTTAATGTCCCACAGTATGATCGATTAGTTGTCAGATGTGATTTCAAACCAATACAAGATGAATGGCATCATTTTCCTTCTCTCATTTTAGGCAGAATTAAGAAGCCATTAGCTAACACAAATTTTTGGCAACTTTAATAAAAAAGCTCCAATATACATTTGTAGCAAACGTTCCCCAAGGTAACTGCGAGGATGCAAATAACCTCCCGTGGCCCACCCGGTGCTGCCAGTGCCGGGGCCGTGCCCACCAGCTCCGGCACCGAGAGGAGATGCCGACGGAGGGTTTTCTTCCCACCGGAGCAAAGCAGTGAGGTTCCCTGCCCAGCCTATGGCGCCGAGCCCCGGTGCTGGCAAAGGTCTGGCGTCACACGTGTGATGAGCTGGGAGGTCTCGGCTGCGGGCAGGCGGCGGGGGGCTTTGTGCCGGGGCGGGCAGCGCCAGGCAGGGGTGGCCGCGCGGGGACTAGTCAAGGACAAACCGTGCACAAGCTGCTCCTGCCCGCGTGCCCGCAGGCGCGGGCCGACGTGCCAGCCCAGCCGTGGCCATTACGGCTGCGCGCGCCAGCTGCGGCCGCCCGATCCCCCCGTCCCCGGGGAGGCCGCGGGGGGGGCCCGGGCACCGTGCCACCGCCCGGGCACCGGGGCAGAGCCACGGCCCCCCGGCAGCACCCGGCAAGGGGCGACAGGGTCAGGCAGGGTGATGGGGAGGGCGGCTTCAGGGGCCAGTGGCCGAGGGCAGGGACCCCCCAGCTGGACCCCAGCCCTGAGGGAACCCCCGGGGACCCCCAGATTCTGGGGTAACCCAGGGCGGCCCCAGAGCTGCTGCCAGCCCCGGCACCGCTGCCGGCAGGGGACGAGCTGGAGGGCAGAGATGGGCTGCAGCCGCCCCCCCCGCCCCCAGCTTTCGCTGCCGGATCGACGGATTTTAGGCACCAAATGGGGTTGAATTAGGATTATTATCACAGCTGCCCTAAATGTAATTAGTTTTGCTCGGAACTTGTTTGCTTTGCCGGGATTACGGCACAATCCAGCCGATCTGCCCGGCGCTAACTTGAGAAAGGCTTTAATTACTCTAATAAAGCGGATGCCGGGTTAATGTGATGATTCCAAAGGTGTGTTTTTCAATTACATTTAACAAAAAGATTGATAGTCAGGTAAAATTTAATTAGGAGCGTGCAGGGGGGCGGGGCCAGCCGAGACGCTGCTCACCACCGGCGGCCGTGGAACGGGACCTCGGCTCAGGGCCCGGTGCTGCCACCGTGCCCCACGCACCGCTGGGGTCTGTCTGGGCACGGCTGTCTGTCCTGCTGTGTGGATGGATGGTTGGATGCCATCGGCCCCACCCCGGGGCGGAGGTGGATGGAGGGGGGGTCCTGGCTGTGCCGGGGTAATGTGAAGGCACCCACACGCTGTCCCACCCCCCGCCTGTGTCCCCTCCAGCTCCGCGGCACCGGACAGATGTTCTGGGTGCCTTGGGTCCTCTCTGTCCCACCACCACGCACCAGAGGCATCGCCCGGCGCTGCCGTCTTGGGGCCGTCGGGATCCGCTCGAAGCAGATGGGATCCAGCTGCCAGCAGCAGCACAAGGAACCGGCTGCCGGGAGGAGCGGGGCTGAGGGCCGCAGGAGGGGGCCGGGGGCTCCCGCGCCCAGCACAGACCTCCGGCGAGCCCGGCCGAGCCAGAGCTGCCAAGAGAAATGGGCAGATTATGGGATGAACGCAGGCCAAGGCAGGGCTGGGATGCAGCCGCCGTAAATCAGCTTTTAAGTAGCAACAAAATGGACATTTCCCATATGAACTGAGCCACCGCCTGGCGCGGAGCGGGAGGAGAAGGGAGCCCCGGCCGGGTGCGGGGCTGGAGGCAGTGGGGTGGGGATGGGCAGGGTGGTACCCCCAGCCAGGGGCTCCAGAGGGGAGAGAGGGGAAGGGAAGGGAAGGGAAGGGAAGGGAAGGGAAGGGAAGGGAAGGGAAGGGAAGGGAAGGGAAGGGAAGGGAAGGGAAGGGAAGGGAAGGGAAGGGAAGGGAAGGGAAGGGAAGGGAAGGGAAGGGAAGGGAAGGGAAGGGAAGGGAAGGGAAGGGAAGGGAAGGGAAGGGAAGGGAAGGGAAGGGAAGGGAAGGGAAGGGAAGGGAAGGGAAGGGAAGGGAAGGGAAGGGAAGGGAAGGGAAGGGAAGGGAAGGGAAGGGAAGGGAAGGGAAGGGAAGGGAGAGGCCTGGCTGCTGCGGGGTGCTCAGGTGGGCACCACCTGCTCTCTGGAGCTGGATGTGGCCCCACATCTGCTGGCTCTGGGCTGCCCTGCTGCCCCTGCTTGGGTTTTGCCCCTTTTCTCCTCCTGGGGCCGGGGGGGGACTGGGGGCAGGTTGCCCCCTTTACACAGGCTGCAGACCCCCTGGTGGCTCAGCAGAGCCTCTGTGCCCCTGGCCCTGGGTGCCCCCATCCCTTGGGGACCACCTGCCCCCCTTGCTCTCCCCCATCCCAGCCCGTCTGTGCAGCCACCCCAGTACTGGCTGTGCCCCACGGGGCGTGGGGGTCTCTCCTCAGCCCCCGGCATCTCTCACCACCACCGTCCAACCCCCCGCCCCCCAGCTGCAAGTGGGGGACAGGGCTAAGCCCCACCCTGGCGGTGGGGCAGGGGGTAAATGGGGGGGGGACACGACCCCAGGGAGGGCTGGGAGGGGCGGTATATGGCCACTCCATGGGGCAGAGGGCTGTGGCTGGCAGGTACACGGACAGGTGGGGGGACACTGCCCGGGGGTGCACGCACACACACCCCCCAAGCCCCACGCCGCGACCACGCATGTGCCCGTCGATTGAGTAGCCGCCCTCCCTGCCCAGCGACGCCAAGCCCCCCCCGCCGGGGCCGGGCCGTGGGGCGGGGGCCGGGCCGGGGTCCCCGGGGGGCGGTGTTCCGGGGCAGCGGGCGCTGCCCGCGGGCGGTACCGGCAGCGCGGGCAGGGCCGGGCCCCGCAGCAGTTCCAGGCACAGATGTCCCGGCTTTAACGGCTCCACCGCGCAGCCTGGCGGGCCGGCGGGGGTGGGGGGGGCGGCCCGGTAGCCCCCGGTGCGGCGGAGGCGGCTGCCAGCCCGGCCCGCCCCGGCCGCGTCTCCGGGCACCGCGGGGACCCCCCCCGGGCGGCGTCCCGGTCTCCCCATCGCATAAAAACGGGGCGGCCCCCCGCGCCCCTCCCGGCCCCCCAGCCCCGAGCCCCGGCAGCCCCCGGCCCCCGAGCGGGGCCGCCCCCGCAGCGCGGCGAGCGCCCAGCGCCGGGAGCCGCCGGGTTTTCTGGTATCTGCAGTTTTGGCAGAAATCTGCCTTTAATTTAGCTGTCCATATAAAAACCCGCACTGTATAATAATGAACAGATGCCGTGAAATTTAAACTGAAGCAATGACTCCTCCTCTCCCCCCCCGGCTGGCACTCGCCGGTGGCAGCGGCGACCGGGGCTGGCGCTCGCCCCGCGCCCCCCCGCGCTCCGCTGGGCCGGCCGGGGGGCACCGGGGGCACCGGGGACGGCGGGGGGAGAAGCCCACCCCCCGTCTCATCCTGCCAGGAAATAGGGAGCCCGAGCTCGAGCGAGCCGCCACCGCGGGGTGCCCCCGGTGCTGGCCCCTCTCCGGTGCCCCCGGGCCGAGCCGTGCGCGGTCCCCGGTAACGCCTCCCCCCTCCCCAAGGTGATTTTGGTCCCACGATCACGCAAAATCCCCGCAGAGCCCCGCGGGTCGCAGCGGCACCTCCCCTGCTCCTTCCTCGGGAGCCGCCGCCGTCGCCGGTCAGCGGGGCCGCGGTGCGGGACGACCGGGCACCGGACCGGGCACCCGGGGCCGTGCACCGGGGCCGTGCACCAAAACCTTCCACCGGAGCCCTGCACCGAGTGCGGGGCCGCATTGCGGGGCCGGCCTGGGCGGGTTCCCGCATCCCCTCGCTTCGGCGGGGACGGGCGGGCGCCGGGGAAACAAAAATCCCGGGAATTGAACGGAAAGCGCAGCCCCCCCAGCGGGGCCGGCCCCCCCCCGCCGCCCCCGGCCCCCCGCCGCCCCCCTCCCCCGCCGCCGCCGGGGCATCCGCCCTTCGCCGCCGCTTCTCCGGGCCGCGGCCCCGGTGCAGCCGGTTGCCGGTGACGGTCGAAGGGCCGCGCATCTCCCCCCTCGCCCGGCCCCACGGAGCTCCCGCCCGGCCCCCCCCCCCCCCCCCCCCCGCCCTGCGGCTTTTTCCTCGGAGAAACGAGGCCCTTCCCGGGAGGACAACTGGGCCGGAGCCGTCGGAAGAGGCGGGGAGCGGCGAGCGCTGGGGCCCGGCCCGGACGGGAGGCTGGGGGGGGTCGAGGGGACCCGGCGCTCGGGGGAGCCCGGGGAACTCGGGGGGGACTGCGCTCCGCCGCGGCGTCTCGCCAGGTCCCGGCCCCCGCCGCCGCTTTCGCCGGGCCCGGCACGTCGGGCCGCGCCAGAGCCGCTCCCTGTCTCCAGCCCCGGCGACCCCGAGCCCGTCCCAATTTCCCCCAAAAGCCGCGGGGCTGTGGGGCGCGGGTCACCCCGGCCTCTCCCAGGAGGGACCCGGGGGCTCCGTCCCCCCAGCCCCGGTGCTGCCCCGGCGCACGCCGCCTCCCGCGGGGAACCGGCCCCTCGCGACCTCCGTGGCCGTGGGCAGCGGCACCGCGTGGCCGGGAGCCCGGTCCCCGTCCCTGCCGGGAGCCCGGGGCCGTCGGGTAGTGATGAGCCCCGGCGTCCGGAACGGTAAATAGACCGACGCCCGTTTGCCTGGGGAGGTGGCGGGGCCCGGGTTCCCGTTCAGCACCGCCGCGGCGGACAGCTCCGCACCGGGCACTGGCACTGGAAACCGGGCACCGGCACCGGGAACCGGGCACCGGCACCGCCGTCCCGGAGCTCCAACGGGCACCGGCATCCGGCACCGGCACTGGGAATCGGCACCAAGACAGGGCACCGCGCCCGGGTCCCGGAGCTCCAACGGGCACCAGCAACGGGCACCAGCACCGGGCACCGCGCCGGGGTCCCGGTGCTCCAACGGGCACCGGCCCCGGGAACCGGCCCCGGCATTGGGACTGGGCACCGCGCCGGGGCTCCAGCGGGCAGCGGCATCGGGAACCGGGACCGACTCTGCCATCGGCACGGCGCCGGGGCTCCGTCGGACACCGGCACCGGGAGCCGGCACGGGCACGGAGCACCGCGCCTAGAGTCGACCGGGTACCAGGGCCGCTACCGACGAACCCAGCCGTGGCCACCGCCGCCGGGCATCCTCGCCGCGGCCACCGGTACGGCGGGTCGGGGCCAGCTGCGGGCAGCGGCGCCCCGGGGGACCGGAGCGGTGTCACCGCCGCGGCTCGCCCATGACGGCGGGGCCGGCACCGAGCCGGACCGCCGCTCCGGATCCCGGTGCCTTTATTGGCGGGGGGGGGACGGGACACGACACACCGCCTCCCCGGTCCCGGGGGGGGACACCCGTGGGGCAGAGCCGCGTTATATCAGCGCCGCCCCACCGCGGGCCGCGCACTCGGGCGGCGGGAGCGGCGGTGGCACCGGCACCGCCACCGCCGAGAGGCCGCGGCGGCGGGCGCGGGGCGGGGGGTCTGGCCGGTGCCCCCGGTGCCCCCCCCGGGGCGGAAGGAAAGCGGCGAAGGCGGCGGAGTCAACATTGAATATTTATTAATCGCCGTCGAAGGACGCTCGGTCATTACAGGTTCGCCGCGAATCGCACCGGCGGCGGCTCGGCGGGGCCGGGAGGGCCCGGGGGGCCCGGGGGGCCGGGGGCGGCCGGTGCATGCAGTACGGCCGGGCCCCGCGGCCCCCGCCGCCGCCCAGCAGTGTCCGCGGCGGCGGGGAGCGGGGAACCGGACAGCGGGGGAGCGGGGGCGGCTCCCGGCGCGGGGGGGCTCTTGCATATCGTTGGCCATAAATATTTATTAATCGAAATGAAACGGAACAGAAACACGAAAGCACTTCTGGTGTCGGACAGGCGGGTCCCCTTTGCTACAACGGTTTGTGGTTTTTTCTTTTTCTTTTTTTTTTGTTTTTCCCGTTTTTGTTTTTGTTTTTTTTTTTGCAAAACTTTTTTTTTTTCGTTTTGAAAACATTTCTCAGAAATTCTCCTCCTCCTCCCTGGTCTCTAAAAATGCTGGTTTTTCGAAGGTGGTGCGGGCAGGTTCAAAAAAAAAAAAAAAAAGAAAAGAAAAAAAAAGAGCGTTATCTCGGCTGTACGGCGCCTCCCGACCGAAGGAATGCGGCAAACCGGGGCGAAGCCACGCGGGCCCGGAGGCCGCGGGGAGGGGCGCAGCCCCGCCAGCCCCCCCAGCCCCGCTTGCATAGCTCGGGAGAACCGGGGCGGCCCCGCGGGGCCGGGGGTTGTTCTTCTTTTTTTTTTTTTTAATTTTTTTTTCCTTTTTTTTCTTTTTCTTTTTTTTTTCCGTTTCAAGTTTTTAAAACAGGTAAAAAACGTCCTGACACACAGGCGCTGCGAGAGGAGCTCCCGGGGCCGGGAGCGGGGCGGGGGCCCCCCCAAAGCCAAGTGCATCTCTGCGCGTCCGCCGGGCCGGGCCCGCTTGCATAGATAGAAACGTGGGATCCGGATCCTCCCCTCGCCTCCTTATTGCTGCGGAAAGTTTCGCTCCTCTCGCTCCCACGGGCCGGGGCAGCGGGGGTCCGATGCCGGGGGGTGGGGGGGTCACGGCGGTGGAGGGGAGAAACGGCTCGAAATGGGGGAGAGGGAAAGACAAAAAAAAATATATATACATATTTTAAAAATTAAATTAAAACGAATTAAAAAGGAAACGAGGCGGCTCGATCCAGCGGGCCGGGCCGGGCTCCGGGGGCGGCTCCGTCGAGTGCTGCCGCCGCTGCCGGGGGGGCCGGGGCCGCGCTGGGCGCCTCCCCCCTCGGGGAAATGGTAATAGTAGTAGTAATAATAACAATAATAATAATAATAAATTAACTATCGAACTAATAAATAATAATAATTTACGGAAAGGGGGAAATCCTCCCGAAAAAGCACTTTGTCCCCACGGGGCGCGGGCCCCCGCCGCCGGGGCTGGGCCCCCATATTGCACCAAAGCCCACGGCGGGGCCGCGGGGGCCGCTCCGCGGGTGTCCTCCCCGGGCGGGGAGGGGGCTGGGGGGGCTCGGAGCGGGCGGGGAGGGGGTGTCAGTTGTGGAAGAAGGCGTTGAGCTCCTCGTACATGGGGCCCCGCTCGTGCGGGAGGTGCATGTCGTAGGGGAAGATGTTCTCGGAGTGGACCCCCCCGCGCATCCCCGCCGAGCCGAAGACCAGGTTGTGGCCGGCGGGCCGGGAGCCGGGCAGCGCCGAGTAGTGCATAGAGTAGTGGTAGCTCTTCTCGTGGTCGGGGGAGGAAGAGTCCTGCTTGAGGGAGAAGTTGCCGTTGATGCAGAGCGGGGGGCTGAGCCCCCCGTCGTACTCCGAGCTGTTGTAGTCGGGGGAGGCGTTGCCGTAGAGGCTCTCGTAGGCGGAGGCGCAGTAGCTGTGTGTCCTCAGCCCGTGGGAGCCGGGCCCGGCGGCGGGCGGGCACTGCGCCGCGGCCAGCCGCGAGCAGGGGTAGGGGTAGGGGTGCACGGCGAAGGAGGCGTTGGGGCCGTGGAAGCGGCCGCCCTCCTGCCCCTGCTCCGTCAGGAAGTTGCGGGAGTTGAGCTGCAGGCAGCCGGCCACCAGGTTGGTGGTGGGCTGCGACAGCCCCTTGCACAGAGTCTGCACGTAGGAGACCAGGTCGGGCCGCTTGCCCGAGCGCAGGATCTCGGAGAGCGCCCAGATGTAGTTCTTGGCCAGGCGAAGGGTCTCGATTTTGGAGAGCTTCTGCGTCTTGGAGTAGCAGGGCACCACCTTCCGCAGGTTGTCCAGGGCCGCGTTCAGGTCGTGCATGCGGTTGCGCTCCCGCGCGTTCGCCTTCTGCCGCCGCAGCTTGGAGCGCTCAGCCGCGCCTTGGTCATCTTGCGCTTCTTCGGGCCGCGCTTCTTGGGCCGCTCGCCCTCCGCCTCCTCCAAGCCTTCCTCCTCCTCCTCCTCCTCCTCCTCGTCCCCGCCTAGCTCCCCTTCCTCCTTGCTCTCCCCCAGCGAACCCTCGGGCGGCTCCTCGGGGAGGGCGCAGCCCTTCCCGCCCGCTCCTCCTTCTCGCCGCGGCCATCCTCCTCCTCGCACTCCTCGGCCCAGCCGCCGAATTTCGGCACCTCGGGGACCAGGCTGGGCTCGCTGAACAGTCGCGTCAGCATGGTGGCTGCACGGGGGGCAAAGAGCCAGGCGTTACCGGCGGCCCCGCCGCGCCCCCCCCACACCCGCTCCCCGCCCCGGTCGCGGCGAAAACGAATGGGGCGCGGGGCCGCCCGCCGCCGCCGCCCGCCCCGGCCGCCCGCCCCGGGGGCACCGGGGCTCCCTCGGGGCGCGGCGGCGCCCCCCCCACGACGCCCGCCCCCCCCTCCCGGGGGGCTCTGCGCCGCCGCCGCCCGCTCCCCGGCCCTGGCTCTCGCCGCGGCCGCTGCCCCCTCGCCGCCCCCGGCCCGGCCGGTGCCGGCCCCCCCGCCCCGGTGCCCCGCGGGCCGGGCCCGGTGCCGCCGGCCCCTCTTTGACGCCTCCAACTTTTCCCCGCCGCGGGCGCGGAGCGGCCCCGGCCGCGGCTCCGCCACCGCCGTCCCGGGGCCGGAGCGCTGAGGCGCGGCCGCCGCCCCCCCCCCGCCCCCGGTCCCCGTACCCCCTCCGGCCCGGTCAGCCCCGCCTGGGGCCCCCGAGGCTCCCCCCCCGGCCGCCGGCGCGAGGCCCGTAAAATGCGGCGGCATCAAACGGCGGGGGGCGGCGGGGGGCGGCGGGGGCGGCGAGGGCGGCCGCGGCCGGGGTCCCCCCCGGGGCGGCCGCGGGGGCGGCGGGCGGGGGCGCCGCCGGGGCCGCCCCCGGGGGCCGGGGGGCGCGGAGGGGCCGGGGCCGGGGGGCGCCGCCCGGGGCGGGGGCGGAGGGCGCCGCGGGGGCGCGGAGGGGCGGCCCCGCCGGGTCGGGGCCCCCGGGGGCGGCGGCGCGGCGGCTCCGCGCCGGTTTCGTTGATGCCGCTCGGCCGCCGCCGCCCGCTCCGTCCCGCCGGGGCCGCGCCGCCCCGGGCACGGGGGCCCGGGGGGGACCATGGGCGCCGGAGCCCCGACGAGCCCCCCGGGGGCGGGGGGGGGGCGTGGGAGCCCCGGGGCGTGGGGAAAAAAAACCCCATCGGCGGGGCCGGCGGGGAGCGGGAGAACCGAGGGCCGGGGAAGAACGAAAGACGGGGGGGGAAAAAGGGCGAGACGTGGCGGAGAAACAAAATCAACATGGAAGTTGCCTTTTCTCCATTCAAGTTTCCTCCGCTGCCCTCCCAGCCCTCCACTTCTTACATAACTCACCTTCGCGCGGACCGGAGGAATTCTTATTTCATTGTTCCCAGCATCTTCTGGGACCGGGACGCGGCTCCTTGAGGTGCTCCAGCCTCCTGCAGTCCTCTATCCAAAAGGAGGCGAGAGTGGCATCTCTACCCAGCAAAGGGGGTACCAGCTCTGCTGCCAGTGCCATATGGTTGGCACGTCATGCGCGAGAGCTATCACATGAGAGCTAATGATTGACATGCGCTTGCATTCAGGGAGATTTGTCTCTCTGGGGAAGGAGGACTCGCCATCTGTCACTCTGTACTCAAAAAAAAAAAAAAAACCACAACCCCCAAAAAAAACCAACCTCTTCCAAATCTACAGCTCTGCCTACACGCCGCAAAATGGGACCTGGGCGAGATGCAGGCGATGGCGGGGCCGGGCTGAACAATGGAGCCAGCGGCAGGGCGGCGGGGGAGACCGGCCACCCCAGCCAGGCCGAGCGTGGCGGCGGCGGCCGGCGGGCAGCGGGGCGAGGGGGGAGACGCCGTGGGGACCCTCGCTGGGAGCTGGCATCTGCGGCTCGCCGCAAAATACCGCGGCGGCTCGCCCGGGTCCATCCCCACCCTCAGCCACCAGCCGAGCGGGGATGGCTGCGGCACTGAGGGCCTGGCGCGGACTGGGGGCCGCGGCCGGGCAGGGCCCGGGGGAGGTGGAGGCGCTGACGGCGCCCGGTTCGGCCGTACTGGCCCGGGCAAGGGGGCTGCAGGGGCAAGTGTGGGCAGGGCTGGTGGCTTCAGGGCCGTGGGTCCCCACATGTGGGTGGCACGTGGCCACTCTGGCTGCCCATCAATGCCACGGCCCCCACCGGCACTCCCTTGGCCACACAGCCGCACCAGCCTCTCCCTGCAGCCCCGCGGCACAGCCCGGCACGCACAGCCGCAGCCAGCCTTCGGCACGCTCCTACGTGTGCACACAAACACACACACACTCGCACGCACACACACCTGCACACTTGCACGCACATGCACACCCTCCCCGATGCACACGGGGTCCAAGCACCCCGCGGAGGCGGGTCCCACGGTGTCGGAGGCCTGGCCATGCCGTGGCGCAGCCGGCGAGGCCTTTGTCTGCCGGGCACCTCCTCACTGGCCGCGGCCCCGCACCCCAGCCCGGCAACACCCCGGCACCCCCTGGCCTCCAGGTCTGTCCCTGCCACGGTGCCTGTGGGGCCAGAAATCGGTGCTGCCATTTCCCTTGCGCCTGCAAACCAGCGGCGGGCAGCAGCGGGGCCGGGGAGCCCGTAACGGGCGCGTCATGTCCCTGGGAGCCGGATCCCATCACCCGGTGCCCCGCTCCTGGCTGCACCCGTCAGGGCCGAGCCTTGGGACGTCCCCGTGTCCTGGATCCCCTCTGTCCCCGCAAGCCCGGGGGGGCCGGGACCTGCCCGGCTCGAGGGGTGTGGGCAGGGGAAGAGGCAGCGGGTGCAGGGTGCCACACATGGGCACGTGCTGGCCATGCACCGCAGGCGGCACGGCCATGGCGTGGACACGGCAGGGACACGGTGGCAGTGGTGACCGGGGCTGTGCCCACACGTAGACAAAGGGCTGTCCGTGCCCGGCCACCGTGTCTGTGCCAGCGGCATCGGCGTCGCCCACTCCCCTGGTGCAGGTGCCGGGGCTGGCACGTGACAGAGGGGCCTCCTCCAGCATCCCCCCCGCACGCTGCCGAACCCGCCGACTGTCACTCACGGCTGCGGCCGAGCAGATGGCACCTGGGCTGGAGCCGGCCCGCGGGGAGGCAGGGCCCACCCCAGCCGTGCCAGTGCCGGCGCCTGTGCCGCGCTGGGGCACTGATTCCTGGGCAGCCTCCCGGCACATCGCAGGCCTTCCCCGCAGCACCATTTAGGTCCCTCTGTTGTTGCCATCTTCATTTTGCAGGCGAATGCCGGGCGGGCATCACCGTGCCGCGGGAGCCACCCTTGCCTGGTGCCCGTGGCATGCCGGAGCCGCCTGCTCCTGCCAGCTCTGGGTAAGTCCCCCCACTCCACGGCCCTCGGTACCCAGGCCAAGGGACCCCCAGCCCTCGGCGGGCAGCACGGCCCCTCTCCAGGCCGGCTGTACCCCCGGCATCGGGGCGGCGAAGCCGGCGGCGCCCCAATTCCCGGCACCGGGCTCTCAGCCCATGGGGGACCCGTGGGGACACCGGGGCTGCTCGAGGCCGAGGAGATGCCACGGTGTGAGCGGCCGGGCTGGCCCGTGATGGGGACAGGGCCGGCGTCGGGGGAAGCCGCGAGCCCCTGGCCCGGTGCATCCGTTACAGCCTAATTAGCAGCCGGCGAGCGGCAAGGGTGGGCGCCGGCGTGAGGCTCATCAGCATGCGCAGCGCTTGGAGGGAGAAGAAAGTGGAGACATGAAACGGGGAGAGGAGATGAAAGGGGAACAGGGAGATGAAAACCCAAACCGCTGCATTGTGCCGGGGCCGGGGCGGTGCCGAGGGTCCTTGGCCGGCCTGTGCCGGGACACGGCCTGCGGTGCGGGCAGGAGGGATACCGGTGCCGTCCCCGCGCCGTCCCCATGCTGTCCCTTCCACCGCGACGGTGATGGCGCAGGGCAGAGCGGGGCGGGGGCCCCGTCCGGGTCCCTGTGGGTGCCTTTGGGCCCGGGGGGGGCATGCGGGGTGGTGCGTGGGGCTCCCGGCACCACGGCTGTACAAGCAGGATCCGGCCCCTGGGGAAATGGGGCTGCCCGGGGTGAGGTCGGGGTGGGCCCGGGGCCGGGCACTGCCGGTTGGGCGCCGGCGCTTTGGGTGCCGGGGCTGGCTGGGGGGGGTTTCCTGCCCCGGGAGGTCGGGGCCGGGGGAACTGGGCCCAGGGACCCCAGGGCTCCCGTGCCTGTCCTGCTGCCGGTCCTCGCGTGCGGGGACCGGCTTTCCCGGCACTGCCGCCTGCGGTCCCTGGCCGCCCCAGCCGGGTCGCCTGGGGCCTCGCCGCCCGGCGGGCACAGCGGGGCGTTTGGCTGGGGCACGAAGCTCCTTCCTCCTCCGAAATCCATCCGCCATGTCCCTTCCCCTCCCTCCGCAGGAAGGCGACGGATGGGGATGGGGACCCTGCCTGGAGCGGCGGCTGCTCCATCCGGGAGGTGGGTGCCGGAGGTGGGCGCCGAGGGACTCGTGGCATCCGGAGGGACACAGCAGGGATAAGTAAGCGGGTCGGCACCGGCAGAGCCGTGGTGGGAGCTGGGCGCTGGGTGGTGCCGGGACACGGCTGGGAGCCAGCTGGGCCCAGGGTGGCTCCCGGGGGCCCTGCGTGGGGCGAGTTTGCCGGGGCTCAGCCGGCTGCCGCATCCTCAGCGTGGGGCCGGTGCGCCGCACGCCGCCGGCTGCCTCGGCGAGGTCGTGACGTCCCTCCCCAGAGTGGGCCGGGGGGCACCCGACCTGGCCCCCCTCGCCAGCGGGGTCCCCGTCTCCCCTCGGCGGGGCTGAGCCCACCGGGGCCCGGGCGGAGGAGCCGGCTCCGGCGTCTCCCCGCGAGCGGTGGCGGGGGGAGGCGGGGGCCGAGCTGCCAGATGGAGCCGGCTCGGGGCTGCAATATTTCTGGGAGGTGAAGGCTGGGGAGAGATGGATGCGGTAACGCGCGGCGGAGCCACCGCCGGGGAATGTCAGCCGAGGGGAGGAGAGCGGCGGGAGCCGGAGCGCAGCCCGTCCCCGTCCCCGTCCCCGCTGCGGGCGGGGCCCCCGGAGCAGCTCTCCCTCGTGGGACCCGTCCCTGGGCGGAAGATCCAGCCGCCGGGTGAGCAGGGCCTGGTCTGCGGGCGGGGGTCTCTGGGGG
Organism: Phaethon aethereus; assembly: GCF_964289735.1. NCBI lineage: Eukaryota > Metazoa > Chordata > Aves > Phaethontiformes > Phaethontidae > Phaethon > Phaethon aethereus. Next base: position 5,973,601 of record NC_138601.1, read on the forward strand.
ACGGGGGGGTGGGTCCCCTGCCTGTCCCCGTGCCCCTAAAGCAATGGGGACTGCGGGGTCCTGGGCGGGTTGGGGAAGCTGATGGTGGAGGGAAACTGAGGCAGGGTGGGGGGAAAGGGGCGGTCCTGACGCAGCCGGGATCGGGGGGGCTTTCAGCGACCCCTCCTCTCCTTCGCTAGGGAGGACGGGGAGCTCCTGTGCCGGCCCCGAGGCTGGGGTGCCGGTGCCAAGCGAAGCCCCCGCTGCGGCTGCTCCACCCACCCTGGCCGAATCCTGCCCCTGGGGCAGCCGGACCCCTCCGCCCGTCCCCTCCCCGCTGCCCCTCGCGGGCCGGGGGCTCGTCATGCGGTTTTTAAGACACACGCTATTAATTAGGCAAACGACACCGTGGGAATTGTCCGGTGGAAAACTGCCAAAGCGGCGGCTGCGTGTGGGGCTGGGGACAGAGGGTCCCGGAGCGGGAGGACGGGTGGCCCCAGGGGACTTGTGTCCCCCCCGTGCCCCCTTCGTCACCTGGCAGTCGCCGGGCTCCCCTGTCCGGGGCCGGATGCTCTCTGGGGAAGGGGGGGACTGGGACAGGGGCACCCCAGCTCGAGACCCAGGGTCAGAGGGGGCTGCCATTGTGCCACCAGCAGAGTTGGCTGCTGGTGAGGTAATAAGGCCACCCTGTTGAGGTCACAGTGGGCTATGACATCACAACAACTGGACTGTGATGTCACAAGAGCTCAGCAGTGGACAGGAGACCCACTGCGGCTGCAGCGTGGACCCCATCGCTGCCCCGGCCGGGTCTGGGGGGGCACAGGGGGCCGGCAGGCAGCCCGGCGGTGCCACCGGCACGGTGGGCACGGTGCGGCGCGGCTGAAGGAGAGCTGCTGGCACCGGCCCCCGGCCCCCCCGCGGCAGATGGCGTCCGCTTGGGCCCGTTTCAGGGAGCCGACGGGGCGGGATGGCGGGGGACGCGGCATGTGGGGGTGGCGGGGGCTGCCCGCAGCCACGGCCCCGCCGTCACCCCCCACCCCGCTCGCCTGCGCCCCCTCTGCACTGACTTCCCCAAACCGGGGGGGCGAGGCGGCAGGTGGCCCTCCCAGAAATGCACCGAGCGGTGTCAGGCCTCAGCAGGGCAGGTGGTACAGGGGCCACGGGCGAGGGGGGACCAGGGTGGCACCAGGGACAAAGGCGAGGGACCGGATTGGGAGCTGTGGGGTTGGGGGTGCCAGACCCCCATCCTGGGGGCGGCCTGCGGCCCCCAGCCCTCGGGGGCTGATCCAGCCCGGTGCTGCCATCGGGGGGCTCGGCTGTGCCTGCTGCCCCCGGCGTCGGGCCCTCGGGGGCCCTCACCCCCATCCCGGGGCGCCCTGGGGCCTCCCATCCCTGGGGACATCGGGGACCCCCCTCCTGCACCCCGGGTGTCTCTGGGGACCCCCAGCCAGCGGGGCCCCCATCCCAACACCCCGAGCCATCTGGGGGGGGGCGGCTGGCAGGGAGTGGATTTGGGGGGGGGTGTCTCCATGGTGACAGGGCGCCGATGACGACAGTCGCCATGGCGAGGCTGCGTGGCCCGGCCCGTTGCCATGGCGACGCGCCTGGCACGACGAGTCGCCATGGAGATGGCCGAGGGATGGAGCGGTCCCCATGGCGGGGGCCCAGACCCAGGCCGGGGCTGGGGTCCCTGGGGCCGAGGACCCCCCAGCTCCCTGCACGTGGGGCCTCGCGCCCTCCCGGCGCGGCGCGGCGTGGGGCTGGTGCCGCCGCGTGCCGCTGCGTGCCCGCCGCCGCCGCCCGGGTTCATTTGCACGAGGCTTTTCCACTCCAGTTCACACTACCATCTGACAAGCCCAACTTCTCATTTTCAGAGTAATCACTCCACTGCACTAATTGCACATGCAAATATGCAAATTCGTATTAATTAATTACTATACTAATTAGTTCTGTGGTATTTGCGAGTAATAAATCATTCGGAGGGAGCGGGAAGCTGGAGACCTGGCCCATTTACACTTCGCATAAAATTTTAATAGGCGCTCCGGCTGATCCGGGACAGCCGCGCCACGCCGCGCTTAAAGGCGCAGAGCTGGCGTGCCACGGCCTGGCCACGCTGGCCGGCTCGGGGGGCACCGGCTCCCCTGGCCCCGGAGGGTGGGAGGGGGAGAGGGGACGGAGAATAGGGAGGGAAAAGGGAAAATGAAGAAAAAGGTGATGGGGAGGAGGGATGCGGGCGGTTTCGGGGGGTGCGGGGCTGGTCCCCAGGGCTGGCGCGGTGGCTCCGTGCCCGGCGGCTGCGGTGGCCCCCGCCGTCTCCTCCTGGGGAAACTGAGGCACGGAGCGGGGCCGCCCGGGGAGCGGGTGCAGGGTGCTCCCCACCGCAGCACCCCGTGCCCGGGGGCTCTCCCTTCGCCCGGGGGATGCCCAGCCCCTCCTGGCACGGGGAGGCCCCGAGGACGCGGGTACCCAAGGAGGGGGGGTCACCCCGCTCCGCAGCCGCTCTTGCTCCCACCCGCTGCCGCGGCCACGCCGGCACCGCGACCACGCCGGCACCGCGCAGCCGCTCCCCGCCGCCACCTTTGGGGATTTTGCAAGCCTTTAATTGTCGTAAGCACAGATTAATTAAGCAGCGATAAACACAAACCCATGCATTATTGATGAATAAGGGTGAGTTCAGGTTGGTGCAAACGTTGTAATTAAATATAAACCTCAAGCTGCCCATTGTTAACGGACAAATTACATTACTATTGCGACACGTGTCGGGGCGCGCGCGGCCGGGAAGGGGCTCGTGCCCGGGCACCGCAACCCTGCTGCGCCCTCCGGCCCCGCAGAGAGGGAGAGGGGAGGGGGGCTGGGAGGGGGGCTTGGGGGGCAGGCTCATCGCGGACGTCCCCGGTTTCGCCGCAGCGCCGGGGCCAGGCCCTTCTCCGGCCGCATCCGTCCTGGATCCGCGTGCGCCGAGGATGCTCCACGCCGGGCACGGCACAGGCCAAGGGACGTGCGCACGCACACGCGTGCACAAGCACACACACGCCCCTGTGCACACACGCACTTCCCTGGCACGCGCACACGTAAACACGCACACGCTGCTGTGCACACACGTGTGTGCACACACACGCACAGGTGTGCACACGCACACGCAGCCGCTCCTGTGCGCACACGTGCACAGCCCTGGCACACGCATGCACGCACACCCGGGCACCCCTCGCCCCCAGCCCCGCTTCCCACCGCACCGGCACCCACCAAAACGACCCACCCTGAGGCAGGGCAGCCCCTACCCACAGGGACCCGTGTCCCCATGTCCCCGTCTCCCCCCACACAAGCAGACCCCCCACCCGGGCACCTTCCCCGCCCAGGCCACGCTCGCCCGTATGTCCCTCCTTTATGGATTTGCAGCTGCCAGTCCCTTTGCCGGGACCCCCGCGCCGGGCGCCATGGCCGTGCCAGCCTCCCCGCGAGCGCCTGGCTCTCCCCGGCCCTCTGGCAGCCACATCCCCGGGGGACCCCGGGGACACCCTCACTGGGACAAGTGACGATGACGCCAGGGGCCGTGGGGCGAGCCCGGCTGGCTGCGCGTCCCCAGCTTCCCGCGCGCCCCTCGCCCGGGCGGAGGGTGGGGGTTGGCAGCTGGTAGCTATTTATTAACCAGTCATGGTTAAATTGGTTTATAAATTAACAGATGTTTTAACTTTATTCTTTCTTCTGGGAATGGAGGCAGCAAACTGGTCTGTGCTGGCGGCTGGGCACCGGCCGGGCCCCCTCCCTGGCAGGGTCTCAGGGATGGGGGGAGCGGGGCTGGCAGCCCCCCCGCAACCCCCCTGGAAGGGCACCGCGGGGCCACCGGGATGGGCTGTCGGGTCCCCTGGGGTCACGCTTCCCCGGGAAGGGGGCGGCTGGGGCCTGGGGCTGTGGAGAGCTCATGCTACAGGTGGGGAAACTGAGGCAGGGCCAGCACTGATGTCCCCCAGGCAGAGGAGATCCTCGGGCTGCCTCTCCTCTCTGGGTCTCACCGCTGCATCCCCTCCCTCCTCGGGACCTCCGGGCTTGCACTCCCTCACCCCCCGCCAAGGTTTTAACCGTTCAGAGCCTCCCCGGGGCACGCAGACCCCGGCACCGGGCTCCGTGTGCACAGACCCCCCGGAGCTGCTGCATCCCCCTGCCCGGCTGGGGTGCCCACCACGGGGGGTGTTGTTCCAGGACCCCCCAGTGCCCCCAGCCCCCGTGGCAGCCCCTGGTCCCCCCTCGGCCGGCAGCACCCCGGGGTGCGGGCGTGAGGCTTGGCGTGGGCTGGCAGCTGGCAGCTGCCAACCGGGAGGACTCCAGCCGCGGCTCTGCTCCGGCCGCCCCGTGCCAAAGCCCTTGAGCCCGTGCCCAGGCCTGCGCTTGCCGCGCGGCTGTGCCAACACCAGGGTGGCCATGCCAGCCCGGCCATGCCAGCGTCGGGCACCGCCATGCCAGCCGGGGATGACATCTGCCGGCAGCGTGCCGCAGCGCCGATGGGCACGGCCGGGCCGGCGAGGGCATCAGGGCCAGGCCCAGGCCAGGGGGATGGGAGGACACAGCTCCCTCCCCACCCTGCTGGGGTGGAGGGATGGGACCCCTCCTCACCCTGCCGGGGACAGCGGCCCCCCCATCCTGCCAGGAGCGTGGGGACAAAGCCCTCCGTCCCGCCAGGGATACGGGGACGTGTCCCCTCCTCGCACCGGGGTTGGACCCCCCGCGTCTTTCCCAGGGTAGGGGGCTGTAGCCCCCCCGCCCCTCATGCTGGGCTCGGAGCCTCCGTCGTGCTGAGGACGTGGGGGTGCAGCCCCCCGTGTCGTGGCAGGGTTATGGGGTTGCCCCTCCGGCCCTGCCAGTGCGGCTCAGTGCCTTGTTTCCCCAGCGCACAGCGGGGGTGCCAGCCCCCCCAGTGCTGCCCAGACGCTCTGGGCAGCGATGTGGGCAGTCGGGTGCCACCGTGGGGGTGGCCAGGTCCCCAAGGCTCCTCATGCAGACCCCCAGGTCCCCCTTTCCCTCTGCAGCACCCCAGGCTTGTCGCTGGACGGGGTCCCAGCAGGGAAGGGGTTAAGCCCCCCCCCGACCGCCGCCCCCTCCTGCTCCCACGCGTGCTCCCACGCGTGTTCCTACTCCCGGCACCTCCTCTGCGCCCGGGGGAGCACCGGCCCCCACCCGGCCGCCCCCGCTGCAGCTCGGGGCGAGGGGGGCGCTGGGCCCGGGGGGCTGCACCCACGGTGGGTCCTGGGGTGCCGGGGGGTCTCGGCGTGCACAGCCCGGGGGGGCTGGGGGGACCCCGGGAGCGGCCCCCTAAGCACTGCCCCCCCGCAGGGCCGGGCGGGGGACCCAGGCGTGCGGAGGGGGACACCCACGGTGGGGGCACTGGGGGGCCCCGGCACCCACTGCCCCCCGAGCCACGCCCACTCTGTGTCCCCGCCCCCTCCACCGCCCAGGCCCCGCCCCCGAGACTCACCTTTTGGACCGGGAAATCGGCGTCCCGGTGTTCCCTTGTCCCCACGGTGCTCCGTCCCCAGGCTGCTCCATCCCCCCGGCTCCCCGTCCCCGTGGCACCCCAGCCCCGTGGCACCCCGTCCCCACGCTGCCCTCTCCCTGGTACGCCCCATCACCGCGACGCTCCGACCCCAGCGTACTCCGTCCCCGCGCTGCGCCATCCCCACGGCGCCCCGTCCCCACGGCGCCCCATCCCCACGGCACCCCATCCCCACGGCGCCCCGTCCCCACGGCGCCCCATCCCCACGGCACCCCATCCCCACGGCGCCCCGTCCCCACGGCGCCCCATCCCCACGGCGCCCCATGCCCACGGCGCCCCGTCCCCACGGCGCCCCGTCCCCGCAGCCCCGTCCCCCCGTGCTGCCCCATCCACCCTGACGCCCCAGCCCCACAGCACCCTGCCCCTCCGACGCTGCGGCCTCGCCGTGCCCAGACCCACGGCCCCGCCGCTGCTCCGCCGGCGGGCGAAGGCCCCCGCTCCTCGCCGGGGCCCGCTGGCGAGCGCCGCTTCCCCGAACCTGCTGCTATTTTTACTCTCTCTGCAGGAGGATTCGCTGCTGCGCGGAGCTGCAGCCCCCGCTGCGTGGCACGGGGATGGGCACGGCACGGCACAGGCACCGGTGGCTCTGGCCCCGCATGCCGCGGAGCAGCCTGGGTGCCCACGGTGGGGCTGACCCGGCGAGGAGCGGGGCCATGCGTGGCACACGTGTGCCTGGAGCCGCGTGGCACGGAGCGGACTCAGGCACGACATCCCCTCCCCAGCACGGTGCCGGGCACCGTGTGCTGGGCTCAGTGCGGTACCCCCCTGTGCCGTGCTGCGGGTGCCGCCCGCGGGCGCAGGCTGTGTGGGTGCGGGCGTGGGTGGCGCGTGCCAATCCCGGGGGGCTGCGGGTGCTGCCGCTGCCGCAGCGTGAGGAGGGGGCCCGGCCACCCCCTCACACGGCGCCTTCGCGGGCGGGAGGAGCGGGAATGGCAGCGGGAAGGAACCCGGGAACCTGTTGCCATAACGACTTGGGTCCCACGCCAGGATGGGGACGGGGACGATGCTCAGAGCCCAGCACGGGGACCCTGGCACGGGGCCAGCCTGGGCATGGGGTGACCGAGGGACCCCTCACCCTATCCTCCTGGCTCGGCCCCACCGTCCCCTCCATGGGGACAGGGCCGCTGCTGGCGCCCATCCCTGGGCTGTCCCCACCCGGGGTGGGCACTGCCGCGTGGGGCTGCGCTGTGCCGCAGGGCCAAGCTTAGCTGCCCAGAGCCCGGCTTTGCCATGCTTTGCCGCACAGAGCCGAGCTTTGCCACGCAGAGCTGGGCTTTGCCACACTTTGCCGTGCAGAGCCGGGCTTTGCTGTGCTTTGCCGCGTGGGGCCGGGCGGGCGGGAGGCTGGTCCATGGCACGGTGCCACTCGGGTAAATATTTTGCTGGAGCGGCGGCTGCTGGCCCGCGGCCACCCGCAGCCGTTGGAGCACCGGGAGATCCGGGGGCCGGAGCCAGCTCCCGGCTCCCCCTTCCTCATTCCTCCTCAGTGGCGGCTTCCTCAGCGCCAACACCACCAACACGACCCCGGCCCCCGGCCAGGATGTCCCGTGAGGGGATGGGTGCCACCGCTGCGGCTGCCGGTGACCCCACCATCCTCCCGCACAGGGACCCCAGCTGTGCCCCCCGGCAGGGCCGGGAGAGGTGCCCTCCATGCCCCGGTCCCTCCTGGCAGGGCCGTGGCAGAGCCCGGCACATGCAGCGCCGAGCACCGGTGCCAAGCGGTGCCCGCGCAGGAGCGTGTGTCTGGGGGGCCGAGCCCCCGCTTCCCCGAGGGAATCTTTGGGTTTGGTGGAATTTTCCACCGGGAAAACCACCGAGAGCCGGGGCAGCGGCCTCCGGCACACCCCCGTCCCCGGGGCTGCGGGGGAGCCCCGGCACACAGGCGATGGGACGTTTTGGGGGTCCCGTGTCCCCGCGGGTGTCCCCTGATAACAATCCCCGGAGAATCCCACCCCTGCAGGAGCAGTGTCCCTGTCCCCTGGGGTGGGAGTGGAGCGTCCGTGGGGTACGGAGCATCCAGGGTGATTTTCCTGCTGCCCCTCTGAGGGTGAGAGTGCCCCTGCCCCTGCCCGCCCCTGCCCGCCCCTGCCTGCCCCTGCCTGCCCAGCCCGTGGCTCTGCGGGGAAACTGAGGCACACGGGATGGGGACTCACGTGGAGGCACCCGATCCCGTCCCCATCCCATCCCACTCGGTCACCGTGATCGGGGCCACCCCCCCCGGCAGGAAAAGGGTTAAGGGCCCCCCACAGCTTGGCTGAACCCCCTCGGGGGCTCCCCGAGGGCTCATTACCGGGGCCTCAGCCCCCCTGCCCGGGGGGATGAATAATTCAGTGCTTGGTAGGAGACGTGTCCTCCCTCCCTCTCCTTCCTCCTCCTCCTCCTCCTCCTCACCGGCTCTGCCTTCCCCACCTCCCGCCGCTCTCAGTCCTTGCCGTACCGAGCCCCGGGTGCTACCGAACTCTGCTCGGCACCGGTGGCAGAGACCCCCCCCCACCCAGCGGCGACGGTGACGCGCGGTCGAGGCCATGGACCCCAAAGACCGCAAGAAGATCCAGTTCTCGGTGCCGGCACCCCCCAGCCAGCTGGACCCCCGCGCCGTCGAGATGGTGAGGGTGGACGTCAGGGTACGGGGTCACGCTGGGGGTCCCTCGTCGCCCCGAGGTCACCGGCAGCGCCGGCTGGCGCTGCCGGTGACCTCGGGGCGACGAGGGACCCCCGACGTGACCGGGAGTGATGGGGGGGGACAGGAGAGCCCCAAGGTGCCGGTGTGAGCTGGGTCCCAGGGAAGGGATAGGGACAAATGGGACGGGATGGGGACGGAGTGGGACAGGAGGGATGGGATGGGCCTGGGGGGACGGGACAAGGGGGATCGGAGGGGACGGGATGGGGGAAAGAGGGGACGGGATGGGGACTGAGGGGACGGGATGGGTGGGAGAGGACCGGGAGAGCAGGACAAGGGGCATCGGAGGGGACAGGGCATGGGACGGGAGGGACAGAGGGGACAGGACTGGATGGGGGGACAGGATGGGACAAGGGGGAGACAGGGACAGGACGAGAGAGCTCTAAGGTCCCCGTGTGAGCCCCCTGCGCAGAGGAGACCTGAGCAGGGACAGGGACGGGACGGGAGGGGTGGGATGGGGCGGAGGGGATGGGGTGAGGACAGGGATGAGGCAGAGGGGACGGGACAGCCACCCCCAGCTGGTTGTGCCCGGCCCGAGGGGACATCCCCAGCACAGACCGGACCCAGAGCCCCCACGGAGGGGCTGGGCAGGAGCCGAGGCTCTCGTGGGGCCGGGAGGGACCGGGGACGTCATGGGGACCCCGGGACAGGGCTGTGGCCCCTCTGTGGGGCACTGCACCTTTCCATGGAACTGGCTCAGCGGAGACCCCCACCTCGGGGACCCCCACCTTCGGGACCCCTGCCCCAGCCGGGGCTGGGTGTCCCCATCCCCTGCTCCCCACTGGCGTCCCCGGGCTGGGTGCTCCCTCCTGTGCCGGGTGGGCGTGCAGCCCCGCACGCTCCCTGCCTGCACCCGCACTCACAGGCACGCACACGCTTACACGCGTGCAGGCATGTGCATGGGACTTCGGTCCTGGGGCGCAGGGCAGGGGACAGGGGACCCCGGGTGTCCCCGGCCAGTGACACCCCGCTGTGCCCCAGATCCGCCGGCGGAGGCCCACGCCGGCCATGCTCTTCCAGCTCTCCGAGCATTCCTCCCCAGGTGAGCCAGGCAGGGACCGGCACCGGCCGGGGATGGGACACGGGGCAGGGATGGACATGGTGGCAGGGGACGTCTGGTCCAGGGACAGGAGGTGGTGGCAGGGATGGGACATCGCGTCACTGATAGGATGGGCTGGCAGGGATGGGACGTCATGGCGGGGATGGGACATCGTGGCGGGGATGGGATGTGGTGTCACCTGTGGTATGGGATGGCCGGGATGGGACGTGGTGGCAGGGAGGGGATGGGCCGTCACATAAGGGATGGGGTGGCAGGACGGGACGCGGTGGCAGGTCCCTGGTGGGCAGGGTAACCCCCTGGAGCGGGGGTCTGGGGGTGGGCAGGGACCTGCCCGGCTCCGTTGGGTGCCGGCAGCCCTGTCCTGCTCACTCCTCTCTCCCTGGTGCTGCCGACCCAGAGGACGAGTCCCTGCCCTACCAGGTGAGTGGGTGCCGGGACCCCCGGGGCAGCCCCGCTCCCCCGTCCCACAGCTCCCCGGGCACCGGGGGGTTATCGGGGCCCAGCCCAGGCATCCGCCGCCCCGTCCCTGCCTGGCTCCAGCGCTTATCGGTTCCCTGCCCGGCACGGGTACATGGCGCCGGCACTGCGGGCACGGGGACGGGGACGCGGTGCCAAGCCAGGCTGTGGGGTTTGGCCGTGGTGCAAGCCGCCTCGTGATCATCATGGGGACACCACCCCAGGGTCCCCAACACCGGCTCCCCGTGGTGGGGTCCTCGGCAGAGGAGGGGTCAGCCTTGGGTCCCCATTCTGGGAATTCTGGGACCCCCATTGCAGCAGCCTCATCCTGGGGTCCCCATGGCGAGACCCCTGGTCACAGCACCCAGCTCCCCAAGGGCTGCCTGGCTCCCCTGGGGCTGCGGTGGCCCCCGGCATGGGGGGACGCCGGGACCCCATCCCTGGCACCACTCCTGCCTGCAGCGCGCCTCCGGCGAGGGCTGCCTGCTTAAACCAAAGAGGACCAACCCGTGTGCCTACACACCACCCTCACTCAAAGGTACCGGCACCCTCTGAATGGGGAAACTGAGGCACAGAGGCTGTTTGGGGTGGGCTGGGGGCACCCGGGCACGCTGGCTCCCCACGCCTCTCCTGGTGCCGTGTGGCTCCACGGGGAAACCCCAGTGCTCCCAGTGCTCCCAGTGCCCGGAGCGGGGTCCTGACGCCGGCATCTCCCCAGCGGTGCAGCGCATCGTGCAGTCCCACCTGGAGAGTGGCCTGGCCGGGGGCGACAGCTCCGACGGGGAGGCCGATGATGGGGAGCACGAGCTGGCCCACGCCTGCGACCCCGACAGCGTCCTGGAGCCTGGTGAGGGGGTCAGGGCTGCCAGAACCCGGGGGACATGGGGACAGGATTGCTGGAGCCTGGGGGACATGGGAAGATGGGGACACGGGGCTGCTGGAGCCCAGGGGACACGGGGACAGGGATGCCAGAGCCTGGGGGATGCGGGGACATGGGGACGGGGCTGCTGGAGCCCAGGGGATGTGGGGACAGGATTGCTGGAGCCTGGGGATGCTGGGAGATGGGGACAGGGCGGCTGGAGCCCAGGGGTGCAGACGGGTGCCCTGTAGCCCTCGGGGACAGGGTGGGTGCCCTGGGGGACACAGGCTGGCTGCTGCCAGTGCCGCCTGGACCTGCCGCCCGCTCGCCCCGGGCTGAGCGGAGCCTGCGGGGCCACCACATCCCCCCGCCGGGCAGCATCTCCGTCCCCCGCCGGGGCCGCGCTGACGCCAGCCAGACCCCCGGCCGCTGGGCTGACGCAGTGGTTGCCGGCTCCGGCGGTGCCGCGGCGCCGCGCGTGCCTTCCTCTGCCCCCGGCTCATCGCCGCCCGCCCGAGAAGCCCCGGGGAGCCAGGCCAGAGCCGAGCGGAGCTTCTTCCCCGCCGGCCCCAAGGCGCACAAGCGGAAAGGTAACAGGACGGGGACGGCGAAGGGACGGGGACGGTGAGGGGATGGCGGGTGGACGGGGCTGCCCACCCGCCCACTGCGGCCCCCTCACCCGGGGGTGCTGGGTGGGTGCTGGGACTCGGGGACCCGTCCCCCCGGCGCTGCAGCGGGGTCACCCCGGAGCCAGGGGTCCCCGGGGCCACCGGCCTTGTTACCCGCAGGTGGGCAGAAGGTGTCCTTCGCCGGCGGCATAGAGGAGCGCGGGGAGGACCTGAAGTCACTGACGGTGTCGGAGATCCCCGAGGACCCCGAGGGAGCGGAGGGTGACGAGGAGGAGTCGGGACGGGAGCAGGAGGATGGCGGCACCGGGGGTACGTGGGGTGTCACCCCCCTATCCCTGGTGGCTCCGGTGCCAGTGGGCCCCACACCTGACCCACCGCCCTTCTGCCCCCAGAGCGGCGACACGTCGGCTTCGCCGAGGTGCCCTCGCGCCCCATCGGCACCGAGCGCCACTCGCCCACCTTCCCACTGGGCACCAGTTAGCTGGCACTGGCCACCGGCCGCCCCGGCTGCAGCAGCTTCGCCAGCGTCCCCGCTCCGTCCCGGCTGCGCCTCTCGCCTGCTGCCAGCCCTGCCTGCGCTTCGTGTGCCGTGCCGTGCCGTGCCGTGCCGTGCCAGGCCAGGCCAGGCCAGGCCAGGCCCCCCACATGGCTATGGCTGCCCCCGCCCCGCTTCGGTGCCGGGGGTCCCGGCCCCAGGGAGCCCCACGAGAGGGGCCAGCGAGGCCTCGCGCCCCTCCAGCTGCCGGGGCCGGGACCCCCGGGTGCTGCGGGGTCTGGGGGCCCCCGGCTCCTGCCCCCCTCCCCCATCGAGCAGAGCCCCCCGCCCGCAATAAACGGCTGTACAGAGAGATTGGAGCCTGCTCTCGGGGGGCTGCGGCCATGGGGGGCGGCGGAGACCCTGACCCGCGTCTGGGGGGGCGACAGCGTGGGGTGCGGGGCAGGGGATGGGGGAGGATCTGTGGGGCGAGAACAGGGAGCTATGGGCAGGGCTATGGGGTCAGACCCGGTGCCACCGTGAACCCCAGCCCCACCATGGGGAATGGTCTCTCCCTCACCCCACTGACCCCCGCGGTAGAGAACTGTCCCTGCCAGCCCCACTGACCGCCCCCCGGTGGGGAATGGTCTCTCCTCCCCCCCCCCAGCTGCCTGCGGTGGTCGGCGCCGGCGCAGCCTCGCTCTGGCGTTTCTCTTCCGGGGTCAAAGGTAGCGGCGGCGCCGCGCGCGGGGCCGGAAGCGGCTCGCGCCGGGGTCTGCTTCCGGCGGGGACCGGCACCGGGCGGCGGCAGGTACCGCGGGCGGGCCCCGGGGCCCCGGGGCGACCCGGCCCCACTCCCGGGGCGGTCGGTTCCGGGCTGAGCGCGGGCGGCGGGCCCGGCGGGCCCCGGTTGCTCGGCCCGGGCGGGATACGGAGCCCCGCAGGAGACGGGGCCGGCGAGGACCTCGGGGCCGGCACCGGGCCTGGGAGTACGGCCCTCGCCAGCGCGGGGGGGGGGCGCTGTCCCTGGGGGGGGCCCAGGGGTTCAGTCCCGGTGGGGAGGGCAGTTACCGGATCCCGGGGTTCAGTCCTGGGGGGGGGTCCCGTTACCGGCTCCCCGGAGGCTTTGGGCCCGGGGAGCACCGGGCGTCTCGTCTTGCGGGGTGCCTGGAGGGCACATTCCCCACTGAAGCCGCGGGTGGTCCTGGGGCAGGCGGCGATCCCCGGCGTGTTCTCTGCCCCCCGAGCTCATCGGCGGGTCCGGGGCACCGGCTCTCCCCGGGAGCCCTTCGTGTGGCTGCGGCGCTTACCCGGCCTCTCTCCGAAACCCGCCGGGGGCAGGAGCGGCGGCTGATCCCGGTGGCATGTTGATCCCCACGGGCAGCCCGCGTTAAAAGCCGCTCTATGCCCGGGCACCGGCGGGGGGAGCGGGGCCTCCGGGCCGCGGCAGCCGCTCGGCAGTGATGAGGAGCTGAGGGCGGCGGAGGCACGGGCGGCTGAGAGCTTTGGCTCTGTCTAATCTCAGCCGTGAAGCCGCTCCTCCCCGGGCTGGGACCTCGGGGTGCTTTTATGAGTATGAGCCCAGGAAAACTTGCGGCCTCTCTGGGGAGGAGGGATCCGCTCCTGCCCCAGGACGGGACCGTGGAGGGGCTTGTCAGGCGGTCGGGGGGCTTGTTGGAGGGCAGAGGGGCTGCTTTCCCCTCAGTCGCTTGGCGAACGCTGACCTGGATGGCTCCATCCAGAGTATCCTGTGGTGATCCCATAAATCATAAATCCCAGTGCTCATAAAACTCTTGTTTGCATCCTTTGATGGCTCGGGGGCTGCCAGGCCGCTCTGGTTCGGAGGTTCATGCTAGTGGTTGGCCTGTGCTGTTACCACAGACACATCCCTGCTGCTTCAGGTCCGGGGTCTCCGCAAACACTCCGAGCTTTATCCCCCTCCTGCGAGGGTCTGATCACCCGGCGTGCTCAAGCATGTGAGGAAGGAAGACTCTCTGTGCAGCGTGGCAGTGAGCGGCTTGTGGGCATTGCTGCCCTCCGCCAGCCCTCGGAGACCCTTCTCTTGCCGTGGTGAAGGCAGCGTGAAGCCTCTCCTGCTCCACAAAGTGTCACAAAACCCGGCGGTGGTGGCTGTGCAGGACCAGGCGGGACGTGCCTGGGGTTTCGGTCACAGTGGAGGGAGACCGGGTGCTGCCGCGGGGCCGCATATCAGCTCCCGGGGGCAGGAACCCTCCCGAATATTCAGGCAGGCCGTGCCTCTCGCTGTCTTCTCAAATGGGGGTGGGTCTGGCACCTGCTGTGGGGTCCCCCCGGGGTGGGCAGGGGATGGGATGGGCCCCAAGTCTCAGTTAGTGCCAGCTGAGGCTTCAGGCAACTGTGTTGCTGGCAAAGTGCTCTGAAAATTAGTGTGATGGCGCAAAGCGCTAACGAGGACGATGCATGAGGTGGGGGTGTGGGCTGGGAGGCTACGCTGGGCATAGAGAGGGGTCAGCCTGGGGGAGGCAGCACCCGGCCTGGCTGTGCAGCGCTGCGGGGAGCTGTGGGCCAGCCGTGGGGATGCCTTTGCCTGCGGTGAGAGGCAGGACCTGGCCCTGGGGCTGGTTCAGTCTTCGGTGCGCAGCAGCTCAGCTGAACTGACACGCGGGGCCGGGGGAAATGTGGGACGCTGCGGGGTTTCACAGCACTTCAGAGGTGGTTGCAGGCTGCTTCCCTGACACGTCGTGCTGAAGCACGAGAGCAGCTCAGAGAAGCGATGGCTGAATGCTGCCTGCAGCCCGGGACACGGCGAACGCGTGGCTGAGCCGCTCTTGCCCTTGGCACGCCAGACGCCAAGGGGCTGCCATGCTAGCAGCCTGCTTCCTCCGGTTCCCCGGGGCAGGGCTCGCAGGGGAGAAACTGAGGCAAAGCGATTGCGAGCGAAAACAGCCGGTGGCCAGGTCTGGGCTGCCCTGCTGGCTCTGGGGAACTGCGCTTTGCACGAGGGTCTCTGAGTTTCTTCTGGGGAGGGGACGGGCTCCCCGGGGGTCTCTGTTCCCCCACCTTGCGCCAGCTCGGTCGCTGAGCTCTGGCAGTGATGGCTCCTGGCCTTTTGCAGGAGTGGCTGTTCATGGACACCCCGAAGCCGCAGCCCTAGTCACCCTCGTCACTCTGCTTTACCACAGCCATTGCCTGTCAGCCTGCTGCCTCTGCTCACTGTCACTTGTGCCACCGATGCTGACGGGAGCCAGCTCATAATGTGCCTGACAGGGTGACCTTCCTGTGCGTAGGCACGGGCTTGAGCTAGCCCTGGAAGGTGCTTTAGGGAAAGCTACAAATAGGTGGGGGGGACAGCTTGCTGCGGAGCTCTGCACCGTGCTCTTGCTGTGGGATCACAACAGGATCAGGGGGATGCTTGAAAACCAAACAGCCTCAGCCCCCGGGGTCCCAGCAACAAACGTGATGGGCCTGTCCAGTGGTTTGCAGAAGAAGTTGGATCACTTCGTGTTTTTTTTAGAGTGAGATTTAGTGTCTAATTTACTATAATATTGACCTTTTTGTTTTAAAGGCATCTCTCCCTGCTAGGAAACACGGATGCATGTTAGCGTCTGGTAAAACATCGCAGTCGGTGTCTCTAAAAGGCCCTGTCCCTCTCGCTCTTCAGGCGTTTTGTCTCCTGGTGCAGTGTTTGGTGCAAAGGCTGTAATTCTCACAAGGGCTGACATGAGAATTAGCTGTTGAAGTCATCATGTGAGCTGAGAAGACACATTAATAGGAAGTTGGGGGCGCAGGAGGAAAGGAGAAGCAATGTCATAAGATGGAAAGGCTTCTTACTGTAAGACATGTCATTAACATGCAAACGTGTGCTAATGAGAAGCTTGTGATTTGAACCTAAAAGCTGTGAGTGGAAAGGGATGGTACTGGGACTTTGCGGGGCTGCTCTGGCCTTTGCCAGGGACGGGACGTGCCTCGGCACAGGTCCTGGGTCTCTTCTGGTGTCCAGTGTCCTGTTGGTGCTGGGCTGGGCAGCCAGCGTTTTGCCGTATGGAGCTCTGTGGCGGTGCTCGCTGGCTGTTAGTGCTTGGTGTTGCCTCAGGATTTCACGGCTGCTCCTGCTCTGCGTTTGCTTCCCGCTGGGATTCACAGGCTCGCTGCTGATGGTGGCATCACCTCTTGTCCCTGCAGTCCCTCTCGCCTCCCTCAAAACAGGGGGTCTCACCAGCAAAAAGAAACCAAACTTTTCCTCAGAGTCTCAAGAGCCCCTTTTTTTTTAACCAGAAAAGCTCTGAGGGGTCCCTGCTGGGGGTGCCCCTTCGGACCATGTTACTGTCACACAGGGTGTCCCTCCGGGCAGCATGTGCCACTCACACTTCCCTGGCCTGTTGTGTTGGCTGTTGGAGCTGCGCTGCTCAAGAGCCCCCGAAAACAGCTCACGGCTCGGCAGCCGGTGCGGCGCAGGCTGTGGAGGATGTCTGAATGCATAATACAACACCGGGGTGCTCAATAATTTATCTGTCACCCAGAAAAAGGCACATTTATACACGCTCAGATCCAGAGCAGAAAGAGCAGGGGCTGAGCTTTCTTTTGCCTGAGGGAGCAGTCCTAGTCGGGAGGCCTCATCTGGGCTTAAAATATTTCTGCCAAACCCTGTTCTGTGCCACGGTGCTCTGAAGGTAAAGCCCTTGTTGCCGGTTCTTCCTCAGAAGTTGGTTATTGCTGGTTGGTTTGGGATGGGCATGCTTCTGAAGCGGTGTTAAACCTCACCGGGAAGGCTAGGTTTTAATGACCGGTGGGTTTAGGCTGGCTGAGCTGTGTGAGGGCTCGCACCAGCTGCCGTGCTCTGCCGTGTCCTTGGCACCGCAGAGCGGCCCCAGCGCTGCCTCGGCGTCGGGGGAGCGGGGCTGGCGAGCCTCGCAGGGTGATTTTAAAGCGCTGTGAAAGTTGCGGGGGGCTGCCTAAGTGCAAAGTGATGTTTGAGGGAAGGAGGCGGTGACACCCTGCCGTAGAGGTGGAGGCAGCCCGTGCATGAGGCGATGTATTATTTAGTTCTCACAGATGTCTTTAACTTTTCTCAGTTTGAGACGGGCCCCTCACTCGGAGCAGCGAAGGGCCGTGGTCGTTGCAGCTGATCTGAAGTGACAAGTCTTCCAGCTCCTTCCGAAGTGCCTCCGAGAGAGACTAACGGGGACTTGACAGGAGTCCAGCTTTGTTCCCTTTCCAGCCCCGGTGCTCCCTGGGGGCTGGGACGCAGAAGCCGCTAGCGCAGGGACCTAGAAGTACCCAAAATCAGTCTGTGCTCAGCTCTTGGAGTTGCTCCAGTGTCCAATGGGGCTTGGCAGCATGCCTGGCTTCGCCTGCCCTGTGGATTGCCCCTTCCCGCAGGTCTGGGCACAGTCTCGGGGCTTTTTCCCTTGGACATTGTGTGGCTGCAGCCTCCTGGTTGTGCCAAGTGTGATCTGCTGTAGCCAAACAAACCTCACTCGGATCCTGGAGGATGCAGAACTGCTAGGGCAGTAGCTAAAGCAGCAAAGAATCTGTTTTTTTGAAGGCAAAATGTCCTTGAGCAGGATTATTTTGCATAGGAGGAGTTCGTAGCTGTGCCTTTGCTGTGGGTGACTCGGAGGTGGCAGAGCCGAGGACTGACAGATCCCTGGCCTGACCTGTTTTGGCATCTTCTTTCCTTGTTTGTCTCCAGCGTGTGCTTAGTTGCACAGTCCATTAACATAGTGGCCTCCTTGTGCGGTGCTGACGGAGAGGAAAAATTTTAATACAATGCTTGGCACAGGCTGCGTGAAAACAGCCTTCAGACCTCAACACCTCGCTCGCGTCGGGGTTGTGCGCCCGGCACTGCCAGCCGCCACGGCCAGGACAGAGAGCAGTGCTTTCCCCTGCTGCCTTCCTGCTGCTCCACTTGGCCGGAGTTGGGTGTGAAACCCAGCGTCCTGCTCCTGAAGTGAACAGGCTCCTCTCTCGGCCATGTGGGATGGGATCCGATGGGATGACCGGCTCCCGAGGCTTTGCGGTTCGCCTTGTGCAAAATGTCGAGCCCCTGGGAGCTTTGCATCTGTCCCTGCAGAGGAGGCTGCTGTAGCTTGAGGTGGCTTCAGGATCCTGGGGACTGCTCCCTTTTGGATCACGGACCTCCACGGAAATACCCTGGGGCCCCTTTTCCTGCTGCCGTGGCATCTCCGTGGGGTTTGCCATCTGCTGCTCTGGCCGCTGGCTGTAGCCGCCAGCTTGGCTCGCCGTGCTGTGAGCGTGTTCTGGGTGGCTGCCTCCAGGTCCCAGTGACACTTGCTGGTGGCTGCATGGACCCCCTGCGCTTCTGAGCCTTTTGCAGCAGATTCCTCCTTCCCTGCAGTGAGCAAGAGGGAAGGAGGATCCCTGCCTGTGCTGGTGAACGTGGGGTGCCAGGGTGAGATGGGGCAACCCTGGGGTGAGCCCCGGGTATCTTTGCTTCAGGGAGGGAGGCTCTTTGGCAGCCCAGAAGCCAGCATTAGCCTTTGCCCTCGGGAATTGTATAACACAGACAGGCTCTGATTTGGTAACAGGAATTTTTGCCTTTAGAGGGGGAGAGGAGAAGGGGTATCCAGCGACCCGAGGCCTGAGGGTCCCCTTTGTGTCTCCCCACAGGTGACGCACTGACTTGGCAGATGTTGCCCCGATTGACGTAGGACCCAAGTTGCTTGGGCCAAGGATGAGCAAGCCAACAGACCTGCAGCACGACCTGGAACGAAGCCTCCCAGCCATAGCATCCATCAGCACCTCGTTCTCCCAGAGCCAGGGCTTCTCCCCGTATTGCTACTTCTCTCCGGAGAAGAGGAAAGCCATCTCAGATGTGAGGAGGACCTTCTGCCTCTTCGTCACCTTCGACCTGCTCTTCATCTCCTTGTTGTGGATAATCGAATTGAATGTAAGTTGGGGGAAGCAAATCCGTGGAGTCTTTACCTTTTAAGTTGTGCTTTTTTAATTCGGTTCCCTCAGCATTAATTGCTCCGTTTCAGAAGTCTTGAGCCGTCTGTGTTTGTTCTTCCCAGTGCTCTGCTGATTTGCGCTGGCTGAGAAACGGCTGCGCCGTTAGTGTAAACGAAAGTCCAGCTCATTTCCTGCAACGGGGCTCTGTTGTGGCTGTCCAGGGTCGTTAACGCCGTAGCGTGTAGCGCTGTATGTTGTAGTGTAATGAGATCTGGGGCCCGTGGAATCGCCAGGTTGAGCAGTTGGCCAAATTTCTCTCCTGCTTCCCTTGCCTTAAGTGAGGCTGCTCGCTGTGTTTGCCAAGCAGCTGCCAGCTCTGCTGCAGTGTCTTGTTCTCAGAGCGTTGGTAGGATGTGCAGACCCTCCTCTCGCCCGCCCAGCTGTTGGGCAGAGACAAAAAGGGCTTTCAGCTTTGGTCCCAACATACTGCTACTAATCTCAGCTTCTGAAAGCCAGAGATGCTGCCCCACGGTACAGGGCACTAGCGAAGGGGAACATGAGGGTTTTCGTCCTCTCCGCAGCGGCTGCCATGCCTGTGCAGGGTGCTGCGTTTGCTTAGTGGGTCAACTGTGGGAATGACCAGGGAAATCCAGTTTATTTACCGCAGTCCCATCAGGTCAGAGTTATTCCCTGGGCTGTATTTTATTTTATTTTTCCTGAACTGGTCCTGACTGGTTTCAGCTGTGCTGGTGGCGGGTTTCGGGTACTACATGTCCTCCCACGGAACAACCTGAGCAGAGAAGCAAGATGAACAGATAGACCCCAGCGCTTCTGCGTGCAGCCCTGCCGGTGTCTGGCCTTTGTTTATCAGCACTGGATCCTGCGCTCACTTAGCAGCTCTTATCTCTGCCCTGTTTATCTCCTGGGTGTCTGCACTTAACAGATTGTCTCGGCTAGCAGCTCCCTCTCCCTGCCCATGCCATGTCAAGAGCCTGAAGAGACCCCTTCCCCCTCCACCTAGGAAAACCCTCTCCGCCAGCATTCCAGCGATGCCGATGGTGTCCCACGCGCCTGGCTTGGACCCCAGCCTCCTGGTCTTGTCCCTATTCTCTGGGCTCTCTGGAGAGGTGCTGTCTACAAATCAAAAAAAATCCAGCCTGGGGGAGATAATCTGCCAGCACGGTCACCAGGGCGACTCTGAGCATAGGTCTTGCAGGTAGCCATTAATGAGTGACTAACTGCTGATATTTGGGCCCTGAGCCGAGATGCTGCATATTTAAAGCTATTAGGACAGCTTATTTGCCTAGTTATGAAGAGCAACGATTTTGTATCATGACTAATGCTTTTTTTATCAAACGGTTTCCTTCGCTGCAAGATAAGCTGAGCAAATTAGCCCTCGTTAAATGTCTGTTGCCTGCAAACTGTAATTCTGCGGGCTTGCTGCTCTCAGAGACGGAGAGATGCCTCAGACGGTTCTTCTTCCTTGTTCACAGTAGTGGCCTGTATTTATACTGAAAACACCTCCCAGAAATCACAATCCAAAGCCTGCCTTGTGTCTCGTTCCTCCTGCAGCATCTCGTATTGGAGTCATGGTCTGAGGAAGAGGCTTTCGGTGGCAGCTCAGCAGAGCTGGCTGGCACGAGTCCTGTAGCCGCAGATCAGATAAAGCAATAGTGCAGAACTGCTTTGCCCCCCTCTCCCTGAATATTAAGCACCAGCCCTGACCTAGAGGGACTGCTTCCCGATGGCTGCCTCTTCTGTCCTTGGACTGTCTGACAAGAGGGTGCCAGGACACCAGGCTGCCAAGAACTGGCCTGAGATCCACCAACTTGTTTCTCACAGATCATCAAACAGCTGTCAGCCTATACCAGCTTCCAGGCCAGCTGGGCTGCGTTCAAACCAATAGCCTAAAGGTGAAGCATTTGTTCCAGTTACCTGAGCCATCCGCTTCCTCATAAACAGCGATTCCAGGCTCCCGAGAACAGGATTTATGGTGTCAAAAGTACCAGGGCTGTCAGGCCCCAGATTATCTCAGGGTGAGGCAAGAGAACTCTTCTGTGAGCTTTTTCCATGCTCCTGTACAATATCCCAGAAAGTGGTTTTGCCTCTCTCAGATTTCCTTGCAGTCTGCCTGTGTCTGTATGTCCCTGGTCCTCTTCTCCTCCCTGTTCCCCTTTGCCAGTACGCTTGAACCTGCTGGTTGACTTCCTCCTTCAGATTTCCTGGAGCGCAGCTCAGCACTGCGGTGAGCTGTGGGAAGCCAGCTGGCCTGGAAGAAAGGAGAGGGGATCCCTTGGTGCTTTGCACGAGGACGATCACAGCTTAAATTCCACCAGGTTGCTGAGTG
This sequence comes from Phaethon aethereus, assembly GCF_964289735.1. Lineage (NCBI taxonomy): Eukaryota > Metazoa > Chordata > Aves > Phaethontiformes > Phaethontidae > Phaethon > Phaethon aethereus. The sequence goes on from NC_138601.1 coordinate 5,994,522, forward strand.
ACCCCTGAGAGCCCTCGCGGGGGACATATTTTGATTGTCCAGCTGTGGAAGACGCTTTGTTCAGTGCTCGCCGAAGGTGCTAGAGAAGCAGTTTTCCTGTGGCTTTTCATTTTTTTCTGCGTCTCCTCCTGTAACAGCCAAAGTCTGTCACCTGAAGCCACACGTGGAAGCGGGTGGGCACGAGTGGGAGGTGTTGTCCGACCGAGGGCTTTAGGCTGTGAGAGTTGTGATCCGGCGTCGCTTGCGCCAAAGGAGCGGCTTTTCGGTGTTAGAAAGCCCCCACATAGAAGTGTTTGATGTACCTGCGTGCTGCTCCAGCTCTGGCTACCCAACTCGCGCTCCTCGGTGTGAAACCGAGGGTGAAATGGGCTGTTGTATCCTCCCGTGGCCCTGCCTTGGCAGATGAGCCCGCGTCATGCGTGCGACAGGCATTTGTATGCCTGATGCATAACCTGACCCGGCGGTAACCCCCGGTCACCGCTTGGCCGGGTTCTTTCTGCCATTAGTTTCTTATCAGTGCACTCAATAGCTTTCTGGTTTCCCGTCTCCCCTTCAGACCAAGGATGGCATTCAGAAGAATTTGGAGAATGAAATCATCGAGTACAGTTTTAAGACCTCTTTCTTTGATATATTTGTGAGTATCCCAGACTGCTGCAGGTGAGGAAACAGCTTTGAAGCTAGGGGTGGCGTGGCCGAAGGCTGGGCAGGGGGGGGTCTGTGTGTTGGAGGGGCTGGGGTCTCCCCGCAGCCTTGCTCCTCGCCTGGCTCAGTGAAATTGGGCAAGTCACAGCCCATCCTGTTGCAGCCTTGACCCATCTGTCTAGGTGGAGAGGTCCTCGGGAGCTGGCCCGTGTCTGTGTCCTCCCAGCACCTGGCAGAGGGACAAGGGCAGTGACTAGTGTCGATGGCTTTTTGTTTTTAAAGGTCTTGGCTTTCTTTCGGTTTTTTGTGTTGCTGCTGGCCTATGCAATCGTAAAGCTGCGCCACTGGTGGGTCATAGCGGTAAGAAGGCAATTTTTGATTTCCTGTTTTTAGTTTTCTCTCTCCACCTAAAGTTTACAGGGATCTGAGATACGTAAATTTGTTTTTCAGGTCACTACATTGGTATCCAGTGCCTTCCTGATTGTGAAGGTCATCCTCTCCGAGGTCGGTTTCCTTGGGCTCACAGGGGATTGCTTTGTGATCTCGTGATGTTACTGTTTTCCCATTTGTGTAAACTCCCTGTGGTTTCTACTTTCTTCCACGCAGCTTCTGACCAAAGGGGCTTTCGGCTATTTACTTCCTATCGTCTCGTTTGTCATTGCTTGGCTGGAGACTTGGTTCTTGGATTTTAAAGTCCTAACTCAGGAAGCAGAAGAGGAACGATGTAAGTATTTTGCTCCTCTCTGGTAGGAGTTGGCAGATGACACTACCAGGCCTGAGGTTTCTGCTGCTTTGGCAGCACCTTGACAGATATGACATTTATGGAGAAGTGATCTCCAGGCTGGCTGTGATGGTAAGTGCCTGACTCAATTCTGTTATGGTATATAAGTCCCTTCAGGGGAAGAAAATACCAGATTATAAAAAGCATCTTTTAATTGAGTGGAGAAAAACATGCCAGATTCCCCAATGTCTGGATCCTGAAGCCAGACGTGTTGGAAACAGAGCTCACCTCCGCATCGGAGAAAATGTTTTGAAACAGTGGGACAAATGCCAGGCGGACTGTTGGACTCTCCGTCTCTGGATATCTGTCTTTGAATCTGGACTGGAGACCTTTCTGAGAGGATTGCTTCAGTCAGAGACACGTTACAGGGGCGCGGCGTGAGTTATGGTGTGTGAAATTTTACAGCCTCTGGTTGCTGAGGTCAGACTAAATGGAGATCGAGTCTGACCTAATGCTTTAGAATTACCCTGCAGTGCCGGGCACCTGTAACTTCCAGGGGCCCTTCTGAGGAGCGGGTGCTCAGCCTGGACTGGCACGGCTGCCCATTCCTAAAGCAGCAAAAGGAGTTTGTGGTTCTCCCAGGCATAACTGATGAAAGAGGACTGGGAAATGGCATGTAAACGAGGGAGTATTTGTCAAGCGAGGCTCAATCAGAAATGCACTGACTGACTGGAAAACACCAGAGGATGTTTGGGTCTTGCAAGGAGGCTTTAAGATGAAAAATGATCAAGTGTTTAATGCCTCTATTGGATTAGGCTCGGGTTCCAAATTGCTTCCAGGGGAAGCTCTTATTTAATTAGATGCTTAATCGCCTTTGGATTTGACAGGCAAAAGAGCCCATTGATCTCCATGCAGATAAAATGTCTCAAACAAAAGATGAGGCAAGAGGAGCTGAAAAGCTTGTGGGCTGGCTGGTGTCAGTGTGAAAAGACCAGCTGTGTCTGGAAGAAAGTGGCTGGGAGGGTGGTTGAGTAGGGGTGGGTGGCGTGGGGGCCCCAGGACCCCTTGGTGTTGAAGCGTGTTGGACACCACGTGTGTAAAGCCTCGTGCTTTGGTTCACAGGGTACCTGGCAGCCCAGGCTGCAGCCTCCCGCGGCCCTCTGCTCTACCCCAGAGCCCTTTCCGAGGGGCAGTTCTACTCCCCGCCAGAGTCCTTCGCAGGTAAGGCATGCTTTCTTCCTCTTCTGCTGTCACCTCGCTGGCAGCCGTGCTGCCTCGGTTCCCGAGCTTGTTCCCCTCACGACATTCCTCCAGGGTCTCCTCACCTCCGTAATTGCTTTCTCCCTGAGCTCTGTCTCGTTATCCCGGCCCTTGGCAGCGGTGGGTGGCAGGGCCTCCAAGAACTGACACTGCAAAATGGGCTCTCCTCTGCTCGCACTGCGCCTGTGCCTGGGCAGGGGAGGCATGGGCACGGTCTCTCTGCCATCTGCGGAGCGGAGTCGCGCTCAGCCCCGCACGCCTGGCTTCAGCTCTGTGGGAAACTGGAGCCTTTTGTGGTCTTGGGATTAAATGCTCTTAGCTGCGGCTAAAGGACTTGAAAAATGCTGCCCTCGGGATGAGGGCACGGGAGTGAGTTGCCACAAGCAGGTGAGGATAAGAGCTGGCAGCACGCCACTGCCCTGTGACACCGCCTTGTGCCGGCTCCGGAGACCTCCCCTGCTCGGGAGTGAGGAGACGTCAGCCGGAGCAGTTGTCTCGGTGTAGCTGACACCCGGTTTGTGCTCGGCCTTCTGGAGAGCAGAGCAGCGCCTGCCAGCCGGCTGCGCAGCAGAGGCGTTCAGGGAGGTAGGGCCTGGGCTGTGTCGGTTTTTTCCATCGGATAGGCTGCGGGGATCGGATGCTGTCTGTCCGAGGGAGGTTGTGCAGGTGGGGTCTTCATCAGCTGTGTGTTAATTGTGCGCTTCCCTGCTAGGGTCGGACGAGTCGGACGAGGAAGGTGCAGGGAGGAAGGCGTTGACAGCTCAGGTGAACAGAGGCAGCGTGGCCTGGGGACGTTTGGCCAAGAAGCTCTGCCTGTCCCTCGGCCCCAGGCTGTTCCCCGTGTGCCCCGGGACCAGTGGTATCGTGGCCGCTGCGGGAGGGGGGTCCTCCGGGTAACACCCGAAACTAACCCGCTTCCCCAGGGCTGCGCGCTCTCCCCTGCCGCATCCCGCGGGGCTGTGATTCTGGCTCTGCCTCCTGCCTGTCCCTCTCTCCTCTTTCCTCTTCAGTCCCCGGTCGCAGACCGAGAAGGGCATCGCCTCAACCTTCCCCGCTGAACTGTGGCTCGCGGGGCGGTCCTTCGCCTCCCCGCAGCCTGGCTGGGCACAGGCTGCTTTGTGCTGCTTTCCAAGTGGTTCTGCCCCGGTTCTGGCACCCCCACAGAAGGAAGCTCTGTGCATCTCGCAGCCCTTTGCCTGCTGGAAACCCTTACGTTAAGGCGGGAGACTCACTGGTAGACACAGCTGGTGTGTGGATACAAGCCAGGGCGGGGAGCGTGACTTTGAGCTCCAAAATGAGGCCTCTGTGACCCAAATTAAGAGATTTCTGTGGTGTGGTGATGGGAGATGTCCCCTTTCCCTCTGCCAGCCCTGGGAGGGGGGGCAGCAAGCCTTGCACACACACTTCAGGCGTTCTGCAAACCCAGCTAATGAAATGCTCTCTTCTCTCCTAGGAGAAAGAATATGTCCGACAAGGCAAAGACGCGATGGAGGTTGTGGACCAAATCCTCGCCCAGGAGGAGAACTGGAAGTTCGAGAAAAACAATGCAAGTGTCCCTCCGCCCCACCTGCCGGGCAGCGCTGCCGGCAGAAAGCACGGATGGCTTAGCAAAAACGGGAGGACAAATGAGGCTTTTGAAACCTCCTTGCGACATGAAAAATTAACAAGCGTTACAATTACCTGATTGAATTAGGAATCTATTCCAGTTCAGTTAAATGTAAAATCCCCTCTTATTTAATTAGACGTTTAATTGCCTTCCTGTTTGACAGGAGAGGGCCCATCACTCCTCCCTCTAGACGGCGGGCGGGCGGGGGCGGACAGCTCACCTTTGGTAGCGTTGGGATGCGGAGCCGCGGCTGCCGGCGTGGGGAGGAGTGGAGGCATGCTGGCCCTGCGGCCGTGCTGGAGGGCCCCGTCGCTGCAGCTTCTGCCCTTGCTCACCAGCAAGGTGCCTTTGAGTGTCCTGGGGAGACCAAGCCAAGCTGGGGTCTGGCCTTTCTGGCCAGCTTTGGCCCACATGGGAGCAGGAGAGTGTGGGGCACAGACTGCTCCTCCCACCCCCAAAGCTGTTTGTGTCCCCGCTTCCCCAGGACAGGGACCTTGTGGGTGCTGGAGTGTAAATCGGGGATGTGTCTCTGCCTTACGTCTTTCCACTGTGGCTTTGCCAAAGGGGTCTGCAAGTCGCACTTCTTGCTTCGGGCAGCACAAGGCGCACGAAGCAAAGTGGGCCCTGCCCTGCCTCTTTCCTCACCATGCTGGCTCATTCCCTGAGCTACAGTAGAGTTTTCTGGGGTACCTAGAGCTCATTTTTCTCTCCAAAGGGTGGAGAGAAAGCGACAGTGTCTCTGCCCCCTAAAACCAATCTTGTTTTCTGCTTGTGGGCTCGCAACGCGATTGGGGTGAGAGTCCTGCAAACTGCAGTCTCATCTGGTGTTTAAAATTCCCCTGTCAAGTGATCCATTGTCTGATGCCAAACTAGCTGGGCAGATTGTTTTCTTTATCCAAAGGGGGATGGATTTAAATAGACTAATCAGAGTTTAACACAGGGCTAATGATGAAAGGTTATCATCTGTCCATCCCCAACCCCTCCAGGGAGTCTCTTCTCAGATGTAGGTAACAACAGCAGTGTTGGCAAACTAACCCCTTTCTCTTACCCTGGTGTTGGTAGCTTGCTACAAAGAGAATTTGACCTTGACGTGGAGTTTGCAGGCTGGCATCGGGCGGATTCTTTTTCTGTCTCATCACTGCTGCCGCTCTGGATATTGTGGTGTTTATAGAAATTTGTGCATGTGCATCTGAGAAGTGCTCAGTGCAGTTCCCGTGCTGGGGTCCCTGCTTGGTGTGGGGGGACGGGGGACAGCTGAGGGCTGGAGAGGGTCCTTCGGAACGGGATGCGAGGCGGGACGGCTCCTGCAGCCGCAGCGTTTGCAGGCTCCAGGCTTCACCCCAGATAGAAGCGATTTGTTTTGCTAACATAAATGTAACTTTCTTATTTCTTGCACAGGACTTCGGTGATGTTGTTTACACTTTTGAAATACCTTTCCATGGCAAGACCTTTATTTTAAAGGTAAGAACCTGGATCACTTCCTTGCCTCTGTGGTACAGGCGAAGAGCGACTGCTTTGCTTGGAGCCATGGCTCAGCTTTCATGCTCTCTCCTGGCCCTGGCAGGACAGGTCAGGCTGCAAAGCACACTCCCTTTGCTTGAGACAGATGAACTGCACTGCACGCTCTAGGGAATCTCTCCAGGAAAGCCCCTTGGCTGGCAGACAGACTCCCCAGCAAATATGCTGGGCCCCAGTCTCTGCTGGTAGAAGTGGGAGCAGGTGACTGCAAGACTTGCTTCCAACCCCAGCATCTAGGACTAATCTGACCAAGGAGGCTAATTGCAACTAATTGCCAGCAAGACCAGGGCTGAGCGTGCGTCTGCTGCTGCCTGGCATGGAGAAGAGCTGCTCGGAAGTGCCTTGCTCTGTGCCCTCTCGCTGGAGTGGCTTGGCTGTAAACCACGCTTTAATGAAGCATTGGTGCTGCGGTGGCTTTTCTTTGTTCCAGTGCATATGTTGCCTCGCTGGCAGGAGCTGCCGATGGAGCAGCTCTGTATTCGCGAGAAAAAGCTGGATGGTCCCACTTTACTGCATTAACCATTTGCCTCCAAAGATCCCCTGTCCCACGGGGACGACGTGGAGATGAACGCTGGCTGTGCTGGAGCTCAGAATAGCTTTTCAGCAACTTCCCAAAGCAATCGCACATGCAGCAGAACTGCTGATAAAGTGGGGTGAGGGTGGGAGAGGAGCCAGCCTGAGTCAGCCCCAAGGTCCGTCTGTCTCACCGTGTTACAGACAGACGCTCGCCCTCTCTTACACCAGCATGGACCGTGGCAGGCAGTGGCGCAGGACTGCCGAAACCTGAGCTCTGGTCTGTCCTCTCTGACCCCCCGTGTGCTCTCCGGGCCCCTGGGAACAAGAGCTCTGTGGCAGAGGGGTGACAGCCTTGGCTTTGTGCGTGCTTGAGCCAGGCCAGCCTCACCACTCCCCTCCTGTATTACCCCAGTTATTCTTTGTGATCTGCCCTGTGTTCCTTAAAAATTATCTTAACCAAAGTGGAGCGAGGGACTGGTTGACTGCTCTGTCTCTGTCCTCAGGCTTTCCTGCAGTGCTCTGCTGAAACAATTTACCAGGAGGTTATTCTCCAGCCTGAGAAGATGATCCTGTGGAACAGAACAGTGGCAGCTTGCCAGGTGAGCGTGCCGGACAAAGATGGCTTAATCACAGGAGCTCCTTGGAGCGGAGAGTTGGAGCTTCCCAGTCCAACACCGGCTGTTGGCGGTGCCCAGGCCCTACTGGAGCTTAGCTGGATCCGAGTCACTGAGGCGTTAAATCTCCACCGCTCATCCGTACAATCCGAATGCTCTGCGGTCGCCAGCTGCATGCATGCGCCTATCCAAAAGCCCATGAGGTGGGCAGGGAGATGGGCCAGCGGCGGAGCCAAGCCTGCTTTTGCTTGGTAGGGATTGGGCGTTTTGTGCATTGGTGTGGTGGGGATCCGGAGGCAATGCCTGTGCCCCCCCTCCTGAAAGGCAGAGAGACCAGTCCCAGGGCAGGAGACAAACCTGTGCACGCACTGCCAAAGAGCTCGTCCCCCTCGGCCTCAGCTCAGCTGCTAAAGACACGCCGGTTGCTTTGGATCCTGGTGCTGTTTTAGGGAAGAGTCCGTCTTATCACCCAGCTGTTGGCACATGCAGACCCGCAGGCACAGTCTGAGGAAATCTCTTTTCTTTTTTTTTTTTTTTTTTTCCCCCGACAGATCTTGCAACGGATTGAAGACAACACAATTGTCTCGTACGACGTGGCAGCTGGGGCTGCAGGCGGTGTCGTTTCCCCAAGGTCAGTTTATTCCACTGTCTGTTTCATACTGGGCCCCTAAACACCCTCCTAAAATACAGAGAGAAGCATCTGACCGTAGTGAGAGCGCTCTGCCCCAGCGCTGCCGCTCTTCGCTGGCTGCGAGCTCCCAGCGTCAACAAGGCAGGGCTGGCTGGCTGCGCGGGTGATGCTCCCAAAGGCAAGGAGCCCCCAAATTCTCCTCCAGATGTTTCTGGCAGGAGTCTGGGAGCTCAAAACCTGTCTCAGTCAGTCGGTCGGTCTCCTTGATAACAGTGCTGTGCTGTGCTTTGTCCGTATGTTGACATACCCCTGCCACAGCCTTTCCCAGCGGTCCGGAGAGCGGGATCTGCTCCTTCAAAGTCCCATGCACGTTTTAAAGCAGTCAGCGCCCTTTCTTTGCTTAGGGATTTCGTGAATGTGCGCCGGATCGAGAGAAGAAGAGACAGGTACATGTCCTCAGGGATGTCGACCACGCACAGCCTGAAGCCTCCGCTGTCCAAGTATGTCAGGTAAGAGGCAGGCTCTGTTTTTTTTTTTAGCTGGTATCTGACACACGCACTTTGCCTAAGCTTAGGGCAAAGAGCCACTTAAATGAAAACCCTGCTGTCTTTCTGGCAGCGTTTGCAGGAAGCTAATCTATTTGTGGAACTAAACCTTGCTTCCCTTGTTCTTCTTCCTTTGTTAAAGAAACTCTCCGTGCTGTTCGGTGTTGCTCGGGCGTTTCCCAGCTCTCTGCTCAGGGGAGTGGAGGTGCTGACCAGTAACAGCACAAACCCCAACCCAGTCCGCATCCTGTTTGTGTAACAGTTAATTCCCAAACAGGGCCAGCTGCCGTTTCTGAGGGGCAGTAAACAGCTGACTGTGGCTCGCTTTCAGCCTCTCGGATATCTTTTGCTTCTCGCAAGCCAGTCGCTTACTGACTTTAAAGGCTGTGGTTGTTGAGAGATGGTCCCGTGGGTGAAACGAGCTGCGTCAGGATGGACTGGCTCCCAAAGTGTCGGCAGGTCTTTGGCCTCTGCCCTTCCAAAGGGACGGCTTCGCCCGGCTGGCGATGGATCTCAGCAGGGTTAGTCTCATCAAACAAGGACTCCTTGTTACTGTCTGCTCCGGTGCCTGGGGCCCAGCTGTGCCACTTCACGCACTGACTTTGTTTTTCCTAATAATCTGGTTAAAGTAATTGACGTTTTAACTCTGAGCCATTATAGCTGCCTCAGTCTATTTAAAAGCTGGGGACTTCAGGGCCCAGAAAAATCTTTTTACAAATGTATGCAGCAAAAATAGTGTGTTCCTGAACAGGGAAGGGAAAAATCTGTATTTGTGCTGTGTGTGTGAGCACAGCTCTCGTCTCTGAGACAGATCAGACGGTGTGAAGAAGGATCTGGGGGCTGTAGTGACAAGGCTCCCTGCGCCGAGCCTGTCCTGACTGCACAGGGTTTCCCTGGCCGCTTGGCTTTCCTGGGACCTCTCGTTTTGCATCCATTTCCACAGGGTTGTGCCTCGGAAACCTCCCTGCAGTGAAGAGCCGGTGTCGGCGGGGCTGGCGCGGTCCGGAGGCAGAGGCTGCTTCTCAGCCGGCAGCCCTGGCACCAGTGCTGCCAAGGCACCTGTGGGAAACCTGCCTTGCTGCGCTTGCTCGTGTGCCTGCAGCCAAAGCAGATACCTTCCCGGGCGCTCTGCACATCTGCTCTTACCCCGCTGGGCTCTAGTCCTCGCTGCCAGGCGGAGGGGGTGGCTGCTGCTGCGGGAGCTAGCGCAGGATCGGTGCGCTGCACCCCAGAGCATGAGAGAACGGCTCTTCAGCCGGCCCCAGCTCTGACTCTGTGCTCTTGCTTCCCCGCAGGGGTGAGAACGGGCCCGGAGGATTCATCGTACTGAAATGTCCCAGCAACCCCAGGGTCTGCACGTTCATCTGGATTCTCAACACGGACCTGAAGGTAAAGCCGGTTCTTCGCTGATGCGCGAGCGCTGCAGCCGTATCCCGTCCCCAGCAGAGCTCCGCAGCGGGCTCCGGCATCCCTGCGTAGCATGGGCTGCGTGCTGAGGACCTGCTGGCCGCTTCTGAAAGCAGCTGGTTATCAAAGGCAGCCCTAAAGGGACTCGAGTGTCGCTGATGGAGGTTAAATGCTACCTAAAAATCACCCTCTTTCCCCCTGAAGTTGCCCCAGTGTGAGGTGGGGAAGCTCTTTCTTACCTGGCAGAGGTCTTGCTTAGGGAGTTTCACATCTCTGTGTGCAGGACTGGGGGAGAGCACATTTTTATCCTCTTTGGGGACTGGAAATAGTTGGGCATGTGAAGTGTCTGGCTGCTCCCAGGAACCCGCTGAAGGGCCCCTGCGTGCCCTTTTCCCAGACACCCCGATACAAACGCGGCCACCCCCGGCGCGCGTGGGGCTGTGTCCGCACCCGGGGAAAGGCGCTTCGGCCGTACGAGATGACCCAGATCTGGAGCTGTTTGCGGAGCTGCGTGTCGAGTCCTTGGGGTGGCCCAGACAAAAGGCAGCGCGTGAAGGGAGCCGGGGTCTGGCGGATGGGGGGAGTGGAGCTGGCCCGTTTTCTTCCTCCCGTTGAAGGTTGACGTGGTAACGGCGCTGCAGCAGCGAGCACAAAGGCTCCATTCATCGGCGCTCTGCTGCAAAGCTGCGCGGCCCCCTCCCCTCCCACGTCCCTCCCTCCCCACAAAGTCGATCAGCTCCTGCCTGCCTCCTGAAGCGCTTTGGAAAGGATTTGCAGAAGCGCTCGCCTGGGCGGCGAAAGCAGGGGCAGGGCAGAGTGCGGTCTCGCGCCCCTTGGCGCTGGAGCCGCGCTTTCTTTCTCGGGTCTGGCTCCGATCCCTCTTCCGCCTCTCCCTGACGCGTGGGTTTGGAGGGATAACGAACCCACTTGGTTGTGTAAAATGGGGCTTGGAAAGGAAAGATGGTCCTTGTGCTTCCCGGGCCGGAGAGCCCTCGCCCACTGCCTGTCCCCGCTGCTGGAAGAAATGCCGTAGCGGCCGAGCTATTAATAACCCGCCTGTCAACTGCTTCCACCATCTTCCTGAAGGGCTCTGCTAGTGCCCAGACCCCTCTTCTGTGCTGCCTTGCTATTTCCTTTGGCCCTGAAGAAGTATTTATAGCCCATGGCTCATCCTTTCCTGCGACGAAGGGCGAGGATTACACACGTGCGTGTGTGTTTGTGTCCATGACGGAGCTTCGCCCCAGAGCTCATTTCAGGGAGGTGTCCGAAGTGGCCCCTGGACCAATAGTCCCACAGTCCTCCTGCCCCTGTGGTGCAGAGAAAACCTGTTCCAGGGGAAGGTCTCTGCCTCCTGCCCTGCTGAAACACCCCAGTCCAAGGCCGGGGGATCTTCCTGTGCCTGCCTGAACCCCCAGATAGTCAGCCAGCCATCCCTGCCCGAGCTGCCTGCGCCCGGGCCCCGCTCCTGGCACCCTGTGCGAGCCCCCGGAGCTGCTCCCAGCCCTGCCTCGGCTCCCGTCCCCCGCAGAGACAAGGATGATGGGGATTTATGCATCTCACACAATAGAGCAGAGGCCGAGGCGGTTGGGGGTGAGTCGTGCAGGGCTTTTTTAGAGAAATCAAAACGTGCTTCAGTTCCTCCCCCGGAGCGAGCTCCTTGAAAGTGGCATCTCCCCGCTGCGGTGCTTGTGCATCCCTCGGCCCGGGCTGACCCCGCCGGCTCGGGGTGGGGGCCATGGCCGAGCCCAGCGAAGCCTCCATGCTGCCCTGACTCCCGGCTCCGTGCTCCTCTGCTTTCCCCACAGGGTCGCCTGCCCCGTTACCTGATCCACCAGAGCCTGGCTGCCACCATGTTCGAGTTCGCCTTCCACCTCCGCCAGCGGGTCAGCGAGCTTTCCGGCAAGCCATGAGCAGCGGGGACCTGCCCTCGCCGGACATTCCTCTGCCCTCTCCCCTCTGCAGCCGGGGGGCAGCCGGGAGAGGACCCTGCGGCCTCCAGGGCCTCGCCGTGACCCCCCAGGAGAGGATGCCCCTACTAACAGCGCTGAGATGAGCCTGGGGGTGCTCAGCTCCCCCTCCCACTACGGTTCCCCCTAACCGGGGCCCTGAAACCCCTGACCGTTGTGTGCCAAACCCCTGCCCTGCCCTCCTGTGGGTCCAACCTTCCCCCTGCCCCTCACCCAAGGGTTGGGGGCTCACCTGTGCCCCCCAGACTCTGCTACATGTACCCCAGTTCGATGAGAAAGAGGGGCCAGAGGAGAAGGCTGGGTCAGGGTGAGGACATGGGTCTGTCCCTGCTGCTGTCTGTCCTGATGGAGCCCCCCCCTCACAACCCCCTGCAGCAGGGGCTGGAGGGTCCGGGCAGGGCCCCCCTCCGGGGCTGTTCCCCGGTGCGTCGGGCTGAGCTCGTGCACCCCGCGGCTCCCAGGGGAGGCAGAGCGTGATTTGCCTTAAGCAGAGACTTTTCTCCTTTCTGGGGGGACGCGGGAGGGCGGTGCGGGGGCGACTGCAGCTTCTTTCTACCTGCGAGCGCCGGTGCCGTGTTCTGGGCTATAAACGGCAACAGCGCGAAGCCGCCCGCACGTGGGGGCACACGCCGGCAGCGCGGGGAGAGCACCCACGCCGAGTCCCCCGCCCCGGGCTCTCTGCCCCTCCCGTCCCTTTCCCTAGAGTCAGTCCTGGGGGTCTGGCCCCCTGTGCCCACGAGGGGTGACACCTCCGGCATCGGAATTAAAAGCCTTGCACTGTTTGGAGCTTGTTTGCCGTGCGCCCTTCCTCACTGAAAGCGGGGGCCTGAGTGGCCAAGGGCCTGGGGCCAGCCCGAAGCCCCCCAGGCTCAAAGGACAGCTCCTCCAGGCTCTTTCAGCCACCAGCCATGGGTGTCACTGTCCCCCCCCCCCATGGTGGCACCGGCAGTTCCTGGGCATCAGCGTGGAGCGTCTGCGCAGGTCACCCCAGGCAAAGCTTCCCCACGCATCCCCTGGGTTGCTTGCCCCGGAGCAGGACCACCGCGGCTCGAAGGGGCCGGAGACCCCTGTGAGCACCCGGCTGTTCGCAGCCCCGGTCTGTTGGCCCTACAAGTAGCCCGGCTGCGGCGGCTCCCTGGCCAGCACCGCCCTGCCCGCTTGCCCAGCGCAGCCTGTTCCTGAGGGGACACGTGGGGATGGGACCCCCCTGGCCCTTGGGGGGCAGCGGTGGGGCCAGGGTGGGCCAGGTGGCACAGCTGTTGGCAGCGAAGCCATGAACACCTCCGGGTCCATCGTGTTCGCCGGGGCCGGTGCCAGCGCGGTGGCGGTGGGCTGGGAAAGGCCAGACGTGCCCTGGGCCGGGGCCAGGGGGTCCTGCCTGCGCCATCGCCTTGCCCGCGGGGTCTGTCCCGCGTCCCCCATGGGGTGGCAAGTCACCGGTGGGCACATGGGGCTGAGCGTGGCCGGACACACACGGGGTGACACACGTGTCCCCAGTGCCACCCCCCTGCTTGCCCCAGGGGGCCCTTGGCACCCTCCCGTCCCCGCCGTGCCAGCAACACATCCCAAAATAGCCTCAGCGGGGCCATATAAGCGGGGCGGGCGGGCGGGCGGGGGGCAGCGGCAGCATGCTGGGGCCGAGCGCGGTGGTGCGCAGCGGGGGGCTGCTCTCGGGCGCCCGCCTGGGCTGCCGCGTGCGGGAGGAGGACGTGGGGCGTCGCGAGACCTTCAGCGCCGAGTGGCTGGACCTGGAGCTCAGCACCCGGCCTGAGGAGGGGTGAGGGGCACCCAGCGGGTGGTGGTCCTTGGGGTGCTGGGCCATAGTGGGGCACTGGGTGCTCGAGGGTCCCCAAGGGTTGCGGGGTTTCCGTAGGGTCTTGGGGCTATGGGGGGCTCCAAGGGTCCTCATGGGGCCATGGGGGATGTAGGGGGCTGCAGGGGTGTCTGGGGTCCCCATGGGGCTGGGGGGGGGGCTCCAAGGGTCCCCTGTGGGGTCGTGGGAGCTCCAGGGAGGTGGGGAGGTATCCAAGAGGGACTGGGAGGGTCTCGGGGGCTCCTGTGGGGACATGGGGTCTTCATGGGGCTGGGAGAGGCTGGGCATCCACGAGGGGTGTGAGGGTCTCCAGGGGTCCCCATGGGGTGGGGTGGTCCCATGGGGCTGTGCAGGTCCTGGAGGGTCTCCAAGGGGGGTTGGTGAGGCTGTGGAGTCTCCCGAGCGCCAGTGGGGGTGTGGGGACCTCCAAGGGGTGGGTGGTCCCTATGGGTTGGTGTGGGACATGGGGGTCTCCAGGGGTCCCCAGGGGGTGGGGTGGCCCCAGTGGGGCAGAGCAGGATGTGGGGGTCCCCGTGGGGCGCTGGGGCCCCACTCCCGCCCCCACAAGTGCCCTGTGCCCAGGTGGTGCCGGCGGGAGGTGGACGAGCGACGCCGGGAGACGCTGGAGCATCGCGGGGAGATGCGGGTGCTGGAGCAGCGCTCGCCCTGGGGGCTGCTGCGGGTCGGGTGCCTGGGGCAGCCCCTGGCCCAGCACCTCCTGCCCTATGCCCGCACCCTGCCCCTGCCCCTCTTCGCCCCCCCAGACCTCCGTGGTGCCAAGGGGGGGGTCCCCCGCACCCTCTCCCGCTCCCTCTCCCACGAGGCCCAGCGGGGCTGAGGGTGGCAGCGGGGCCACGGGGGGGGGATCGGGGGGGGCAGGAGGCTGATGCTGGGGGGCAGCGGGGAGGGTCCGCTCTGCCACCCCGAAGAAGCAGCGCGGGGGGGGGCAGGTGGGGGTGGGCTCCCGCTCGCCTGGGACCCCATCCCACGGTGGGCGTCGCGGATGCCGGCGGGGACAGGGCGCCCGCGGTTCGGGGGGCTCCCGGCAGCCGTGGGCGCGACTCGGTTGCCCTGGCGAAGAGAAGGGGGTGCGAGGGCGGGGAGTGCCGAGACCCCCCTGGGGCCGAGCGGGGCCCTGGGGGGGCTGTGGAGGGGTGGGGGGCTGCGGCGGGTCGCTCTGTGGGGTTGTACAAACGATGGTCTTTGTACGGCAATAAAATGCCCAGCCTGGCCCGGCGGCATCGTTTCGGGGGGCGGGGGCACAAGGCCCCCATGAGGCGGGGCGGGGGCAAGGTTCAGGGGCAGAGGGGGCAGCTGAGACACGGCGCGGGAGGGACCCCGCGTCCTGCAGGGTCTCGGGTTTGGGGGGGCTGGGGGGGGTGAACTTCTGCTTATATAACTGCCCCCCCGCCATTGCCAGCCCGGCCGATGCCAGGGTCCGGGACGGACCCAGCGCCAGCGCCCAGATTAGCTGTTCCCGCCCGGCCGGATCCTGCTGTCCCTGGGCCACCGCCAGCCCGGTCCCCTCCCGGTCCCCTCCCGGCCCCCTCCCTCCCCATGAGCCGCCTTTGGCCACCTACGGCTCCAGCACAGACAGGATGCGGGGTCTTTAAACCGCTCCCCTCCACCCCTCTTGCCAGCCCCATGAGCGGGTCCTGTCCTGCCCCTTATCTCAGGGTGCTGGGCGCACTGGGAGCACTGGGAGCTGGCAGGATTGGTGGTGCCAGCTTGTGCCAGGGGCTGGGCTGAGGTCCAGCACGCTCAGCTCACTGGTGGTGGAGGCATCAGGGAGAGCTCCATCCCGTCTCCGGCCCCATCCCGTGGGACAGTCCCATGGGCCACTCATGGGGAGAGTCATGGCCGTGTCACCCACGTCTCGGTGGGCTTCAGGACGCGGGGACCGGAGCCAGGACTCCCAGATCCTGCCCCCCCGGTTCGGGAAAGCCAGAAGAGCATTACCACTCAGTGCGAGGCCGGATCCGGCAGCGCCGGCGCCCAGCCGCGTCCCCCGGCCCCGGGGCGCTGGCGCTAACCTGGTTAGCCGCGATGGATGGCCGCCATCACCTCCGCGCCGCGCAGGGCCATCGCTCACCGCGGCCCCCCCAGCCCGGCCGGGGATATAAGGCGGGTTTGGGGACGGGCGGGCGCCGCCGCCGCAGCCCCTCGCCATGAGCAGCCTGGCCGCGCTCCGGGAGGGCTACGAGCGCTTCGACCCCCGCGCCTACCTGCAGAACAACTACCTGCCCCCCCGGGCCCGACT